>NC_041827.1:2229500-2548000 GCF_900964775.1 Scleropages formosus
AACATTTATGCAGAGACGCTAAAGGCCAACCTAAATACGTCAATAAATGTACTCACAGACCTCTTCTCAAATACATGAGAAAAAGATGCATTCCCTATTAACTTGTCTAAAGGACTTATTGCCAAACTTCCAAAGAAAGGAAACCTCCAAGTTTGTGTTAACTGGCGACTGGCATCACACTGCCTTCAATCCCATCAAAAGTTTTATGCAGAATTCTTCTGGGTGGAATTGATTCAGCTATTGATGGCAAGCCAAGATAAGAAAAAGCGGGGTTTAGGAAATGCAGAAGCTGCATAGAGCAAATATTCTCCCTGAGAAACATCATACAGCAATGCATAGAGTGGAATAGCCCATTGTACATTCATTTCATTGACTTCCAAAAAGCTTTCAACAGCCTATACTGGGATACTCAATCGAAGATTCTAAGGTCCTATGGAGTTCCCCCAAAGAATATAATCTCGATAAAGTTATTCCACAAAGACTTTGAATGCAGTGTTATCCTTGAGCGACAATTAACAGAGTGGTTCCCTGTAAAATCAGGTATATACTAAGGCTACATCATTTCTCCAATTCTATTCCTAGTTGCTATGGACTGGATCATGTGGATGACAACAGCTGACAGTCCAAGACCTTTCCAGTGGACTCCATTCTCTCAATTAGAAGACCTAGATTTTTGTAGATGATCTAGTTGTACTCACCTACAAGCATGTACACCTGCAAGAATAGACTGAACAGATATGCCAAACAAATTGGTCTAAATACCAATACCTCCAAGACTAAAGTCATGTCCATCAACCCTATTAGAAATACACCAGTGACGATAAATGGTGCCCCACTTGAAAAGGAGGAGGAATTTACTTATATGGGAAGTTTTGTCAGTTCTGATAATGCTGTCAGGGGTTAGAATTTATTAATAGCAAAGTAAAGTCTGTCTTGTTATTTGGCTCTGAATTTTTCAGTGGTCCAAAGTGACATGAAGAAACTAGAAGCATTCCAAAATAACTGTCTCAGAAGAATTTGTGGTGTATTCTAGCCAGTAAAGATATTTAATAAAGAACTGCATGAGGAGAACAAATGGTATAGTGTGGTTCAAGACATCAAGTACCGGTGGATGAGATGCCTTGAGCAAGTACTAAGAATGGACCGGCAACGTATCCCAAAGGTTGTACTCGGATGGACTCCAACCAGAAAGACAAAACGGGGAAGGCCAAGAACTACTTGGAGAAAGACTCTCATATGTGAGCTAAAGGAGTTGAATCTTACATGGGAAGAATCACAACATGTTGTAAAAGACAGGGAGAGGTGCCAAACCAGGAATGAAATGAGAGAGAGAGAGAGAGAGAGAGAGAGAAAGAGAGAGAGAGAGAGAGAGACAGAGACATGTCAAAAGACGTTCTTTGGCTGCAGGCAGTGTATGATTTGGGTTAAGTTTAGGGTTAGGGTTAGACGTTAAGGTTAGGGTGAAAGTTACGGTTAGGGCTAGGTAGCTGTTGGCAATCACCTTGCAAACCAGTTCCCTCCTGTCCCCTCTTCCTTTTCCCTTCCTGTTTGCAGCAAAAGCATTCCAACATGTCCTCTGAGACACAAATAGGAATTTTGCCCTCAAGTCATAAGCTGCCAGTGCGAACCCCTCCTCTGTAGACTGTAGGGTTGATAAGACATGAGTGTGAATGCTTCTCCTAACATGGACAAATTCAGAGAAGCAGTCCGACTTCGGGGTGTCAAAATCAGACCAGCAAAAGATTGCTTTTAATTTAGATTGATTTATGCCTTTTAATTTACCCCCGAGGATTACTGTTCCCTAGAATGTGAAGGCTGCTGAGATCTGCTCCCATGTTGTTCTTGGCCCAAAATGTGCTTGGTTGATAGGACTTCACCATTGGGACTGAGGAACTGTCAGTTGCCAGAGGAACTCCAGTTGTTTGTTTCCACACTGTAGCCTGAGCACTTTCAGTGGGACGCCCAAGAATATGAGCGTCAGGCCTTGGGAAAGACTGGAGCTGTAGTGTCTGCGGTCACTAGTGCTTTGGCCTGGACAGGTTTCCCAACAAAAAATAAATCTTGTGTTTAGAGCTGCTCTAATACTTAACATAGGATTTCGAGTATGCAGACTCTGTGGTTTTCTCCCATAGTTGAACTTGGGAATCTAAATTGTGTCTGTGTGTGTGTGTGTGTGCTTGTGTCTTTGTGGTTGTATGTGTGTGACAGAGAGAGATAGTAATAGAGTGACCTGAACCAAAACCTACCTGAGTCACTTGGCTCTCCAAATGGATAAGTGTACTGTATAACTGGGTATATAGGAAATGGGTGGATATTTTTTTAATTTTCACATTTGGGAATAGGAGATTTACAGTGCTGTGACTTGGCTGGAAAAAGGCAATCCAGTGGGAATGGGATACGTTTTCACTGCACTGCACCATTGACATTGACTTGAAACTGATTTTTATGGGAATAAACTATGACAAGGAAAATGCTATGGGAAAATATTGTCTATGATACATAGACATGTAACCTCTAAGACAAGCCTCTTTCTTTCTGATTTTCAAAATTAGGATTGTCCTTGAGAATAACATCGTTTTTTAAAATAACATACACTTTGTTTCGCAAATGTCCCAAATGGAGGGTGGAGGGCTCTATTCATCCAGTTATCGTACCAACAAAATATATAGGAAGAAATCATAGGTCACCTACAATAACAATAGGACTGGCTACAGAGGGTAGTTTGTTTAAGAAAGTTTCAAATTTTTACTCTCTTGGTCTTTCCTGGCTTTCTTTTCTTCTATCTTTTTATCTTTCTATTTTTTACACTCACCAGTGTCATCAGTTTTATACAAAAATTGAACCATGTCTCCTACCTGCAACCTGCAAAATAATACATAGCTTTCACACTTTGTAATAACATCATAAATCACTTTTATGTTTTAAATCAAATACAATATAAAGAGTACTGGTGTCTGAACGATAGTTTCTGTCCTTTTAGGAGGATACAATAAACAGGATGGCTGGCATTATCAGGCATTTATGCAGAGAAGACTGCAAGCTGGAAATCTTCCAGGAAGAAGATTCAGATCAAGTTCTCGTTTCCGGCAAAACCGTTGAAGGTTTGTTTTAATCCCACTTTCATGTTGCTGTGAAGAGACAACACATCAGATTTTTTCAGGAACTTCTCATAAGATTCTGCTTTGTCTTTGCTTGCAGCTAATGCAAAATCCATGGCAACCAAGTTTGAGAAAGAAGATGTTAAAAACAAGGTATGTCCTCATGGCAAAGGCTCAATGTTGAGAATTCATACACATAGCCTGAAAAAAGTGAGGCCTACATATTTTGATTGGCAGAATAGTTATGGACTGGTTATCAAGCAAATGTTATGAATATTCATGCACTGAGCATAAGACGCCATATTGTGTCAAGTGATCCTCTATCCACAGCATTTTTTTTTTTTATTTGTGGAGGAACATGGAAGAGTTCTAGTTATGGAACCTCTCATGATTCCAAGAAACCTGCTGCTACTGTCTACACCACATGACTCCAGAGCATCAACAAACTCTGGTGCAAAGGACATTATTTTGCTATACAGGCAGTCCCCGGGTTATGAACATCCGACTTACGTACAACCCGTAGTTACAAACCACCCCCTTACTGACCGGAAGTTAATTTTTTTGTCACCCATCAGTAACAATCAAATGAAAACTTCATAATTAAGCCTATCATATAAAAAATTCAAGCATCAAAAAATTGCACATCTTCAGCAGTTCATGGGCTTGTGAGCCCCAAGGTACGACAAAGACTTCCTTCTTTTCAGTCGGAACAAGTTGCTGTTAACAGTGACTTGTGTGTTACTGTATTTGGATTGAATTTTTTTTTTTGTTTTTACCCTCCTAACCATGGCACCAAAGAGTAAATATGATGCAAGTGATGGTGCTGCATCCAAGAAAAGGAAAACGATCATGACTGAAACTAAAGTGGAAATTATAAAGCGATCGGAAAAATGTGAAATGCCAACGAACATCGGAAAAACAAACATTAAAGTTTCTTTAATGTTTTTCACATATGCACACACACACTCTCGCTCATTCTCTCTCTCTGTTACAAATCCTGTAGTTGTTACACCTACGCCCCACACCTCAACCAGCAGCTTCAATTGCAGCACTCGCCTATAAAAGGCACTTCTCAACCCCTTCCCAGTTGCAGAATCTCACTCAACACAAACCGCCCTCTGCGTTCTCAAACCTACCTCACTTTGCTTTTCCAAGTCCTGTCCCTCATCGTTCCCCAGTCCCCTTCCACATCTCTTTGATAACGACCACAATTTCGGATTCTCACCTCTGTTCGGTTCACCGATTGACCGACCGAGCATTCACCCATCCCTGACCATGAGAACACATCTAGACCTTTGATTCTGAATAACCGATCCTGCACTTGGGTCCAGCCTCCTTCATGTCCTCTGTTCTTCATGACAGTAGTAAAATTTATTATTTCATTCTATGTCTCTCTCTATTACAAATACTGTAGTTACATTTATTATTATTATTATTATTATTATTATTATTAAAGATGTTTAGTGTATCCGGAAGTGTTTCTTTATTGTCTTTTATGCATAGAAATGTGCACAATATACTACGTATAGCTCCAAATAATCCCAAAACAAACATTGGACTAACTGACGTTAGATACCCACCATACCTAACTCTTCCGATTTACGTCAAAATCCAACTTAAAAACAAACTGAGGACACGGAACTCGTTTGTAATCCAGGGACTGCCTGTATTGTGTGGAAGGACTTGGATCAAGCAGTCCTCAGCACAGTTATCCGGTTTTAATGTAGACACAAACGCAAATTAGCGGGACACACTTTAGAGTGCGCAGTTGGAACAGCAATATGTTTGTACACAGATGCTGTGGGAAAATAAAAACATTTTGGGAAGCTGCTCTCTAAACAATAACATCATGGTCGAAACCTAGAAGGGTGTTTGTCTGATTTAGGGTGTGTTAGCTGAGTTTACCAGGCTTTGTTAGGCCCTAAAAATAAAATTCTGAGCACAATCGTAGCTTACAAGATTATTAACATGCACACTGAATGTCAGTGCATTCTGGAGCACAGCCAGATCCCAAAATACAGAATGTTCTAACTCAGCTCCATCTGGGAATACGGTTCTGTAAGGCAAAGAAGCGCTATGGTTCTCTCTGGGAAGCAATAAAAATTAGACTTCTGCTGTAGTTCAGTAGAGAGAGATGAAAAAGGGTTCGCTAAACACAAACAAAGCTAAGCAGCAAGCTGTGAAGTACTGAGGTCTACGAGGAGCGAACTGAATATAAATATGTTGTTGGTACAGAAATAAGAGGGAAAGAACTGCCAGATACAGCCCAATGTGCATTACAAAGACAGAGAAAAGGGTGAAAAGTTAAATGGAGACTTTTTGCTTGTTTTCAGATGTTATTTGTCATGGTCTTAATCACGCTGTTTTACCCGACTCATCTCTCATTGCTGTTTCCTGTTCAGCTGAGGGTGAAGGAGGCGGCTCCTTACTGGGGTAAACATAACCCCGCCGTGCTGGTCTCCCTGCTGGTGGCTGGTTTGCTGCTGGCTGCTTTGCTCATTGGTGGGTACGTGCTGAAGAATCACCATGGACGCAACGCCAAGGCCATGAAGCTGGTGAGTGCCATTGCATTGTAGATGGTGATCACCTCCTCTCCCAAGATTACATCAAACACACCTTACAGAAGGGCCTGGGTCATTAACTGTCTCACTGTAAAGGTTGTGTGGGGTAGTAACACTACATAGTATCCATTGTAAGCCGCTTTGGAGAAAAGCATCTGCAAAGTAAATAAATGTAAATGTAAAAGGCTGTGGGGGTGTGGTGGTGCAGTGGATTGGACCAGGTCCTGCTCCCCAGTGGGTCTGGGGTTCAAGTCCTCCTTGGGGTGCCTTGTGACAGACTGGCATCCTGTCCTGGGTGTGTCCCCTCCCCCTCCAGCCTTATGCCCTGTGTTGCTGGGTTAGGCTCTGTGACCCTGTATGGGACAAGTGGTTCACACAGTGTGTGTAAATGGCTGTTGGTTATGAGTATTCTCAGATATCTTCATCCCAATGGTTTAAGAACTGGATTTAGATTTGGGGCTATGAGTAGTGAACGGGTAGTGTGGTGCCTGGAACTGTTACCTTGCAATCAAAAGGACCTGGATTGAATTCCTCACTACTGCTGTAATACCATGGGGCAAAGTACTTACTTCTAATTGTTACAGTTACCTGGCTGTACAAAATTGCTGAGCATATGACTCTTTTAAGTCACCTTGATAAAAGGTATAAACTAAATGTACGTGTACAAAACAATACACATTCTTCAAGTAGAATAGCTTTTTGAATATGGTGTTATAACGTGAGGGTTTCCCATCAAATTCTTTAACATGCAGGAAATTCACAGCACGGTTTCATGAGGTGTAGAAAATGTGTCCATACAGAATTTTCACACCTGATTGTGATTTAATTCAAAAACCATTTGCCAAACTGACCATCTGTGAAATGGAAGCACATACAAACGGCACACAGTCTCATGTTTCCATCTGATACGCCTTAGACACATTTGTCTCAAAAAAGGTCACGTAGGCATGATGGGTCTCATGGGAGTTTAAAGTTACTCTTCGTTTCATTTCTATTCTTTGAACCCGTAATTAAAAGGAAAAGTGAGGGAAAAATCGCAGAGGAGGAGACACGTCGTTCTCAAGCGCACGCCCAGTGAGAGAATCGTAAACTGGCCGCATGAGTGTGGGTTATTTCTCCCTCCGGCAGAACACAGCTTGCTGTTTCTCTGAGCCTCTGAGCGAAGGTTTTCATGGCGGTTCTCACTGTGGTGGAATGACCTCCTTCTCTCACGCAGAACTGCTGAATCTTGCTCTACATTTAAGAATTCACCTCTTTTTTCCTCACTTCTCTCCTGACCTTATCAATAAACATGTACTATGTTCTGTTTAGTAATGATTTAAAAAAATAAAAACTCAATATGCAGCTGCTCACCTAATGTATCCAAACTAGCACAATGCCGATTTCTTTTTAGATCTTTAATCGATCAAGGCACCATGACTCGAACCCGAGTCGATGGCACTTAACTAAGATGTAATGTATACTGGTTTGTATGGAGCCATGTAACAAGCTGTACTCAAGAATGATGTGTCTGTATCCAGATCCCCAGTGCTGTTGACGTGATGCACTTTTGCGTTGTTTCAAAAGCTGAATGTTGCTTTGGAGAAAAGCGTCTGCTACATGAATATATGTAGAAGTAAAACATGGAACCAGTAAAGTACAAAGCAGGTCACACCCGGTCTGGAGGCACCACAGCCTGGAGAATTCATCAGCTCAAGTTGTTCTGATTCAGCAAAAGTTCAGGCTTTCCTGTCTTCTCTAAAATATCCTCCTTGTAAGTAATATCTAACTGCTTATGTGTCTGACCTATGGCAAGAAAAGGTCATTTTTTAGGGCACTTCTGGATGAAATGATATCCTGAAAGCTGATAGTGACCGAGGTCAAGTTATGAAAAATAAAAAGACTTAAGGCTTTTGTTTCCATTTACATTTATTCATTTCACAGACATTTTCCTCCAGTGTTGTGACCATGTGTCGAGTACTTTAACATTTCTTTACCTGAACTAACTGTTGTGTGAATAGGCTCAGCTGGAGTCTTTCAACTGAACCGTCTGCTGCTGAATACCATGTACACCATGTGATGCCTGTGCCACTGCTTTGCTTGGGTCTCCAGGCTGATGAGTCCTTCCAGGTGGATGTGGAGAGCCAGGGGAACACGTTAGTGTCTGTGGCCCCTCTCCCTCAGGAACCCCAGCCTCCAGAGAAGCCCAGCATCAACGGGGAGTCTCCAGATGGTGGGAAGAGTCAGCCACCCCCCACCAACGGCCACCAGGGTCCCAAGACCCCTGTGGCAGACACAGAGCTGTGAAGTGCCGCTCTGAACCATCCTGTACTCCCAAGAATCCCCTTCCCTTAGATAGATCCAGCCTCCACGAGACATAAGAGACTCATTCAAATGTCCATCCCAACACACACACACACACACACACACACTCACACACACACGTGCTCTGTCTCTCTGAAGGCATCGTACATATGCATAGCTACATTTTCTCACGATGCCTGATGAACAAAATATAGTTTAAACTAAATGTAGTCTCGATGAAGAAAAAAGTGACAAAGAAGGTAACATGTATTTTGATGACCGATATATAAAGATAAAAAGTGGAGAGCTATGAGAGGGTGGGAGGCAGCCCTCAGTGAGCAGAGGCGTTGGGCTTGCACCATGTTTTGGACATTGCTTCCCTTGCTTACAACTGACCTCAGTGACTCCACTACAACTCATCCACTCCTGTTGGTACCACACATGCCACTGCACTGTAAATACATACACTAAAATATGGAAAAATGTTATAAACATAAGATTTTGCCTTTTAATTGTGTATTTCAGTCTGAAGTCTGAACATTGTATGTTTCTTAACCTTCTATAATCATCAGACATGCTGACTTGATTTCTTGCTGTTAATAAGTAGGCTGTTTACAAAATTCAGTTAGAGAGGTATATATGTAAAGCTATCAGTTACTTTTGTCTTATTCACTTTAGTTTTGTTGTTAGGCCTAAAGTGCCTAAACAATATCAGCGCTATTTAACAGTGCTTTGTCTCACACACCTGACATTAACAGGTTCAGGATGTGAGAGGTGAAGGAAGAAAAATAAACTCTCGGTGTCATTGAAAGGGTTGCCAAAACCACCCAAATAATAATAATATACAAATAATTTAAGAAAAAATACAAAGCAAACGAGTATCAGGCAGATCATATGACAACTGCCGTGGGATGCTGCCTGCATATGGATGTCACACAGCATCCTCATGGCACCTGTGGGTTAAGTGCTGAGAATTGTGACACAGACTAAATAATTTTATCCAAAGATTTGGGCTCTTGCTGTGCTGCACCAAAGAGATCTGCCAGAACTGATATTTAGGAAGTGTGCAGAGGGACACCTGAAACACTCTGGATGCAGCCCTAATGTTTATGTACCCTGAGAGATGTGGATGACCAATGGACTAGCAGGTACCCAAAAAGAAAGTTCTGGACTTCCACTCCATTCCAATGGTTACCACTAGTGCTGATCTCTCTAACTCACATGGACCAGTTTGTTATTAAATGACATTGACCTGAGAGATCAGTGCTGTTGGGTGTGAGATCATCTGAGGTCATCATCACCTCATGATAAAATGACAAATTTTTTGTCATCTGTTGCAGTTACTTCTGTTTACCTGCACCATGTTGAGCAATCACAGGAGCCAACAAGGCCCTGACCATTTGCAGATCATTGTTGCAATGCAATATAATAAATATTTTATTCTCATATAGTGCTCTATCCTGAAGGCAAACTCAGAATGCTACTTTCTCCCCAATAACCACTTTTTATTGGCTCACGCCTTCTATCCATAGTCATAAAGTACTAACCATTATAAATATCCATGCCTGCATTTATATACAACATTGGAAATAGTTTACATTTTGCTGCACAGTAAGCAGCAAATAGTTCAGGTTTCCTAGTGAGATCAACGTAGCCAAACGTCTAAAACAAGCGATTTCACAGAACCGCATTCCTCCCACAAAGGAGGAGGCAGTGTGAGAACAGTTCTGCTCCAAGTGCCCCGGCTAACGTTTTATACACACCTCCTAAACATTTCAGTGGGGAATTTTTCTGATGACAGTTTTAAATTGAGCAGTAAAATTTCACAATTTACCCATGTCGGTAAAGAATACCATAAAGCAGTTAGTTAACGCTGCCATTTCCTTGTCTGTAGGAGCTCAGTCAGTGTCTTTATGCATATCAGAACTCATCGATCCAGCTGTTTCAGTTTTATCTTGTTTAGTTTGCTTTGTGATTAATGAATAAAATACAGAGGAAGATTGTGGAGGGGAACACCATAGGCATAATTCTAAGTCATTGCTAATATCAGGATGGTTTTGTTTTTTACTAGTATTCAAAGACTGGTGTTGAGAAACAAATGTTCTGTTTGAATGTTAGTATTTTTATTAAAAAATGCATTGCATTAATCTACTTTTCACCTGTAAAGCTACATGCCTTTGTGTTTTATAAACCGAGTCTGTGTCGATAACGTTCATTCATCGAAATGCAAAGCATGGACAGAGTGAAGAGTTACCCCACTATTACCCCACTGTTACCCCACTGTCCCACAAAGCCACCATAGCTGTTTCCTGAGACAGACAAGGTGACATCTCAGGAACAGGCTCTCAGCATCAGAGATGGACAAGCAGTGAACAGATCAGTCAGCTGTCAACAGACTGATCAACATTCAACATGCACCTAGAAAAGCTTTGGCATTATAAAAAAAGGACAGCATTCCTCCCTGACAATGCTAAGCCTCCCATGCTCCCATTCCAAGCGTCTTATCTTGCAGACAAGTCCAAGAATGCGTTCTCAAGGTCTCTGAGCTCCATTGTTCCCTCTCATGTTCCACAGTGTAACACCATCCTTTTGGCAAGGCCGTACCCAGAAGGTGTGAATATCCGAGTTACATGTACAGGATGTTATTAGCATTTCCATATGTCCACCACAAAATGATGCAACACTCAAGGTGCTTTTGTTGCAGGCATAAAAGACCGTGACAAATAGATTGAGAAATTATTGTTCAGTTAAAAAGGCACATATTTATGACATCATTTTAATGAATGGACTAATAAAGGATGCATTCAAGGAAATTATTATATATAGGGGTATATTTTGTAAATTGTGCAAATTACATGGACTCCTTTTACTAATTAACATTTACATTTATTCTAAGAGCAGAGGCTAAGTCTAGTGAATATGTACCACACATCCCTGTGGGGCTCAGAGAAACAAGTGCTTTTCTGTTGCTGGCATACACAAAACATGAAATGTTGAAAACGTTAAATGTATACTGTATGTCATTTGAAGGCTGTGGACTGGGCAGGGGTACTACTGTGTACTGTATTTAAATTGCTTCCTAGTACTGTGGAATTCAGAAGTGTTTGGGGAACTTGTAATATTTGCCAAAACAAGTGAAGATGCAGAGGAAACAACGATCAATGCCCAATTTTTGAAGAAATGTAGAAATAGTTAATGACACCGAACCACATATTAATACCAGAGTAAAATAAGAAAACCACCAATGTCCATGTGTTTAGCAGGCAGTGTAAATATAGTCCAAGGTGAAAGAACAATCAGAGTCCACAGTGTAGGAACAAATTGATCAACGTATTGGTGTTTTCAATATGGCGCGTGATCGTGAGTAAGTTGTTTTGCTGTGTTTGGTCGATTCATTTCAGCTTAGAAAGAGTTTAAGTCTGAAAATTCTAGTAAAGATGAACTATTTTGATGGATGACCAAGTGCGAACAAATCAGACACCAGTACCATTGAGGAAGAGGATTAAGTTGTACGAGTTACTTCATGATGGTTTGACACCCATTTGTAGAGGTTTGTCATAAAACTTTTATATGAATTTGGCTCATAACCAAGCAATGTCAACACCGCTTGTCCTGAGAAAGGTTGTAGCGAGCCAGAGCCTATCCCAGAAACACAGGGCACAAGGTTGAAGGAGGAGGGGAAACACCCTGGACGGGACACCAGTCCATCATAAGACACCCCATGCAGGACACGAACACCGGAGCCGCCACACAGCACACATCGGTCAAACCCACTGCACCACCACAATTGCCTCGCTGAGTTTTAACAAATTAACATTAATTTTTCTTATAATTGATGTTTATGGACCTTGATCGTTCTTCCGTCTGCATCTTCAAATGGTTTTGCCACAGAGTAGCAACTGTTCTCACTGGTATTATTCTTTAGGAACACATCTAATTTCGGTTGTCAGCATGTTTTCCTATTTGCTTTGCAGCTGTGTTTGGAAGCAAAGCAAGACAGCAGAACTTTCTGGGCTCAGATGTGTCTGGTGTTCTAGAATAGTATTCAACCTTCAATGAGTCAAAACAAAAACAAAAGATAAGCGTCTGGCAACTTTGGGTAGTAGGACTGGGCAATTTTTGGTCAATTTTCTTGGCAGAATAGCTCAAGTTTTTAAAGCTGGCTGGAGATCAACTACAGACTGAAGTTTTTATGCCTTACCACTGTTTTTCCACTGGATCTGCATCTAGGCCTTCAGCTGGAGTTATATTGTAGCTTTCGGTTCATACTTTGGGACACAGCCCAAAGGTGAGTCTTCTCCAATGGAAAATGTTTTCCTCCATGATCTACCTGTACTTTGTATGATCCATCTTTCTATTGATCTTCATAGATCTCGCCATACTTTTGTAAAACATCTGTAAAAGGGTCTCGTCACTCTGCTGTACTCTAAGGGTCCTATCACTATGTTGTACTGTAAGGGTCTCATTACCCTACTCTACTCTTATACTCTAAGAGGAGTAATTTGTGGTGTTTGATTTATACCATAAATATCACTTTCTAAAGAGATCAGAATATTTCCACTTGGTCTCAGGTCAACAAACCTTCTCCTACACGTGTGCAGTGTTTCCTAAGTGTGACACTAAAAAGCTGAAGAGCACATAATGTAGATTTTACTCATTTTTTCAGTGCCACTCCGCTGTACAGCCCACATTTTTGGAGAAATCCTGAAATAATTGAATGGAAAACATTTTGTCAGTCTCAGTCAGAGAGATCTGTAGGTGTTTTGTTGTACTGTATACAGAGACTTCCCTCGGCAGTGTCCTTGCTATCAATGAGCGATAACTTTTACAGCCAATTTGGGGTATCAGACCCCTAGAAAGGGTGAACCTTGCAGTGCTCCAAAGCATAGTGAAAGACACATTTTCACAAAGAGTAGCCTATCAATAACTTTACCCTGAGATTCTTTCAGTTGCGCAATGTTTTGACCTTTTCTTCAGTTTCACTTTAGAGAGCAGAAGTAAAACCAAGACAAATTATACAGAGTTAAAATACTATAATTGTGCATGGCAGACTGTGAAAAATGCAAAAGGACATTAAGACTTTTAGAAGACACAGTACATGTAATCATACCCTGCGATGGACTGGCATCCAGTCCAGGGTGTACCCACTCTCAGCCTTCCACCCAGTGCTTCCAGGATAGGCTCCAGTTCACCATGACCCTACTCAGGAAAAGCAATCATTAAAGCTAGACACAGCGTAACAGAGTGGTTAGCGCTGTGTACTTTGGAATTGAAGTTAGCAGGTTTAAAATCCACATTCAGGAAGGAACTAAAAGGTACTGGGTAATAAAATTACCCAGCTATATAAATAGGTAAATAATTGCAAATGGCTTAACATTGTAAGTCATTTTGAAGGAAAGCAATAGCTAAATATATAAATTGGGTGGATGGGTGTACATGTAATGAATCGGGGAAAAGGCTTGTGCCATATATATAAAATACATATGGGTTTTTATACATTTTATGCTTGATTTGTGCTAAGATTGTATCCACGGAGTTCCAAAGGTGTATCCATCAGCAGACAGAGTCACTCACCTACAAACCAGCACCAAGTTACAGTAACATTTCTCAGCCACTTTCCTTTAAGCCATTATTTCTCATCCAACAGTACTGTCTTCCCAATGTTACAACAGTTCCAGACTATAAAACTCTTGGTATTTCTGTGAGAGGGGGCATCACCACTGAAATTGAATAATAAATGACTCCTGATTTCCTGCTTCTTGCTCTCTCAGGTCTTTGCAATTCTTCCTTCCTCTTTACCTTCTCCATAAGAGGGATGAAACATCTTGATAAATTATATTGGGAAATCTTCAGCTTGGCTGTTTTTCAGGCATAGAGGAATAACGCTCCCAAAATCAGAGAAATTTTATTCCCCGATTTCTCAGTTCGAGTAAGTTTCCCATCACACTGGATCATCAGAGTCATCAATATACTTTAATAATGACTTCTAACAGGGAATCTGAGAAATGGAAGCCGTACCTAAAATTCATGACAGGCTGCAGTGACATTATGTTTTATTGAAGGTACAACTAAAATACAGCCAAAATTCATTTAATCATTTACCTCAAATCAAATAAACAATTTACTGTGTTTTACAGACAGTCAATTTAAGCAAATAATTACCTAAAATTTTTGCCATGTCTGTGGATGTAAAATCACTGACAATAACAGAATTCTTCTACTTCATAATTGCTACTAGTAAAAATCATTATAAAATGCAACTACATTTTTACATAATTTAGTTTCTAAAGATTAGTTGTTATACAAAGAGGAACTTAATTGTTTTGTGTATATGGGAATACTTTTAGGATACAAAAATTAAAAGTAGCTCCCTGGGGTCAATGTTGTGTGTTTGGAGCTTAAACCATCATAATTATGTACAATTCAGGAACTTGCCATGTATTTCCAGAACAATCTTTCCTTTTTCATATGCTGAAAATATATTTTATGTAACAAACATTTTGTCCTGAAAGCATTGCCATTTAATTGCTGCATATTCTAGGGTAGCTCTAGCACTGGAATTTACAGCTTTCTATAACAAATAAAATGGGATATTTGAAGGATAATTTTCAACAAACCAGGCAACACCTGGATGGTGCGAGAAGATGTGGCCCATTGTAAGTAGTGTATCTACCTTGGTGAATAAGGTGTGTGGGCTGAAAACACTATATAGAGTTCATTGGGAGCTGCTTCTGAGAAAAGCAACTGCTAAATAAATAAATGTAAACAAGATTGCAAAATCATGTATTTAAGTAATATGTAAACCTTTCAAGCATAAAAGTTTAAAGTACAATTTATGTGCTGGTGAAAAACAGTTGGAGAGCTGAAGTGAATCAGTGCAAGTCAGCAGAATCTCTGGAGTCAAACCAAGGGTGTAATTGTGCTTTAATGAACAGCAGACCAAGACAGTAAAACATCTCAATATTGTGCAAAACCAGCTTCCTTAACCAAGTCACAGTGAAGTGATGTGGAAAAACAACATTGGGTGCTTTGGATATAGGTTATAAAGGTTAAAGAGGTAAAGTCAAGTAAGAACCTGGTGAGGGACCCAGGATTTAGTTTCCTCAGTGAAATACTAGGAGAGCAGGCTTATACCATGGTCCAGTTTGAGCAGGTCACTTAGAGGCAAAGATGGACTTGTAATCTGAGAATTGACATTTGAGTGCCATGGAGAACCCTGCCGTAGTGTCACCGAGAGGTACTTGCAACTGTGATGCAATTGTGGTCAGTGGTACTTTGGTCTGAGAATAAGAGAGTGGCTCATTCCTTGATCCAGTCTAACAAAAAAATGAATTATTGTTTACTCCAGTTGGGGGCGTGGTGGCGCAGTGGGTTGGATCGGGTCCTGGGTCTGGGGTTCAAGTCCCGCTTGGGGTGCCTTGTGACGGACTGGCGTCCCGTCCTGGGTGTGTCCCCTCCCCCTCCGGCCTTACGCCCTGTGTTGCCGGGTAGGCTCCGGTTCCCCGCAACCCCATATGGGACAAGCGGTTCTGAAAATGTGTGTGTGTGTGTGTTTACTCCAGTTGTCAGAAAACAAAGTCCTTTCTTGGTCAAACCTTTGGAAAGCAGTCATCAGCCTTGGACCAAGAATTATTTGGTCCGGGGCTTTTATGTGGTCCAGTCTCGAGAAAACAATGTCAAGGAGGCACTTTCTGAACAGCTTTTAAATGAGCTGAAAACTTCATGTGAGCATCTTGCTGGAACAAACATCTGCCAGCTGTTCCCACTCTTTAGTTTGAACAGAGTCCTCTTGGGGGGCAGGAGTCTGCAGTCACTGTGTCCTAAGAGGCCTCTAATCATCGCTTTCACACAGGAGAGTTCTAGCACATGGTCACCCATGCCACTATCCAAACACTCGGCCACACCACACACTGGAAAATATTCTCTTAAAAGTAAAACATCAAAACATTCTATTAGGCCTTAAGAACACACTGAGTAAAAGCAAACAATAAAAGATATGCTGCTTCATTTTGATGGATAAAATCAGAGCAGCGTTGCGCTTCCCAGCATCCTCCTGTAGATTCATACTGCCCTCTGGTGCATGAAGCCAGTAATTATTATACAGTAAAAGGACGTTACTGTTTTATATGTTTACAGTATTACTGTCAGTATTAAAATAGTAAAAGTCCTCTAATGCAATTAACAAAAACCAACATTAAAAAAGAGGTAATATTCCATCCATCCATCTTCCTCCGCTTTTATCCGGGGCCGGGTCGCGGGGGCAGCAGTCCGAGCAGAGTCCTCCAGACTTCCCTCTCCCCGCACACCTCCTCCAGTTCCTCTGGGGGAACCCCAAGGCGTTCCCAGGCCAGCCGGGAGACATAGTCTCTCCAACGTGTCCTGGGTCTGCCCCGAGGCCTCCTCCCAGTGGGACAAGCCCGGAACACCTCCCCAGGGAGGCGTCCAGGAGGCATCCGGAACAGATGCCCGAGCCACCTCAACTGGCTCCTCTCGATGCGGAGGAGCAGCGGCTCTACTCCGAGCTCCTCCCGGGTGACTGAGCTCCTCACCCTATCCCTAAGGGTGCACCCAGCCACTCTGCGGAGGAAACTCATTTCTGCCGCTTGTATCCGCGATCTCATTCTTTCGGTCATGATCCAGAGTTCATGACCATAGGTGAGGGTAGGAACGTAGATCGACCGGTAAATTGAGAGCTTTGCCTTACGACTCAGCTCCCTCTTCACCACAACAGACCGGTACAATGACCGCATTACTGCAGACGCCGTACCGATCCGTCTGTCAACCTGCCGCTCCATTTTTCCCTCACTCGTGAACAAGACCCCGAGATACTTAAGCTCTTCCACTTGAGGAAGCAACTCCCCCCTAACTCGGAGGGGGCAATCCACCTTTTTCCGACTGAGAACCATGGCCTCGGATTTGGAGGTGCTGATTCTCATCCCCGCCGCTTCACACTCGGCTGCAAACCTCCCCAGTGCACGCTGCAAGTCTTGACTTGATGAAGCCAACAGGACCACATCGTCCGCAAAAAGCAGAGACGAGATCTTGCGGCCACCAAAACAGACACCCTCCGTTCCCTGACTGCGCCTAGAAATTCTGTCCATAAAGATAATGAACAGAATCGGTGACAAAGGGCAGCCCTGGCGGAGTCCAACATGCACCGGGAACAGGTCTGACTTACTGCCGGCAATGCGAACCAAGCTCCTGCTCCGGTCATACAGGGAACGAACAGCCCGTAGCAACGAGCCCCGAACCCCATAATCCCGAAGTACCCCCCACAGGATGCCACGAGGGACACGGTCGAACGCCTTCTCCAGGTCCACAAAACACATATGGACTGGTTGGGCAAACTCCCACGAACCCTCCAGCACCCTAGTGAGGGTATAGAGCTGGTCCAGTGTTCCACGGCCAGGGCGAAAACCGCATTGCTCCTCCTGAATCCGAGGTTCGACTATCGGTCGGATTCTCCTTTCCAGTACCCTGGCATAGACTTTCCCAGGGAGGCTAAGGAGTGTGATCCCCCTGTAGTTGGAACACAATCTCCGGTCCCCCTTCTTAAAAAGAGGGACCACCACCCCGGTCTGCCAGTCCAGAGGCACCGTTCCCGAACTCCACGCGATGCTGCAGAGGCGTGTCAGCCAAGACAGCCCCACAACATCCAGAGACTTGAGAAACTCGGGGCGGATCTCATCCACCCCCGGAGCCTTGCCACCGAGCAGTTTTTTGACTACCTCAGCAACTTCAGCCAGGGTAATGGACGAGTCCCCCTCCAAGTCCCCAGCCTCAGCTTCCTCTACGGAAGGCGTGTCGGAGGGATTGAGGAGATCCTCAAAGTACTCCTTCCACCGCCCGAGAACATCCTCAGCTGAGGTCAGCAGCGCACCACTTCCACTGTAAACAGTGTTCGTGGAACACCGCTTCCCCCCTCTGAGTCGCCGGACGGTTTGCCAGAATCTCTTTGAGGCCGACCAAAAGTCTTCCTCCATGGCCTCACCGAACTCCTCCCAAGCCCGAGTTTTTGCCGCGGCGACTGCCAGAGCCGCGCTCCGTTTGGCCCGTCGGTACCTGTCAGCTGCTTCAGGAGTCCCATGAGCCAGCCAGGCCCGATAGAACTCCTTCTTCAGCTTGACGGCATCCCTTACTTCCGGTGTCCACCACCGTGTTCGGGGATTGCCGCCGCGACAGGCGCCGGAGACCTTATGGCCGCAGCTCCGAACCGCCGCCCCGACAATGGAGGTGTGGAACGTAGTCCATTCAGACTCAATGTCCCCCACCTCCCTCGGGACCTGGTTGAAGCTCTGTCGGAGGTGGGAGTTGAAGACCTCTCTGACAGGGGCCTCCGCCAAACGTTCCCAACAGACCCTCACTATGCGTTTGGGCCTGCCAGGTCTGTCCAGCTTTTTCCCCCGCCATCGAATCCAACTCACCGCCAGGTGGTGATCAGTTGACAGCTCAGCCCCTCTCTTCACCCGAGTGTGCAAGACATATGGCCGAAGGTCAGAAGAAACGACTACAAAGTCGATCATCGACCTCCGACCTAGGGTGTCCTGGTGCCAAGTGCACTGATGGACACCCTTATGCATGAACATGGTGTTCGTTATGGATAAACCGCGACTAGCACAGAAATCCAATAACAACTCACCGCTCGGGTTCAGATCAGGGAGGCCGTTCCTCCCAATCACGCCCCTCCAGGTATCACTGTCGCTGCCCACGTGGGCGTTAAAGTCCCCCAGTAGAACGACAGAGTCCCCAGTGGGAGCGCTTTCCAGCACGCCCCCCAGGGACTCTAAAAAGGCCGGGTACTCTACACTGCCGCTAGGCGCATAAGCACAAACGACAGTGAGAGACCGTTCCCTGACCCGAAGGTGTAGGGAGATGACCCTCTCATTCACCGGGGTAGACTCCAACACATGGCGGCTGAACTGGGGGGCTATTAATAAGCCCACACCAGCCCGCCGCCTCTCACCTTGGGCAATGCCAGAATAGTGGAGAGTCCACCCTCGATCGAGAAGAGTGGTTCCAGAACCCAAGCTGTGAGTGGAAGTGAGCCCGACTATATCTAGACGGTATCTCTCAACTTCCCGCACCAGCTCAGGCTCCTTCCCCGCCAGTGAGGTGACATTCCAAGTCCCAAAAACCAGAGTTGGCGCCCGAGGTTTGGGTCGGCCGGGCACTCGGCCCCGACCACCGCCCAAATCACAATGCACCGGCCCCTTACGGTTTCTCCGGCAGGTGGTGAGCCCACCGAAGAGCGGCTCCACGTCGTGGCTTCGGGCTGAGCCCGGCCAGGCCCCGTGGGCATAGACCTGGCCACCAGGCGCTCGCATGCGAGCCCCCCCCCCACAGGCCTGGCTCCAGGGTGGGGCCCCGGTGACCCCATATCGGGCGGGGTAAACGAAAGCCTTGATTTTATCTTCATAAGGGGTTTTTGAAGAGGTAATATTACTCAGTAAAATAGATCAATATTATTGTTTGCAAAATGTAGGGATTTTTTACTGTTACTGTTATGGAGGACTGTCTAAAAATTCAAGACAATTAAAATCTGTGGCTATTTTATTCAGGATTTAGAGGGATTGTTTCTACTGTGGAGAAAAATATATACTGGAAGAGTGTGATTATGTTGAATTTTACATCATCTCACAGGCCAGTGTATTAAATACCATAGCAAACCATAAAGGTCTGTTAAGATTATGTTTACAAGCTCTGTGGACTCATCAAAACTTGCTTTTTCTTCAGCACTGAAGATCAATAAAGACAGAAACTGATTGTAATCTTAAAATGGACTTTTATCAATTTTTTTCACTCTTATTTTAGAAATATTTTGAAATATGAAGCATTTTTTCTTTTTTTGCCAGTGCTGTAGCATCCATTTATGTCATGAAAGATAAAAATGATGCTACCAATTCACCTCTATCAAAACATGACTGCTGAGCCCTTTTAGCTCTCCCTGTGCTATGGTTTGATTTGCAGCTTTGCGTTCATGCGCTGGGACACTAATATAGAACTACTTTGGGAATTAGCCCACATACGGTAGCTAACTGATGATTAACTGTTCTAGCATCCTAGTTTTAAAGAACTACTCTGACTCATTCTCAGGCCATATATAGATCTCGGTTTTACAACTGGAGGGACCTGATTAGCAAATTAAAATTTTAAGTATCACATATTTAAAAATAGTCAACGCAAATCAGGAAAACAATCATTTGGCTTTTTTTGGCATTTGGTTTTTTTAATATAAAATGTCCCCAAAAGGACAGCATGGTGGTGCAGCACAAAGTACCGATGCCTCATAGATCCTGGGCTGTGGGTTCAGATCGGCTCAGCTTGTATAGAGTTTGCAGGTTCTCCTTGTATGTGGGTAGGTTTCCTTTGGGCGCTCTGGTATCCTTCCACAGCTGTGACATTTGCTTTGGGTGAAACTAAATGTCCTTAGTGTGTGTGGGTGTGTGAATGAGTGTATGCTTACCCTGCAATGGATTGGCACACTATCCAGATTGCACCATCTCTCATTCTCTGCCACTTGGATGGGGTCTGGATCACTCTGACCCTGCACTGGACAAGAGGTTAGTGATAAGGGATTGATACATCCTGCCTGTGAAACTCCATCTAACATGTTCAGTAAAAACCAAGCTGTTTTTTTAAAAATGTATTTTAATATCATCAGCAAATACTCAGTCATTCTTGCATATGGGTCCCAAAATGTAGAATAAAGGTTTTCTCAACATCAGCTGTGTTAAACCTTCCGTCAGCTCTTGGAGATAAAGCTCTTCAGTAAAGATTGTGAAACTGTCTAAACATTTCTGCTATGCTGATCATGATTTTTCTCATAGAGTTTATGTATTCTTAACAGTCAGAAATGTTTTACATTTAACATTTATTCATTTAACAGAAGCTTTTCTCTGCAATGCATCTCTAAGAAAACAATACAGTGCATTACACTAAGGAGAGGTCTAGATGCATACATGAGACTCTTGAGTAGTCCATTTGTTTCAAAACCATATAAACCAGTTTACATTACATGGGTAGCTGCATTTAGTTTTTTTTTAGTTTTAGTTTTTAGTTTAGTTTTTTTTTTTGAAAGATAGCATAGCACATGTTCATTAAGTACATGGGAGATCAGGGGTGAAGTGAGTATGAAAGAGCTGTGTTTCAGACTCTTCCAAAATGTTATTGAGGGATTCAGCACTTCTGAGTGACAGAGGGAGACCATTTCAACTCATTGTAGCCGAAGCAAAAACCTTTTGCTTTTGGACCTTTAGCGCCTAGGACCAGTCTGGTGGGGGGTAGAGGGCCATCAGGTCAGATGATAGGTTTTGGGTGTGCTCCTCCACCTTCCTCCTGTTTCAGCAACCCCAGGATCACTTGGGTCACTGTATTGCAGCACTTCCATTGCCTGCGTCACCTTAAATTCCTCCTGTAGGGTAAAATTACTTTGTCGCAATAATACCTGTACAAGCTACTGCTGTGCAACCTTTGAATAATAATAATAATTACCATAATAATAAAACCTTATTTTTGCTTCCACTCGAGGAAAGGGGAATCTTTTCAGAGGAAACTGTACGGTGAGACACGTAAATTGAGTGAAAAATATTTTTTCTTAATATTTCCTTGAAGAAATTTAAACATGAGTGGATATATTTATGTACAATCCACCATGCTGGTTTAGATAGGCTGCAAAAGCAGACGTTCACACATAATTTATTGTCTTAAGGACAAGGTGAAAACTACGATTCGAGGCCTGCCTTGCCGTAGCCTCTCGTGCTGCTGTCCGTGCTCGAGTGCTACACTGACTTCCGGTCTATTGCCTCCCTGCCCCCAGCACCACGTGATTCCGTGCAATGTTTGTAAACATGCGTCAACCGCATGTGATAATGACGTTTTTAAGATTGTCGACCAATTGGGCACTGGGGGAGTGTAAAGGAGGCGGGACTTGTCTGGTTTCCCTCCTCCACTCCCTCCCCCCTTGGAAAAAGCAACGAGATGACAGGAATGGAGGGAAGCGGGGAAGCGCCTCAAGGCTGGACATGATGGCAGTAATGCCTGTGTGCGTCGGACAACTGGCGAAGAAGGTGATTTCAATTTAAAACAAAAAAAACACCCCGTTTGAGGAAGATGGAGAGGGACACGACGCGATCACGTTACGGAACTAACTGTTCCGACCCGGGTAAGAGGAAATTAGTTCCTTCTCCATTTACCAGAACATTAATTAACTATTTACGGATACGGGCGCATGTCTGAAAACGTGACCTCTGGGAGCGTGCAGTTCGCTCTCTCCTGGTTATTTCTGGCTGTTTTCCGACGTCCCGGCAACGCCAACGTACGCGTCGCGTGAAGCTTCGTGCATTGAGTGTGCGTGTTGACACTGGCGCGTGTGGCTATTGCTGCGCACCGCGTCGACGTTCGGTAAAAAGCGGTGCGTCAGAGCGCGAGCTGCAGCTCCGGGGAGGAATCGCCGCGTGCGTGAGCTGCGCACGAGCATTGAGGTGGGCACCGGGGGGGCGCGCGACACTCGAAACGCGCGCGCAAACATGCACATTGACTGGCGAAGCAACGGGTCTCCGTTCGCGGTGTCGCCAGAAGTGGCGGTGGGTGAGGAGAGACACACCTGGTGCTGCGCGCTTCGCTGTCAGTGACGTTGTCTAGATTGTGCGCGCGCGCGCCTGTGTGTGTCGGTACGCACATACCTGTGGTACGTGGCTCTCAAATCCTCACACACGAGTGACCGCATAGCCTGAGACTGAGTGTGAACTACTAGCTGCACTCGTTTTGACTCAGTGTGACGTTTGCCTTCATATAACACACATGTTTTGTAACAAATCTCAGACACTTAAGATAATAAGATCACCCTCTTAATAACCGCGTTTGAGTTTCTTCTCCTTTGAGTTTATCAACGTCGTTTTCACAGAGAACCTGCTTTAAATGTGGTGTAAATGTACGTACATGGCGGCTTGACACCAAGTTTACAGCACAGGCCGAGGTGTCGGCTACTTCCACGTCTGATTCATGTGTGACACATTTTTGCACCATATGTTTCAGTGCCCTGGAGCAAGGTACGAACGAAGAAATGTTCCAGTAAAATTCAGTGGGTAAATCACTGTAGCTTAGTGCACAGTCGTCGCTTTGGAGAAAAGCACAAGCCGATGGATGGATGAATGTACTTCAAAGGCACATTGCCAAATCCGTTCAAAACCTCACAATACACACACACAGTGTCTGAAACCACTTGTCCCAAGCAGAGTTGCAGCAAACCGGAGCCTAACCGGACAACACAGAGCATAAGGCTGAAGGGAGAAAGGACACACCCAGGACAGGACACCAGTCCATCACAAGGCACCCCAAGCAGGACTTGAACCCCAGATCCACCGAGAGCAGGATCCGGTCAAACCCGCTGCGCCACCACACCCCCGACATCACAAGAGTGGACATCGAAATGTCATTATTTCTTTGTCCTTGAAAGTGTGACTGAAACGCTGGTGGTATTATAAGTACCACTGTCAGTAGTTGGTAATAATGGATGTGTCTGTAAATTAAGTGGATTCCTCCTTCTGGTGTGACAAAAAAAGGAATTAATGGCTGCCCTTTGGAGAGGCTAGCTGTCAAACAGGTTTATTTAATTTGCGCATGCCTGGCTGGGTTCTTCAGCGGGTGTTACTTGTTCAGCTTTGAAACTGAGCTTTTTAAGCTTGCATGGCCCAGTGGCCTTTCAACAATGGGAGCTCAGATCACCTGTTGATGGAGAAGCTGCAGGTTTTGCGCTACCCTTGGGCCAAGTGCGGTGAGCAAGCATGATGCGCATGACGGTGGCGTTATAAAAAGGTGCGGGACGTCAGCGGGGGTGATTACAGCTGAATCATCACTGTTGAAGTGGTCCACAGGACCCTCGGAGGCTGAAGTCGCTCCAGAGGGACTGCAGTTGGCTCTGCTCTCCCCTCTGGATAGTAACAGCAGAGAGACAATGTTGTCATGATTACAGTGAATGGAACTCAGAAACCAGCAGAACCAGCTGAGAGTGACTCATCCAAAACCTCTTCTTTTGTGTTCAGCAGTTCAGAACAAGGACGTAGGGACGAAGCACACACGTCAGCGAGCGCGTCTTCATTTCCCCATGTGTTGCAAGTACAAGGAGTTCCCTCTTGAAATTAAATGGAAGGTAAGCAAAAGGTAATGTCGCTGTTTCGAGAGTCTCGTTGTTTCCCGAAATGTCGCTTTCTTCCTTTCACCATCAGTGTCGACATCTCATTCTGTGCATTACAGCTTCCCTCGGAGTACGAGTCGAGTATTTGGAATCATATTCCAGAGAATGCGACATGCTTGTAAATGCAAGCTCCAGATTTTTAAATTTCCAGCCTCTGTGATTTGTGGAACACCTCATTGTTTATGATTGACTTGGTTAGAAATGTAGCTACCGTTCCTGGTGCTGTATTTATCTGTCCTACTTCTGGAGGAAAGGAAATATAAGTGACCTCAATAGTCCTCGTTGCTCTTCTTCTGCGAGATACACCTTTGCACCCAAAAATCTAACTTTTTTGACTAGCAGAATTTACCTTAAGTCCGAATGAATACTGATATTCCTGCATATGTATGTGAGTGAGCGTGTATACATGGATTGGATGTCCACAAAATATAGATAGTTTTAGATATCGTAAAGTGGATTGTCTATAGGAGTGAAGCTGTAAGTGTTTGAACTCGATCCTAGTGCTGTGAAGGATTTGGTCAGACTGACCGTTACTAAACTGTTTCTGGCTTGAACCCCTTGCACATCAGTTTCAGACATTGTGCCTTTCCTTCATCTCCAAGCGCAGTTTTCTGATTTAACTAAGGACTACTGAAACCCAGCAATGCAGTGTTTTCCTTGGAAGGGTATGTGATGTTCTAAAAGAAGGTACTGGTAGTTTGAACTTTTCTGAGCAGCTTTGTATATCTGATTGAGAGCATTCCACATGTGCTTAATGGCTAACACAAATGCCGTCTTAATTGTTTAAAAAAAATATGTATATATAAGTACAGGAACACATAGAAGCACCCTTTGCCCCTATACTACCCATGAATCTCTGAGAATCTTTGTCATCCCTTGTCCACTTGGGTCTTCTCTGTTAGCAAGTGCCATAATAAACTCGCAGGCTGAAGTATGCAAGGATGGCAGCTCTACATGTGATGATGGCAAATGTTGGCCTTTTAAACCTGAGGCTCTGAGGTCCTTCAACGTAGGAGATTAAGGTTTAGGAAGTGGGATTCTGCCGAGACAACACGTCTAAAATTAAACAGCCTGGTGAATAGCGCAGTATAAATAGATGGCAGAAGGAAGAGGGAGCGACTCTGTAACACTTTTCTTCCAGAGGTAGCAGTACTGTTCAATATTATTAGATACTGCACACACCGACATTTTTTAGTGACATTTGCCAGAGGTGAAGGTGTGCGTCCTGCCACGATATAAATATTTACAACTCTGCTGTGCTCTCATTGCCTTGATGTTTATTTATGGCATTGGGCAGCTTTAAAATCTAAAAATGAGAGTCCAGTTAGTCTGACGTGGAAGATGCCCTTCTGGGCACATGGATCCTAGATGCCGGGAACACAGTGGACATCCACACACCCACGTGTATTTTCCTCCATAAGAAGGCTATCTTTAACCTCACAGGAACATCACTGACCCGGTCGACACAGGAAGTATCTATTGAGGTAACTGCCGATGGTCTTGCCTAAGTTGAGTCCATTGGGGGCAGTGGTTGGCAAGGTGACATCCCAGCAGGTGCTGTCAATCATCAGGGGAACACCTGTATGGGCCATTTGTCTGGGCAGTGTCCCCTGGCGATGTGGCTGTGGGAGGAACGGGTACAGTTTCTCTACTGTTTCCAGTGAGGGACCTCAAGAGAAAATGGGTACAGGACTGTGTAAAACGATAAACTGTTTGTTTACAACATATTATCCCATGGGAACGAGGGGTGGTTGAGGAACAACAGCATGTATTGTTTACCTTCTTGAATCTGTAAGGAAAATCGGTGCTACAGGAACAACTCAGCATTTTTTGCCAGTCAGTATCTCTCGAGAGCATGCCTCAGAAACTAGGGGAAAAAAAGAAAATCAAGACGTTTTGGCTGGAATGCTGTGCCGCATCTCCTACGCACCTGCACTCTCAAAGAGCGAGCTGAGCTTTGGAATAGAAAATAGCCTCTAATACCGCCCCGGTATCGGCTTGCCCTGGATCGGCCGAATGAGGCCGGTCTGTGCTGCCGAGACAATGGCGTCGCTCGGCCCAGGGCTGCCGCCTGTCGTCCCGATGGGTAACGGCCGGTTCCAGCCCTGCTCAAGCTCCCGGAATGTAGCCAGGCTCGTCGCACAAGAGCACTACTGTGCTCGTCGACATTGAGCCTGAGTGTGTGTTCGCCACCACAGCGGGTTTGCATACAGGGCCAGAGACTGGCAGCCACTTGGGTTTATAAACAAGCACCCCACTTAATAGACAGGCTTAACTATCTGAACAATTACTTAACTAAAGTCCTGATTAGTGTAAACTTGTTGTTTTCTATCGACATTCAAGAGTTCATACACAGGGTACGTAGTGTTCGTGTTTATCAGATTTGTAATACATTGTTACATCATCTTGTATATAATTTGTGTAAATTGTATAGTGTCGAGATGCCCGTTTTACTTTGAATCCTGCATTTTATTATTATGCCATACTGTCTAGTTTCCCCCCCCAGAAATAATTTTGAGAAATTTTCAGCCCCGTTGCAGACACACATACAAAGAACCACACACTCACACAGGAACAGCACACACTCGCATCACACCCTCCAGTTAAATTAGGAGCTTTAATCTATAAGAGGCTTTATGTCGTCGTGCTTTTTCTCACCTGGCTGCCAGCCCCCCATCCTCATTTTACATTTTGCCCATGCAGATGGCCTGCTCTTGCATGTATTTCACTTGCTGCCTATGCATATGCCCACCTCAAGCGATGCTTGATGGAAGTTTCACCATGACTGCACGTGCGGTCCAAGTGTCATGGACAGGGAGAGAGTCTTTCTCACCACGTCAGAGGTCCCACTCATAGTTGCTGCTGAGCAGTGTAGTTCAAGCACAGTACCAGCCGGGGTTTCAATGACTCCGAACCGCACCAGAGAGAAACACATTAGTAACCAAGTGATAAAGTTGATTTAAATCAAGCTCCGTAGAGCTGAGAAGAGGAATGTTCCCCTCACCTGTTTTTGAACTTTTTCTCTCAGTTTGGGGGAAAAAACACCAGAAAGTGAGAAGGAGGTAGAAAATCCTGGCAACTGAAGCGAACACACATGGAGCTGAGATCATTTGGCCGATCAGTTTTAAACTATAAAGGATAAAGGTTGGTCACATTTGCAAGTGGTAATAGGGTAAATAACTTAATTAAGCTTTTTTTAGTCTTTTTACTCTTGTGTTTTATGCTGTCTTTGTTTTAACAAAATGGTACTTACAATTTCAAAGGTCCATTACTGGTTAAAAAGAGGTAAACAAAAGCAAGGGTAGATTTAGCATCCAGGTCACACCTGCGCTGCTGCGTTCTCTGGATCTTTGGTGTTTAATGAGACTTCTAAACTTGTTTTTCTGGCAGAGGAAGAACGTCAGATCTATGCATTGAGAAGCTTATTGTTCAAGGCCTGAGGAAAAACTGTTAGTACCGCGGTGATGTGAATGCAGTCAAATATCTCGGTATTGTTTATGCGTATTGGTCCTAGTATTAGCTTTTCCCTCCCGAAACAGCTCGCCAGCTGCAGGCAAAGATGTTATTATGTTGTGGAAGCTGACCTGCAAGACGAGTTCTTAAGCTCATTGACGCAAAAAGGAACATCAGGAAACAGCCCGATTGTTTGTCGATTTTTCAAAAGCTACAAGGTGCCAGGAATAATACATCAAGCAATGGATTTTACTCCGTTTCCTAACAATGTGAAACACAAGTATTGCTTTGGATAAAGAGATGAACTCCCTGTGGCCTGGCCGTTGAGTGTTTGGTGCTTCAAGTGCAGCGAGAGGAACCCACATCTTTGAAGTTCATCGGTTAAATACCCTTACGGTTCAATAAACATTAACATACATGAGCTTTGTCTCCAAAATGAAGCTTCATTTTCCATAATAGGGTTGCTCTTGGTGCATACTACTTGGAAGTAGCATCTTAATATCATGTTTTCTTAAGCTTGGCTGCGGTCACTTATATGCAGAAGAGGGGAGGTTTTAAAGGAGAGGACACTTTGTAAAAGTTATTGTTCTGTCTGCGTGATTAAATCCGAGATGTTTCGTATCCAAGTTCTCCAAGTGAACCAGGGCAATCACACACACGCACACACTTTCTGAACCGCTTGTCCCATACGGGGTCGCAGGGAACCGGAGCCTGACCCGGCAACTCAGGGCGTAAGGCCGGAGGGGGAGGGGACACACCCAGGACGGGATGCCAGTCCGTCGCAAGGCACCCCAAGTGGGACTCGAACCGCAGACCCATCGGAGAGTAGGACCCGATCCAACCCACTGCGCCACTGCGCCACCGCACCCCCTCTCCCAGGGGGATCAGTGATCCGATAAGGATACCCCTTCCCTCGGCGTGACCCCCACTGGCACGGTCAAACAAGTCAGCAGCACCGCAGGAGGAAGTTCACCCCTCAAATTCCCTCTCATCAGTTTCAGTGCCTTTTAGCTTGGTGACTTCGGAAGCCGACTTCGGTCTCAGGCCGAGTCACAGCTAAAAATGGAAGCTGCAGCTTCCCTGTCTGGTGCTCTCTGACACACACGTATGTGGTGCATATTCGTTCTGCGTCTCGGAGACATTTATTTTCTCCAGGACCCTGAATCGGATAATGTACCTGTAGTAAACCTGTGCACCTCTGGTGTCAGGAAGGCTCTCCGCTGTGTGTTGGAAGACAGCTCAGTATTTGTCCTTTTACCCTGGTACTTGTAAGGCAGAATATCTGAACTGGTGTACATAATGTGGTCTCTGTAAAGAAGTACAGATGGTCTCAACGTGGTGAATCATGCCCGCCGGCCCTTTCTGAGGCGAGAGTGAAGGTTCTAGATTATGCTGGAATGGACTGGACTGATGCGTCACAGAGTCAGCTGGTCATTTCACATTGTTTACAACATAATACAGTCCTTCACCCTAGTCCCTGTTGTGATCGAAAGTGTCGCGACCAGGGAGCCCCACGATCGCTCCCTGGTCGTCCTCCAGGGGTCCGTCATGAGATCCACCCACCTTGAACGGGGGGCTCAATGCGACCGAAGGTGGAGCCCCTCCACCCACTTCAATGCAACAACATAGACGCACACACCGCCCACTTCCTCGTTTTCTCCTGTTTTTGTTTTGTTTTCTGCTCCCGAAAGAGGACAATGTGCCTTTAAAACCAGTAGGTTGTCAGGTGACCGAGGAGGCACAGTCAGCACAGCTCGCAAGAAGAAACGGAACGCCACTGAGCGCCTCCGAGAGAGAACGGGGGGTGGGGGGGGCACAGAGAGGGAGGGAGGGAGGGAGGGAGAGAGAGAGAGGGAGACAGCGAGCAAGCGAGTGAGTGAGCGAGCGAGCGAGCGAGGGAGGGAGGGAGGGGGAGAAAGACAGAACAGCGTGCAGGGAGCAGAGAGGCTGCGGGATGGAAGTGGCCCTTTAACAGGGGGACTCTGGCTGGGTGTCGGTGCGGCAGCCGCGCCGCTGGCCAGAGTTGTTCAAGAAGCCGCAGTCGTGCCGTGGGCACCGTACTGGCCGAGGGAGTACTCGGGGAATTAAGTGCTGCGTCACAGCGAGGCAGAGATATTGCGGGCGGGCGCAAGGGAGCGCGCCTGGCTCTCTGCGTCTGTGCGTCAGCCAAGCGTCCGTCTGTCCATCTCTCCCTGTCCATCATTAAGAGCCAGGTTTGTTGATATCTGGGCGAGCGACACAGATCAGCACCGCTGTTGCAGCTCGACGAAAATAGAGTGCGAGCGAGGGGGAGAGGTTTTGGATTAGTTGCTACGTCACTTTTTCACGTCAATAGCAAAACAGCAGCTAGGCGACCAGAAGCCCAGACTTCTCTGCCTTTCAACCTGAAGGTGGACTCAACTCCTGATACTGACTCTCCTTTCTTCGTCCTTTTTTAAGAAATGTTTTTCATTAAGGCTCTTCGTTTTGCTGCGTCTTCATCCGAGTTTTTGCCCGCATCGGAGCGAGCAGTTACGGAGTTGCAATATGGATGCTGAAGATGTGGCGTACTTTATCTCGGACAGAGGCAAATGTTTCGTGGTGGAGTGAGAGGGGGGCACAAGGCGAACCGTTAACACAGGGCAGCTTGTTCTGGAAGATTCTTTTTATCGAGGCGCTGAGAAATCGAAGATCAAGAACAGTCGAGTTTAGAGCTCATTATTGTCAAACATTGGATGTCGGTGTTATTTGTAGCAGAGGAAACATCCATAAATGCTCGTTACATACAAATATTCTTAACAAACACATATTTTTATATATTTCATGTGAATAAGTCAATATGCGTGCTTTGGTGCTATTGGTACGTGCTCATATGCGCAACACGACTGCGACAACAAAACGCACCCATATGCCAGCTTAATTGTAACACGGTTGATTATTCTGCAACGACGTATGACGTTTTCATTAATAACTTGTTTTTAAAACTTCTTTTTTCCCCATCGGCCTGACTTCTCCCCTTTGGACATGTATTCTTATGGTAAGTGACAAACACCTGTTTACCTATAGGCACAAAATTTTGGATCCAGTATTGATTCTTGTATAGGTCTCGGTCTTTATTATTATCTAGGGTAAAGAACCTATGGGTTCAGATTTAGGGGTGTGGTTCAATTTGGGGGCGGGGTTAGGGACAGGTGGGGGCGGGTATTTTGCAGGACTTTTCTCCATGCCATTGGTACGCCACTGATGGTACACAACTTGCGGCAGCCCCTCCCGCAGCGGTTCCATTCGTCCTCCCGGACCGATCCGCTGTCCATCCGGGGCTCTGGGGTTAACTCTTATTTCTGTCTCCTGCGTCGAGAGTGGCGTAAGAAGCGGTGATGCGGTGTTCCTCCTCTCTAAGCGTGAGAGGGGACCAGGCTGGTATCTCAATCCCTGTCCCTCCCCGTGCGTAAGGGCTGGCTTACACTGTGTACTTCGGAGAAGACTCTGCCCCGAGAGCGCAAGTGACATGGCTCAGGATCAGTACAAAAAGTTGTTTACCTTGCTTTCTTGGTGACACAGTCAGTGGCAGCTTTCCAAATGCACATGCGATAGACTTTCTGGAGCAGCTGCATCACCAGGCTGAGTGGCAGAACTCTGCTCCAATGAGCTGTGCGACCGCCCCTCAGCTGAAGCTCTGCTGCTTCTTATTGGATGAGGCAGGGAAGAGCAGGTGGGTGACTGATTTTGATTGGACAAGAGGTATTTTTGTTTATTTTTTCACTCTCAGCAGGATTTGCAGCCAGGAATACACATAAGAGTATTATTACATTTACATCGTAAGAGTATTATTAAAATATTTTGTGAAAATATATTGTATAGCAGTGTAGCAGATACAACATCAAACTATTCTGTGTATAAAAACACAGCTGCTGGATGTCAGTATGGATGTCAGCCCACTAAATGTTTTAATGGGTATTGCTTTAATCGTTTATATCTTGAAATTGTGTGTGTGTGTGTGTGTATATATATATTTTTTTTTTTTTTTTTTTTTTTTTTTTTTTTTTTTTACATTTTCACAGGATTTGTTACTAGTGGACTAAAACACTTTTTTACTGCTGAGTTTAAAAAGTCAGGAATAGAGTCTTTGTAGAAGGCTTCTTGCAGTGAAGTTTTGGTTATAAACCTTTTCTTCACACCCACAGCTCATGTTGTTTCAGTTTATCACATGGCCGTAGCATCCGTTTCAGCACAAACATGCAAACGCAGTCTAGCTCTTGCAGTGCCAGTCTGCGTATGACATGGTTTGAAATACTTTTAAAGAACAATGAAGTGGTTGAGTACTGGACTTGCCACTTCTGGGGATCAGATCCTGGTTGGTGAGACTACAACCTGCCCAGTATCCTGACGACAAATACGATTAGCTGCGCAAACTTAAGACCTGAGTCCTTAGCTAAGAAAAACTAATCAAAATTATGCCTCGATTCCTTTGAAGGCGGAGGGATGACGCCACTGTCACAGTGGACTCACGGGGGTTCGGTGAGCTACTCTGCAAAGCCCCAGCTGCTCCTCAAGCCCATTGGATAATTTTGTGACTTTGAGGGCTGTGACGTCAACCTCTGGAGGTGGGCCGAGACAGCCAGAGGCTGCTGTGAGGATCTGGAGTGGAAAAGAACGTGGCAAACAAGGTCAACAACGAGAAAAGGCTCGCCACGGAGGGAAAGCAGAGGGACGGCATAGCACAGTGATTTGGAAAATGTCCTCTTGAGCTAAAGATTGCCAGGTCAGGACATGTCCCAGGATAAGTGGTATTGTGTGCACTTGACGATGGTGCCTATGTCCATTTCCTCAATTGGAGTCGTTCTGGTGTCCAAGCAGCCGTAGCCAGCCAGTGTGAGCAACTGCTGTTTTGAGCAGGTTACGTCTCCAGTCTACTCACACAGGTGGGGGCAGGAGCACTGTCCATTGTCCATAACCGGAGCATTCTGTGAGAAAGGTATAGTGTCCGCTTAGTCTCGCTGCTGGTCTTTGTATCTGAACGATGTTACGTCGCGGTATGTTTACTCTGAGCTGTTAGAGAAGGCGGAGGAACAAACTGTGAACACTGCTGATAAATATCCTGATTTCACACAGTGTCACATCGGGTCATGGAGATGAGATTTGCATGTGTTTCACAGCACTTTTGGACGTTCCTTCAAAAACACTGGTCAAGTCTGATTTGTGTGATCACATTACATTTTTCTCATTTAGTATGTGGGGAAAAAAAACAAGAGAGGTGAAATGACTGTGCCTGTGCGATAATGCGCATGGAGCTGACAAGTGTACCGAAGGAGCCGGGGTAGGAGAGCGTTTGGTTATCTTTGGATTCTACGCACATTATCAGTCGCAGGATCTTCAGAAAGGTTGTCCGAATGAAATCATAAACCCTGACAGTGTTTGGCAGCATACGTACACATAGACTACACACACTTCCTTCTAGTCTGCTTTCACACGCACGCCCACACATCCACGCACGTACACCCACATTCGCACACACATGCGCACACTGCAAAACAGGAAATGCGGAGTCCTTTTTTTTTTCTCTTGTCGCCACCAGTGTTATCGAGGACCTGCGTCACACCTCTGATGATGAAGCGTGTCCGAAAGTGGGGGTGACAGGAGAGGGGCTCCTAAACCAGTGCATAGCAGCGCAGTGCTTCTCCATCACAGATCATCTGTACAGGTAATAACGTAACAATTACTGTGTATAAACATAATTTCACATTTACGGGCTTTACTCGGCGGGTACTCCGCTGATTTGCCACCCAACGTACTCAAGAGTTTTCACATTGAGTAAGAGGCTTCTGAGACTATGTATTTTATTCTTTTTTTTTAACGTCTGTTAGCTTTCTGTCAAGACAAACTTTCACACCCTTTTTCTACACTGTTGGCTTAAATAGTGACATTGTGCATGTGCTTGGGGACGGAGAGTCTCTGGGACGAGACACACCAGGCCCTGACTCATTCTGACCACTTAAACCACCTTAGCTTCTTCACATGTAGATTGGAACTGGTAATTTGGGTTTCTTGGATGGATACCACGGTGTTCCGAATCTGACTATCTGATCATGCCCTGAAGCTATCCAGGCTGCTCACTCGTACCCACGCACTCCTTTCCTGTTCTCTGCGGTACATAGAACATACTTTCGCCTTCAGATAAATAAATATACTAATTCCGGAACAGACTCATACAATATAATAATATAAATGATGTCTTATTATTAAGGTATTGCTTTGATATAAACAAATTAGACAAACTGTCACCAAATTGTGTAACAGGGTGTGAACCCCCGAAAGGATACTGAAGTTATACCAAAATGGTTCCATTCCGCGACTTCCTACCAGCTTTAGGATTCTCAGGTCAACAGTCGGGTGTCTTCCGTGAGTTTAAATAAATCAGGTACATTGTATTTGATGCTTTTGTAAGGACGGAAGCTTCTGGTAGTGATAGACAGCGCTCGATTAAGTAGAGCTTCAGTGAGTATTTTCAGTATGGGGGGGTCGCCTCTAACGAGAAAAGACAACTAGTCAAAGTGGTTGTGTCTCTGGTTTTATCCATGACCTTGTGGTTACCACTTACCATTGTACTATAGTGCATTTAGTGTACACTTAGTGGACAACTGGTAGTGGGTACTGTACTGGTTAGAGAGGTCAAAGGTCACAGGAGCTACCCTCGAACCCAAAAGTTCAAGGGTTGAATCCCACCTCCAGCTGTAGTACCCTTGAGCAAGGTTCTTATCCTAAATTATTCCAGTAAAATTACCCAGCTGTATAAATTATTAAATCATTGCAGTTAGCATAACATTGTAAGTCATTTTGGAGAAAAGCGCAGGTAAATGTAAAATTGTTTAACCCCCATTTCCCCTCTCTGTACCCTTATATAAGTGAAAAGACTTACTTGTATTTGTTGTTAAATTGGCCCGTTTGATCCAGTTTTTGTTTGGCTTCCAAATGGTTTAATTGTATTAATTAGTTCTTAATAGAAGGGTGGCGTGGCAGGTTTGGCCTGTGCCTGCTGTGTGGCGGGTGTGGGGTTCAAGCCCTGCTTGGAGTGCCCTACGGCGGACTGGCATCCCATCAAGGGTGTGTCCCCTCCTCCTCCGGCCTTGCTCCCTCTGTTGCTGGGTTAGGCTCCGATTCACCCCGACCCCACTCAGGACAAGCGGCTTCAGCCAATGTGTGTATGCGGTAAAAATGTAGAGTTGCAAACAAATCAAGTTTTGCAAACGTCTGGTCCCCGATTACGTTTTTAAGTTGAGGGCCCAGGGTATTAGTGAAAACATAGTCGGTTAAAGAGGATGCGGCAGTCCTTAAAAAGAATACTATCAAACAGGAGCCAGCAGCCACTTTTGGAATAAGCTGTGCTTAAGAGGTGTCTTGGAACTTCAGGTACGGTGTTAGCGATGGGCAGGAACGTACAGGCTGGCCAACAGTTGTATGTTCACACAGTTAGTGGCACTGAAGACCAGCAGGGCAAGCTGGGCAAGGACTGGATGTGTTCTCTCACCTAAGCAGGTTTAACAGTCTGCCTGTGGATGCGTAGATAAAAGGAGCAGAAAAGCTGTGTATATTAGTATATTGTACTGCGTTGCTGTACTGTCAGGTCAAGGTATTTATATTTTAAATCACTCAGACCGGTTGGTAAAGTTCATGTCTAAATAGGGGCTTTTGGTTTATCCTATAGATGTGTCTTCTGTGAAGGAGACCATTTGTACCAGAAAGCGGTTTTGATTGTCGGGCATGTGACTAATGTATCTTCATATGACATCACATTTGAAATTTAGCCATGTGACACATAACTAAAAATGGGTGTCTTTAATAGTAGAGTTCCCCTCCTTTTTCCATTTTCACAAAAGGAGTGTCTGGAACTGATGACATCTTAGTAAGTCATTCGTAAACAAAGCTTTTTGCTCAGAAAATAGTATGATGGATGGAGGAGGGTTAGGTTTCCCAGCTCTTTCGTGCTTTGACTGTTTTATAAGACAAACAAAGGAGAGGCTGCTCCTTTAAATCTTTCATAAACATTACACAACAGGTCAGATGCATCAGAGCGAAAAGGAAAGTCGCAAACTCGGGCCACATCAGGGGCATGAGCCCGACACCTGGGTTCGGCCTACGTTTCCGCACTTTTGTTGAATAGAATCGTTTTAGGAAAATGGCGAGAGAAAGGATTTTGCGCAAGTAGTGCGTGAGAGGTTTGTATAGGGCATCTTAAGCTGAGAATACAACTGGTTAAGATAAAACTGCTCTGATGTGGTGGAGATCTTTGATTGCCAAGCCTTTTCCTTGGGGTGGGAACCTGAAGTTATGTTTCCACTGCTGGTTTCAGCTGGGCACAAGTGGCCTAATTCCAAGCCCAAGAATCGCTAGCCGCCTGTGGCCCAGGTATGGAAGGTCATGGTGCGTGTGCTGGGACGGCTGGTAGTGCAGTGGTTAGAGGTGCTGTTATTGGATCTGAAAGCTGAAGGTTCGATTCCCCACCTCTCGCTGTAGTACCCTTGAGCAAGGTACTTACCCTAAATTGCTCCAGTAAAATTAGCCAGCTGTAGGAATGGGTGAATAATTGTAATAACTGTAACCTTAATATTGTAAGTAAAGGAGTAAAAGCTAAAAGAGCAAGAAAAAAAGGGAGTGTCGTCCTTTGAACGGTTTCGCTGAACTCTGTGTTTTTAACATGCCGTTTTTTTAATTATAAGGTGTGGCTGCTGCATACTTCTTGTTTCTTTCTTTTTTTAGTGCATTATTTGTTTTATGTAATTGGTGAATGGTAACCAGAGCAGTTCCACAGAAGCTGTATGTAGTTTTGAAAACAAAGTCCGGTCACATTAATCAATGCAGCCTTTTTACTGGAAATTTCACTTCCTCTTGGCAAAGTGTTCGTATGGTGTTAGACTGGAATTCGTAAAGCTCTTCTGGCGTAGAAATGCAGCTGAAACTCACGACGTAACGCTTGAAGTTTGTCTGTTGAGTTACAGGGATTAGGTCTGTAGCGGCTGTGGGAAAGAGGAGAGGGATGGAGAAGGTGTTACACAGTCGTGCGTGCGTGAGTATAACGAATGCAGTATACAATAATATTGATGTTTCGGTCTCTACCTGCCACCCTACCCTGTCTTCCTGCATCACACACAGCACCAGGATGTTAGACCTGCTTGATGCCTGCTTTCCTGGGCAATTTAGGAGCCCAGCCACATATGCAATAAGAAGGATTAGCAGGGGGCAGCGCCATGTGGTTCTCTCTCTCTCTCCACAGGCTGTGCGGGGCTCCAGTGCATCTAAGGACGAATTTATAATCAGAAAGGAAGGGCGGTTTGCCTCAAGACTCCTGCAAGCGGGCGGGGTGACGGTATTACCGTTGCTCTGTCACTGGCATCCTGTGTGTATCGTGCGAATGCCAGGGCAGTAACACAGATGAGACGTTACGCAGTGAGTTCCATTTGAAAATGTAATTTTATGTACTGTGGATCGCAGTGTGAATTCCAGAGCAAATAGCGAGAGCGCGCCCTTTGTTTCTGTCCGTTTCCAAAATAGTTACCGGAGTGGTTTGCAGTGGTGGCGGGACCTAAGCGCACCTTTGGTGAGCCGCTTTGATGGAGTTGTCAGAAACAGGAGCCTTGGCGTGCTCCTCCGGTGTGACTGCGGTGCTGAGAAATGAAAAGCAAAAAGAAATTGTTGTGGCACATTGTTGAAGAGCCCAGGCAGGAAATTGGTTTTAAAATACGTCACATACCAGCTTTCAGGTGTCGTGTTGTATGGAATCGGACTGAATGAGGTGTGACGTCCACTGTGTGTGTGTCTGCGTGTGAGATCCAAACTGGAAGAGAGTGCATTTCTTGTAGAAACAGAAGAAGCACATGTAGTGGAAGTATATCTCTATTCTCAGGTGAGGACACATTTACACGTATTCATTTAGCAGACGCTTTTCTCCAAAGCGATGTACATCTCATAGAAAATGCAATGTGTTCATAGAAAATGCAATGTGTTCATTACATTAGAAGAAAGACATAGCTGCAGATGTGTGACTTAAGTACAGTTAGTTTCCTTCACTATATGTACCAACATTCATCACACAAGTAGCTGCATAAAACTTTACCAGAATATCGTCACCTTCCTAGCCTAGTCTTTTTTTTTATATATATATCACTGGATGTTTCAGGTGAACTAAGCTGGCTGAGATGCTAAGGCACTGTAGATTTATAGAAAGAAAATATTTAACTTAGAAACTATGTATATATGATATTTATTTTTTTTTGTATTGCCAAAGTTGTTCATCTGCAGGGACTTTCAGATTTTATACTTTACTGAAACAGATTTGGCCAAGTACCTTACTAAAAATCCTTGAAAAAGCCGCCTCCACATAATAAGTTTGTTTCCTTAGCTACGGTACCTGTTCTAACAATAATGTGTCTGTGAACCGCGAACGCCTGCTCGCAATTACAAGTAACTATTCTCAGAGTGTGTGGTGTTTAAAAAGTCCATGAAAATCACACTCTGTTTATTCGTCGCACTGGATGAAGACACTCAACACCAGTGTTTACGAAGGGAGAACTCCAGACAAAGGGTGGACGTACAGGGAAGGGAGCCATTATCTGTCCTCTCTAGTAATAAGGTCATTTAATACTCCATCCAGAATCCAAGTTTTGAGTCACAGCCCCTTAGTCAAAGCCATGGCGTACACACTCCCACACACATAAACACACACGGTGTCACAGATAGGTGGATATTAAATCAGTCATGTGATATCACTGGAATATATCATGTTGGGTAAGTCAAAAGTCTTGCCTTGTTCGCTCCAGCTGCCAGGGACAATGTCTTCTTCTAAAGTAAATAAAAAGCAAGTTGTTCATTATTCCAGTTTTTTGTGATCACTCTTCTGGAAGGAACAAATTTGAACATCCTGGTTATGTTGAAAGTCAGTTATTTTGATGGTTTTTGATGGGTGACACTTTTTTAAAGGCCGATTTCTGTGGTACCATGGCAAAATTTTAACAGTGGAATTTTATTTGAGAAAAATTTGAACGTGATAGTACTTTTTATTTGCCCCTGTAATGTAACTGGGAACTGACAACCTAGATTAACCTCACTGTCTCTGCACTAAATGTTTCTTTTATTTGGTTAAGAAAGCCCTGCAGATACAATCATCAAATAGAGCGGGAGAAAATGGCCGTTAATGGAAATTTACAAGAATAAAGTTGTCTCGTTTACACTTAAGCTTCCCTTTTAGAATCTGCCTGGCTCCCCTACAAGCCCACTGATTGTTCTGTGTAAAAAAGGTCAGATGGTGTTGAGTTTCCATCCCAAGGGCGTTTCCTCAGAACCACGAACACAATTCACTCAACAAAGCCCCAGCTTTCTTTTGGACGGATAAGCAGATGACATGAGGAGGACCAGCTCTGCTCGCAAGCCTTACAGAACGGGAGATGATGTCAAAGGAGGCCTGAGATAGTCGGGAGATTGGCTCTACTTTTCAGAAGAACTGTGATTGGTCAGGAGGCTCAGCTCTACTTAGTACAAGAACTGTGATTGGTTAGGATGATTAGCCCCATTAGCAAAATAACTGATTGGCCAGGAAGCTCATCTTTTCAACCAAAAGAATTGTGATTGGTCAGTAAGCTCAGCTGTAGGAATTCTACATTTTCATCTTCAGCAGCCACTTACCTAGGCAGAATTTCCTGAAACCAGTCCCATGTTTCAGCATCAGGGCACGAACATGTACATATTCAATAGGTCAGTGTCAGGGTACTGAAACACGCACGTACGCAGCTTGGCTAAATCAGTATCTGTCCTAGTGCATTTACAGCATCAGCAAACAAGTTAGCCTCGTTGCTAAGTCAGCCTCAAGGTACCTAAACACATGAACTATGTTAGTATCAGAGTGCTTACACATACTTGCACCGTAAGTCAGTATCAGGCAACTTAAATACAAGTATTCACTGTCAGTACCAGGGTACAGCTCACATTCATTGTTTTCAGTATCGTGTGCTGAGATGCACACACTTTTGCCAAGTCAGCTACAGGTACTCTGAAGTTCATGGTAAATCAAGTGTCAAGGTTCCTGTTTATACACATTCAGGTCAGTGTCATTGCACTGACACACAAATTAAGCTTTTTTTTTTTTAAAAAAAGTAAATTTCACAGTTTACCTGAGCACCATGTGTCCTCATTGCAGAAAGAATGTGGTGTGCCACAGGAAAAAGAAGTCCTGACACGTACAGAACAAACTGTAGAGCACAGACAGTCCTGAGGCCAGCAGATGTACCCCATTGAGACAGGAGCCAGGCCTTCTCAGTTTACCTTCTCAATTCTTTAAAAAGAAGCTTAAGAAAAACATCATAGGAGCACATGAAACTCGAGTCTTTTCATCCATGTGATGTTTAAAGTGCTTTTCTTTCTCTTACAGCACAGTGATTAGATGTGTGGAGCACATATTGCCTCCACTGAGCGATGAATTTCGTGAAAGATGCATGTGTGTATGTGGGGGAGGCCTCTAGGGACTGGCTTTGGCCACCAGACCCAACACATACAGTCCTGCGTGCAGTAAGACACACATCACACTCGTTCTTTCAACAATGGTCCCTGGCAACGGCAGCATGAAGTACAACAAGCAGAATGGAAGGTTACGCTAACAAGAGGAAGACCAGCTCTACTCGCAGGCCTGACACTCAGTCCCCTGTACAGCAGCGAGGAAGTGAATCCTCAAAGAAGTTGATTGGTTGGGTTCACCAGTGTGGCCTTGGAATGATTAAAGTACATTTTACATCAGTCTTTGTAAATCTGAGCTTCAGTATGAATATTGGATTATCTGGGTCTGTTTGAAGTGATACCCACCACAACCTTGTTAGTGTAACCTTCCATTTCCCTTGTACTTCATGTTGCCATTGCTGGAGACCATTGAAAGAACGAGCATGATGTGTGTCTTACTGTATGTAGGACTGATGAACTTTCTACAGTTAGCAGGCAGGATGACAAAGGACTGATTACCCTCCAGTGTGTAAATTGGGTATTCTGTCTCGTGCTTTAGAGGACTATTGATCAATACCAAGAAATGATAATCTGCCCACTTGGTGGTCTCATGCACGAAAGGTAAAGCACGGAGATTCTCGGTTCTGGCTCCATTGTGGTGGAATGACCTCTCACTCAAAACCGCTGAATCTATGTCCACATTTAAAAAGGGTCTTAAAACTCATCTCTTCGACTCACTTTGCCCATGATCTCTTAAGTTCATGTAAGGTGTGTAAACTATAACTTTAAGATCATCCCAGATCAGTCCTTTACATAGCTAATCTTGCAATGTAACAAATGTTCATATGTATCATAAATTTACTAGGAAGGTGATTTGGAATCATGAATATTGGGATAAAATTTTATGCAACTACTCGTGTGATGAACATTGGTGCATATGGTGGAAAGAAACAAACTACTTAATCACGCATCTGTCTTTCTCCTAATGCAATGTACACATTGTATTTTCTAAGAGATCCATGTTGCTTTGGAGAAATGTCTGCTAAATGAATGTGAATATAAATGTAAATAGAGGTGAGAACATACCCGAGAAGTTCTAAGAGGTTTTTGCTTTATTGTGCATTGCCCGCTTTTTCACTCTGTACTACCTTTTAACTTTGATAAATTAATCAACTCATTTTTGGGAGTAATGGCAGTGCCAACTAATTATGTTATTACTAGCACAAAAAGTGTGTTTAAGCTGCAGTTTGTGTAACTTTATAATTGTTTTAAACAAAAAATGAGTCATTTTATTGCCAGGTATGAAAATGTGCTCTTTGTATTTTTTCAGCAACTTTTTTCAGACACTCCTGATGGTACATCTGCTGAGCAAGCAAACCAGTATTCTGTGGGACTGGAGGCTGCAAAGGGAGGGGCAGCATTCACCACAGGTAGAAGAGTTTTGGGGTTTTTCTCTGAGTCACAGCTTCCTTCAGTGCATCAATCTGTTGCCTTCAATGTGCTATAGCGAAACCAGAGACCACCTGCCTCATCCTGGTCTTCCCCTGGAAGCTGGTTTCAGGTGGTGGCTTAGAGTGTTGCATATTGTGTCTCTAGCACCATTTGAAATCAGTGTTCTTGGGGATGAATGAACATCATGTCCGAAACAGGCTCGGTCCAGACTGGTATCCCTGTGCACAATCCCTAACTGAAGGCTATCAGCTCCTCTTTTTTCATTTTTCTTCATCTAATTGGAACCAGAAGGTTGCCACTTCAAATCTTATCGCTGCTACCCCTGAGGAAGGAACTTTAACTGAACTGGTTCTGTAAAAACACACCCAGTGGTGTAAATGAGTAAGTAACTCTGGATAAAAGCACCACGTAAGCTACATTAGTATTATAGCTATTGGGGTTGGAATGCCATGGGTTTACTTGTAAATGTGCAAGTTGTCATTGTTGCATAGCAAAGTAAGAGCTGGATTTCAGAGCGGAGTCCGTATGCGCCCCTTCCTGAGAACAGAGATGAAAGCTCAACACGTTTGACAAAGCCAGCCTTCGCCTGCCTTCCTCCTCTCACAGCGATGAAGATGGTTGCCATGACAGCTCACGCACGCCTCTCCAGTGTAACCTCTCACCAAGGCTGACTGATTTCTTTTGGTGTTCAGAGTCACCTCTATCTTTCTAGCACCATTTGAAATCGGTTACAATGTAGGAGGGAAGTCATCGAGAGAACGGGAAAAAACATGGGGCCTAAACTGAACTGCTCAACTGAGGTGGACAACGGAGCAGTGGAGCACAACCTTCTGGAACATGGAAGAAAAACGGGCTATGTGAAACTGCAATAAGTCATGCATTATAATTGATTTGTTTTTTTGCATGAACTTGTCTAATTTAATGGTATGTTTACATTATACATATATATTTGTTCCTTTTTAGCCCTGTTCTAAACAAATATTTACTCCCATAATCCAGTGCTGTGTGAAAACCTGCACAAAGAAAGTACAGGTAATTTAGAGAAAAGTTCCATACAAAGAAACAAAAAACTCCAGAAGATGTTTCAAACTGGAAATTTTACCCTGCTGTGTGAGGTCTGCCAAAGATTCTGTCCCGGTTTGTCCAGTGAGCCCAGGGTGAGAATTGGGCTGCACATACTGTACCTGTCAGTCACACTGAACGCAGACAAGGTAAGTGAGTGAGTGCCTGGTTTTGGAGAACCATTTTATTTCTCATATCACTTGCAACAGTGGGACGGCTGTCAAACACTTTACAAGACTTATGAATGACTAATGTTTCAAGGACAGGCTACTTGAAATACGTCATCTGTGAATACATGTGGGGGCACAACGGGTCTGTTGAGAAACTTCTACACGGAGCCATCACAGACACTCATGTACAATACACACAGTTTTCTGTATGATAGTTGAAATAAATAAAAGTTCAACTTGAAAGTAAAAAAAAAAAAAAAAGCCAGCCATCAAGCCATCCCACTAACAAAAAGCCAACCATGAAACCATACCCACTAAATCAAAACCAACAGACCAAGTCTCAACCAGCAGCAGAATCCAACCAAGCCTACTCCAACACAAAAAACCAACCATAAAACCAAAAGCAACAAACAAGTCTAAGACACCAACTCAAAACCAAACCAACAAACCAAGTCTCGACTCACCAACACAGAACCAAAGCAAGGCAAACCCACTAACACACAAAACCATCAACCAACCCCAACAAAGCCAAACCTAACTCACCAACCAAACCAACAAACCACACCAGCCGGGTACCAACATATATTTCATTGAGGTTATGAAGTGGACACCTCCCTTCATCGGTGTTTTATTGAATTAGGCCCACGACACCTCCGGAAGGCTCAACAGTGCAGAACGGCATCGCAGATGCACCCCCCTCCACACATGTTCAATACCCTTAACCCCACTAACTCAACAAGTTAAACCACAGCTCCATACCTGCCACCAAAGCAACTGCAAATGCGCCACTCCACAAATTTAAACTATCCTACCAAGGCCACACCTCCTTAATTATCACCAGCCTCCTCCAATTCTCCACCACTACACACCTCCCTCCAACCTGTAATCCCAACTCCCCTGCTCTCTTTTCAACCATAACTACTGACTTGCCTTCTCTGCTGCCTCAGACAGCTCCTTCACTAACACCTTTAACGAGCAGCCTCTAATATCGAACTCCCCCAGCAACGCCGTAGCTGATTTAACCACAAACCCTCTAAGACCTACTTCTACCGGTCTCACCTGAGCCCACTATCTACGGTCCCTTGCCTCTGCCACCAGATCTGTATACTTTAACAGTTTCCACTCGTATGCCTCCCCAATAGCATCCTCGAATGGCGCTGTTAACTCTACAAAGTACACAATACAGTTACCCTCCAAATATACAAGCAACACCATGTCTGGACGCAGCGAAGTAACAGCAATGACCTGTGGAACCTGCAGCTGCTTGCCCACATCAGCCAACAGCTTCCAGTCCCATGCATTACCCCACCTACGGTTCATACCGGAGTTAAAGCACAAACCAACATACACTTTGACGCAAAGGATTTGAACGGAAGTTTGATGTTTGAGGAGACTGAACACAGGTGGGAGCTGAAAGAGCAGTGTACCAGTAACCTGCTGGAATTTTTGTTTCGGGTTCTCTGGGGGAATATAGAGTCGTTCATTTTAGCAAAATAAAAAAATTGTCATCATTCCCTAGCGTGTTTTCTAAAGATGTACTGAGTGGATTTCTTTGACTGACCCTCTCAGGACCAAATTAATACCGGCAGTTGGAAAAACAAATCACCTGCTGTTGTTAATGTGCAAAGTCTGCCTGGAAAGGGTTAAAGGGATGAAGGAGAGTTATGGACTGTAGTTTGGAGGTCGAGATATTGAAAGGAAGTTCTTACTCTGTTTGGCCACCAGGCGACGTCCCTCGCTTACAGCAGCCAGCTTCAGAAAGCAAATGCAGCCAACGTGCCTAGAGACATCCACAGCAAGTATGGTTAATCTCTCTGTTCATAGGTACAGATACCAGTTTACTCCGGTATACAGTTCATTTTGGACCTTTTCAGACGTGGAGGTGCATAAGCTCTCTCGCTTTGCTCTAGTGAGTAATTAGCTCTTGTAGGTATTGGGGTACAGGCCCTACCACACCTTACTAGGGTACAGGATTCCTCCTGACACAGCTCTCTTTAGATGGGAACATGCTGGCAAGTAGAACACAACTCACACTGTGATGCTGATGGCAGGAAGACCAGGCAGGAGGGAGCTGTAGTTTGCTGTGGTCCACGTGGGACAGAGACCCCCATGGTCTGGACCAGGAGCTGTGTGTGGAGTGTGTTTTGAGGCTGATATTTGCTGGATCGGGTTACAGCGTCGTACTGTATGTGACACTGAGTCCATCATTACTCCTCGAGTCTTGAATAACGAAACACATGAAATGAGCAAGTTGTCCTGGTTGACAGAGTTCCCGAAAGTACGGACTTGCTGGGTGACAGCAGACTCCAGTTGTGGAAAGACCTGGATTTGGTGTGAAGTGGTCCAAGCAGACATGTCTGAGAGGTAAGTGGTGATGCAAGAGGACACGTGTGGCGGCTGGGGAAAGAGGGAGGAGGAAATGCTGAGAGGAGAATCCTCAGGAGACAATGACGGGGCCAAGGGAAGCGGTGAAGATGAAGAAGAGTAAGGGCTCCGATCCCGAACCCTCTGCAGCACCAGAGAGACTGAGGGGAAGACGGGGTGCTGTATCAACTCACTTGTGTCACCTGTTACCTTCCCAGGCTTCCTTCCAGACTATGACGGGAAAAGCCGGACGCAGTTCTCTGTCGACGCTGAAAAGTCCAGCTGTGGCGTCGCTGCTCCACGGTAAATTCCTACCCTTTACCTTGGATCAATTCTCCACAGGTTAAGAAGGTACAAGAATGGGCATTATTGCAAACCACTTTTTAACACTACAGTTTTTATCCAAAATGACCACCAGAGGGCAGTACACTGTTGGGGCACTTTTACTGTAGTTAGTTACTATTGTAAATTGCACCAAGTGAGTGGCGCAGTGAAGGGCGCCTGCTGTCGACCTCCTTAAAATACATGTCCCGCTTATTTTTGTCTGCTATCCCTGCACTGCGGGAAAGGGAGAAGTACAGTGAAAGTGAGGTTCAGCGTTTTTTGCTTGCAGATCAAAATACTGGATGTGTGGACAACTGTGAATGTAATACTTGTATCAGTACATCAGTGCAGTACATACGTAGTATAATTACCGATTTTTCTGAGGTTTGAGGGCTTCCAATAGACTCTACGCTGCAGATACAGCCCTTCGCAGTGCAAAGATGCTCCACATGTAAACAGGCCTGTGGGTCGTGTTCAAGGTCTCACTCATCTCGGAAACGCCCATGTTCCGGGTGCTTGGTCGCATGCATGTGGGTGGGTGGAGTTGTACACGTGGGACTTGGTAAGTCATTCTCATACAGGAGGAAGTACACTGAAAGAGCTAACAGATTTCCAAAACTTACCATAAAGCAAAGGAGAAAGAACGTAAATGGTGTAAATGATCCAGTTAACAAATAAATGCCAAAATATGGGAGAAGAGGAAGGCACAGAAATGTGTTGAAATGGAAACCACCAGACATAAGTACAATTCTAACAGAAAATGTTTTGTTCACATGAACCCAACACACACACACACACACATCATCTGAAACCACTCGGCCCATTTATGGCAGAGACTGAAAGTATCCAAGAATGTATTACAAAGAAGCAATGAGTTGCAGAGCACAAACAGATGCTGGACGCTTGGAAAAACCTTCTAGTTGAAATGATCTGTTTTGGACACAGACATTAAAATCTCGGTAATGGGGGTAATGGGGGACACTCATCCAATGGTTATTTATACTTGAAAGTCCATTTCTTCTATGCAGACAATGCTAAGAAATCAGAAAAAAAGATTTTTTTGGGAGGGGGGAGGCACTCGAGCTTGGCACAGTGAGTAGTGTCTTAGTTTGCCTTGGTGGTGCAAGAGGAAGTGGGTTCAATCCCTATATGGTATGGGTACAGTTTTCAGGTTCACATGGGTTCCCTCCCCATCCCAAAGATGTTTCCAGTGAACTGGTGACTGTGTTTCCTTGTGTGTGTGTGTGTACACAACTGACACCATAAGTCACCTTGGCTGAAGGGGTGTCACATAAACACTACAGTGTTCACTGAAAGCTGCTTTGGAGAAAAAGCGTTGGTTGTATAAATAAATTTCGGTAGAAATGTGAATATGTGATCAGTTCATTTTTATATCGCACTCTTTCACAACTTTGATTAATGTGTGAAAGTACCGTGTTGAACACGTTTATCCTTCCAGGTGGGGTCAGGGTCTCGTGTGCAGGTCTATCTAATCGGCCTTCGCCGAAGTTTTTTGCGTTCAAATAGCACAGCACACAACAAATTAGTCAGCATACAATGTCTCCTTAAATAGGATCTACATTTTTACCCCGTTTGGCCATGAGTTTCTGCGTGAGCGCTGACATCACTTGCCAGGGGGGTTATGACGTAAACCAAAGTATTTCCTCAAACACCTTCGCACACAGCGTGGTTGGAGACAATAGTTTCGCTTTTACATTGTTGTGACGATCACCTTATTGCCTTGGAACCCAAATGTACGCATCTAGTGATATTTGGACGGAGACGAGTGACGCTCTTGCCCACTGGGATCTGCTCAGTTGCTCAAGTTGTTCTGATAACGCGATGTCGCCCGACTTTGTCACTTTTTACCGCTATTTTGCTGCTCCTCTGCTCCATGTCATTCACATGACGAATGATTTATTATTATTTTGTGTCATGAAAATAAGAACGTCGTTTCCTGTTACGGCTCACCAGTTTGAGTTTCCAGAAAGCCGCAGTGCACATTCTTCAGCCACAGCCACATGAAATCATGTGTAGGAAGGAAGCTGGTAGGGTGGAGTACAGAACACAGTAAAACTGTAAGTTTCCACAGTACAATAGACATTGCTGAAGAACGGAAGTAAAAATCTTTGAAATCTTGCTTCATGTTGCTTTCCTAGACACACAGCTTCACTCCAGAACATTGACAGTAATTTACCTGATTGAGTAAGACACGTACATGGTAAACTAATGGGAAAAATGCACACCAGTGGCACTGACAGTATTGTACAGTAGCTGTTCACCTTTTCATTCATTCCATTAATTTAGTTTGCATAACAGCACCTTCAATATCACCTTCTGGACAAAAAAAAGACACCTTTCACCTAATGTTCCTTTGCACTTATGAGCCATTTCTTACCGAGTTACCGAAGACACACAGTTTAAATAAATGAATAAATGGTTTGAAATGTGTTATTCTTGCATAACATTTTCTCATCTTGTATGTGTTTTTATAGTGTGCGACTTGTTTCGGTGTTTAAAACACACACACACACATTTTCAGAACCGCTTGTCCCATTCCCATGAGGTTCTATGGCATCCTCCAAAATATATCATCTGAATACATAAAATTAATGATCACTAGTCTCATTGTGTGGGGGGGGGGGCGCGGTGGTGCATTTTTACACAAATAATCAGACTGGGTGTGCAGGGCTTTGGCAGCAGGCATAATTTCTGGTGCAGACACTCCCATGAGCACCCAGCGTGGGGGCGTAGGTGGCGCCCCAGGTTACGTTCAAGTTCTGGCCTCCTCCCGTGGGAGGAACAGCATTCCTGATCCCCCCCCAAACCAGATAAAACATGATGCTGCCAGTAACTGCATGTTGCTTATTTTCAATCATTAATCACTTATGTTGCTGGAGATTTTACTGGAGAACTTTCCAGAGACTTGGATGAAGTGGCCTTGACCAGCCTTGAACCTTGTGCCTCTAGGGGAGGCTTTGGACCCCCTCCTTGACCTTGACCCAAGGTCAACTGCAAAAGCCTGGAATTTGAACTTAATATTGCCCTCTGATGAACTGGCATCCCACCAACACACCAGAGCAACACTTCACATATTTGCACTGTGGGAGGAAACCAGAGCACCCCAAGGAAACCCCCCCAGACATAGGGAGAACATGCAAACTGACACAGCCACAATGCAGAACCTGGTTGGTGCAAGGAACCATGGGTTCAATCCCCACTCAATCTTTCTGGATTTTACATGTTTCCCATGTGCCTGAATGGGTTTCCTCCCACAGTCCAAAGACATGATTGGTGTCACTAAATTGCCCTTAGTGTGTGAATATGTGAGTGGCGTCCCATCCAGGGTGTACCACCCTCAAGCTTGCACCAAATGCTTCTGGGATAGGCTCCGGATCACCGCGACCCTGCTCAGGACAAGCAGTTGACACAAAATAACGACATTCTTTCCAAAGTTAGTCATGAACCTTTATTCTTATTTAAATCTGCACAGAACTATGGCTTGAAAACATTTCAGTAAAGGAACAGCAGTGCACCTAGAAACAAGCTTTGAGTAACAAACACTCAACCATAGAGGACAAACACACAGAACACGTCGAACGCTGCAGAGAGATCTCACCACATGTCCAACTATATACGGAACACAGGTGTGGAAGATGTAAGCACAAAGACACCCTTCCTGGAACGTGCAATCATTGTGGTGGTCGGGGCCAGGTGATAGCCTGTCTATGACATAGGAGTAACAGAGTCATGCAGAGAAATTCTCCACCATACTTGGACAGACGTGTTACTAACATATAGCAATATTTACTCAGATACAGGCAAACAAAGGCACTTATTTTTCATTCAAAAGCTTTTAGTGCATTTCTGGAACATTCATTTTAATGGAGTCCACATGAACGAACAAAACTGGCTGACGGACAGCGGAATTATACAGAGGCCCCCGTGTCCAATGGGGCAGTTGTTCAATCGCATGTATCTTCATTTATAGAAATGAGAGATAAATGAAAAAACTAAAACAATTACAGAAATTGAGAAAAGTGTTTCTGACCAAAAATTAAAGAGATCAATGTGTTTTATATTAAAACCAACCTTTGCATCCAACTTCAATGCAAATCTTAAAATTGTATAAAGCAATATTTTAAATACTGTCTTCTTTAAGTTCAGATTCAGCACTTTATAGAAGTCTGTTGTCCAGCAATTCAAACTACAAAATGCTCAAAGAGTGAAAATAATTTTTACAGTAAAGCATTTTCCATTTCACTCACTCACTCACTCACTCACTCACTCACTCACTCACTCACTCACTCACTCACTCACTCTTGAGCCGCCTGTCGGGGTCGCGGGGAGCCGGAGCCTAACCCGGCAACACAGGGCAAAAGGCTGGAGGAGGAGGGGGACACACCCAGGACGGGATGCCAGCCTGTTGCAAGGCACTCCAAGCAGGACTCGAACCCCAGGCCCACCGGAGAGCAGGACCCAGTCCAACCCCCTACACCCCCACCCCCATTTTCCATTTCCTACAATGTATTTAATACACAAACTCAATATGTAACAATAAAGAACACCAAAATACACATTATAATGAAAAACTGTGGAAGCCACTTTCCCCTCTCAGTAGATCACGAGGCACTAACTGGTGGGATCAGTCACACTGCAGCCCTTTGACCTGGAACAAACATTTGTTTTAATACAGAAATTAAATAAAACTTTTCAAAATGATACTTTTGAAAGCAAAATACAATAGAAGGAAAGAACTGGAAAGCCAAACGAAATGCTAAAGTGTTCTGGGAAGAAATCACAGGAGACAGATGCGGATAAATGTCAGACTGCAGATACCTTGGGCTGGAATGTGAGTTTCTAAACAGCTATAACAACCCCTCGGTTCGCTTCTGGTCTTCTTCCCTGGTGCAGTAGTCACTGTACAGCGTGTTCAAATGGGGAACTACAGTCAGCACTGTCACTGTCAACACCTTCTGCTAGATGGTTACACAACCTATATTTCTGAACTAGTTGGCGTTATCTCGTGCTCCCCGAGTGAAATGCTAAAATGCATGGAGCTGAACTCCTGTGCAGTAAAAACACTAAAGCTTAGAGAGGAACCTTCAACTTCTGAGTGACCTGTGACCACACATTAGAGACCCCGCCCCCAGCATCAACCACACCACTTTCATTTTAACATTCAAACCTGCATATTTAGTTCTGCCCCACCGAGCAGGGCTGCTGTCTCTGCTAGCTGTTTACAACAGCCTCTTTTGTACTGGAGCACAGTACAGGCCTGGTTTTGCTACAGGACACGGGACAAAGCCAAACATGATCAGTTGAGTGAACGAGAAAACGTAAAGGTGAACTCACCCCCTTTTCTTTTTCATCCATAGTACAGCAGCAGCCCCAAAAATAAGAAGCAGCAGAAGAACTGGAGAAAACAAAGGTTATTCAACCACTTCAACACATTTCCAAGTCAAACTCTCCTTAAGAATGATAAAATTCCTCAAAGGGATTTTTACTCCATTACAATCATGCCCTGTGCAGTTTCAGGAAAATACATAAGTGTTACATTAGCGCCACTTCACAGAAATCTGAAGGACTCATTTCATTAATGAATAAAGTACATTCCTGATTCTACGCCTGCAGTTCTGAACCTGTTTTGTATCCAACATCTACAGTTTATTCATGGAAAACAACATGCAGATGTTAGAGTGATATGAAAGGCTTATTTAAATATGGTTTGTAACAAAGCCATTCATGGCTATAATGCACAACTTAGGTAAAACCTTTGTGTATTCCTTTTACTTCAAATTGTTTGTGCTTACATGGGATATTGGTAAAAACAGCTTACTTGTTAATACTGTAGCAAGCAGGGCCTCTGTGATTGAAAGGAGGAAAGGCAGATTAGACATTGAAATTAAGGAGAAAAGAACCTATAAAATATGTACAATATAACCCGTGTCCCTCTTCAGTAGTTCAAGTGTTAGAGTGTGACTGTGTGTCTCAGTGAACAGACTCCGTGTGCCTAGGGTCAGTCCACTGTTGGTAGACCCCCCTTGTGGGACACCAGTGGAGATGGAGTGGTTGTGGAACCATGGATGTTTATATCCTTTCATTCCTGTTCTATGACTGACAGATGATGGTAGGTGAGGCTTTGGCCTAATGCTTCACTCACTAAATTTCACTTTTACAAATTTCCCAACACACGTAAACCAATAAACACTGGACTCATGTATCCAAGCAATTAATACACTAATAATAAACATCCAAACTCGGGCAATTTCAGTTTGTTCCACACGCGTTTCCTCGAGAGGGAACTGGTGACACTAAACTAAACTGTCCACACCATATGAATGTGTGTGTCTGTGGCTCCCCTTCAATAGACTGTAGTCCCATCCGGGGCGTACCATAGTTAGCCAAACACTAGCTGCGTCCAAGTTAGGCTCTGGACCACCATGACAGTGGCCTGGACAAGTGGTTATTGACAGTGAATGAGAAAGTGAGTATTAAGTGGCTTTGACTTACCACGCGTCATATATCCATGCTCATCTTCAGTTGGGGAAAAAGGGACAGATTACAACATTATTTCTCTGTCACATCCTTTATCGTTCAACAGTTTAGTCTGATTAGGGTTCCTTCCATTTCTGTGCCTTTGCTTTAATCTAAAATTACCTTTGGGTGTAGAAATAGTTGTCGTAGCATTTGTGGTGGTGGTGGTGGTGGTGGTGGTGGTGGTCACTGAAAAGCCCACAGGAAAACAACAAGTTAAAACCCAAAGTTTAACAAGTTAACAACAGACAAGAGAGCTGTAGGAATGTGTGTCTCAGCAGTACAGTACAGGCCTTGCATATATGAGGCCCTGGGTTCAATCCCCAGCAACTCTGTATGACCCACCTTTAGGGGCAGCAGGTCGCTGAAGGAGGACATGTGATAGCTGTACAAATGTTTTATACTTGTAAGCAGCTAAACAACTTATTGTAAAATATGATTCTCTAGTGCATATTCTCTCAATTTCAGTAACTAGTTGGTGTGGTCAGGGTCACAGCCATGTGAAGGGAGCTTATCTCAGAAAGTACAAGGCTGGGTAGGTACACCCTAGACAGGACACCAAGCCATCATTGTGACACATCCCCAACTTAGAACAGCCCGTTCTCCTGACCTGCGTGTCCTTGGACTGTGGGAGGAATCCAGAGCGCACGGGCCCCCCCCCACGCAGTCACAAGGACAACATGCAAACACCACAAACACTGAGCCAGAATTAAACCTACTCAGGCTACACCACTGTGCTGCCCTTCTACTGCATCTTAAATAGCTATACGACTTCAGTGTAAAATCCTGTTTCTCAGTCACTTATCTCTGTATTGTACAAAAAATGTGCCCAATAACACCCTGCAAATACAGACTTTGATACAAAATTGGTTGACTATGAAATACATTGCATTCCACTGACTTTTGTTTTAAGCCATTTAATTACTGTATGTACCTGAATAGATGGCACTGAACGAAAGTGACCTCACAGTAAATGGGCACATATCCGAAAGGGGCAATCTGCATTCCAGGAAACAACTGCACATGACCTAAATGTGCACTTTCATTGCTGATACGCAGTTGCTTTTCAGAAATACATACACACCATACACACATACAATTTCAAACATCAAATGTAGTACAGCACATACACACCATCTTAAAGACCTCACGTTGGATGGAAATTTCAAGGGATAACTTGTTCACCAAAATAAAACACACAACTGATTAAAATGGCTTACTTCTGCATTCAGGAGGGGGATGACTATATTGTCCATCTCCTCCACACACAATCTCTGACCGTCCAGTGAGGATGTAGTTTGTGTCACATACATAGACAATGATATCTCCATAGTGGGGAAAATCTGTTGCTGGTTTCTGTTTAATGCTGCCATTTTTAATTTCAGTGGGATGACCACATTTCACCCCTAGTCCCAAAAAAAAAAAAAAAAAAAAAAGAAAAGGCATGTCAGATTATTGTTTCATTTTCAAAAACAGCAATGCAGAAAGATCTATTCCGTGATCATGTAAACAATTTACTTTCACAGATAGGACGTCCTCCACTCCATCCATCAGATGTACACTTCATACTGCTTAGGCCCACAATCTTATAACTTAAAGAAAAAGGAAAATATAAAATTGTTTTAACCTCATCTACAAAAAAACACAAACACACTCTAGCACATTAACCTTATACTACTTTGCAGTCAACCTCTTTTAAACATTTCCAAAACTCACAACATAACAGGTGAACAACTGCTGACTAATTTCGGTATTGGACACTTTTCTGTAACCAAACATCACTGACAGCTTGATAATCCACCCTCGCAAAAGTATGTAAACACAAAGAAGGAAGGCCTGAACATTTATATAAGGGCTAAAAAGGTAAAGAGCCAAAGAACAACTGTAGCACTTACCCCTCATTACAAATCACTTTAGCGGTGGCACCAAATTTGTCTCCTTCAGACAAATCAAGCCGCCCGTTCGGAACCTCTCCAGGTGAACCACATGATTTCTCTGTAACAAACCCACAGAGAGAAACTCATTTCAAACTCGGGATCTTCAGCCAACGGCTCCATCATTTTACTTTAAAGAAGCAGCAAATTACTTTGGCATTCTAATGTCAGATCACTCCAGTGTTGGGCAGTGCAATTGATGTTTCCAGAACCACTTTTCCTCTCAAAACCAGGGGCACACTCAAAAGTGGTAACGGACCCATGAGGGAACGAATTCTTTCCCCAGTCAGCTTTTGTCAAGACTACGTTGCTTCTGAAAAAAGGTTTGCTACATGGCTGTCCTGAAACACACAAAAGAAAGGCAGTGTCTAAAATTGTTTAGTTACCCTTCATGTCCAACAAGCCGTGTATAAATACAATATTCTAACTAAACACATTTCGAAACCGTAAACTATTATATGACCTCAGATCTGCTTATTTTAAAGCAGGGCATTTGACATGTTAATAAAATACAAGAATATAACAAAGCTGCAGAACTAGTACATGTGCACAGCAAAGTAAAATCCCATAGTTTCACAACAAATACCGTAAGAGACAAATCATTGTAAAATGAAGACCGTATGAAAGCAAGTATTTTCTTCACTTCTCAGTTTTCTAAAATTTCTGTTTAAGAGTAAAATCACATTTCCATGGGTAGTTATTAAATAGCAGTAAAAACATACAAACAGAAAGAAGAGAAGTGTGTGACTGCCTTCCATCAACTCCCTTCCACAGTGTTCACAGCACCACATTATGGAATGAACTGGTCGACAATCATCATTAAATAAGAGTTTACGGAGACAACATTTTCAGTCATTTCAAATTACTCATTCAATGCAGTTCAAAGTTAATGTCTAAAATAAAAAGTAAAATTATTTTCATAAACTATAGCTTTTCTATAAATTAAACCCAATTCATTGATAAAACCCCATTTTTGGGTCATCCAATTAAAATGGGGTTTCATCTGAGAATTCTACAGAACCCAACCTGTAAATAAATGAAGAGATATCAGTATTATTAATCATTTTATTGTATAGAAAATAAAGAAACTGAAAGTGGCCAGAAGCTGAGAAAGACTGCTCTTACTTGATAAATCAGTCAACTGCTCAGAGTGATTACGAGGTTATGGAAATTACTGTTATATTTTCTGTGATTTTAAATTACACTGAATTTTAATGTTTGTTAAAACTAAAAAATTGTTTTTTTTTTTTTTTTTTTTAGAAAATAGCACAAATTTACCTTAGGTTTTTTCCACAAAATTTAACCACAAGGTGAAGTGGGGGGAGGTAAACCGAGGGGCATCTGGGTTATTACTCTTATATTGTTTGTGAATTAGTGGTACGAGTAATGGGATTTACAAACAAATAAAAACTAAACTCATAGTCCTAGTTCTGTACAAAGTTTATCACAATGCGTTAAAGAAAAAACAACATTTATACCATGTGATTAATATCCAGAATTACATACCTTCGCATTGAGGAAATTGAGAGTCATACTCCCCATTGATGCCGCACGCTATCAGCGAATTGCCACTGAGATGATAGCCTTTGTTGCACGTGTACTCTATTACATCACCATACTGTGGAAATTCTGTTTCTGGAATTGATATAATTCTGCCATTTTTTATTGTAGGAGGGTCTTTGCACTTTTGCGCTACATGAACACAAGGAAAAAAATCAGTAGGGTTTTTCATCCAGTGGACAGTTTTGTATTCACTTCAACTTTAAAACTATTGCATAATAATAACAACAATAAGAAGAACAATATTTACAAAATAAGTCTTTTTTTTAATTGAATATTATACCAACACACAACTTACCTTCACATGTAGGAATTCTTCCACTCCATTCTCCATTTTCTCTACACTCCATGGAGTTTTGGCCCACAATAAAATAGCTAAATGAAAAAAAGACATTAAAATAGTTTAACAGAATTGAGAAAACATTCCACAAATTTACACATTCTAAACTTTTCGTGCCATTTCAACATTTAGTTTTACAAAAGTGTGCCTGAAGAAAGCAGATTACAGCACAGTACACTTCCCAGTAGATCCGATTTGTTACGTCCATGATGTGAAGTGGAGGATGACAATTAAGATCATAAACTATTTGAAGCTGCAGTGTTGCCAGCTGGATAGCTGACTCCTACAAAAGTACATCCCAGGATCACCATAATACCTTGAGAAAGACCAAAGTACTTACCCGTCATTACAAATAGCTGTGACAATGGCCCCAAATTCAACTCCTTCAGATAAATCAAGTCTACCATGCAACACTTCTCCAGGTGAACCGCATGATTTTTCTGCAATAAATCCATAAAGGTATGAAAAAACATTTTAATTGTGAGAAATATTACCAATGGAGTTTAAAGTCACATATAAGAAAAGTAAATTACTTTGGCATTTCAGCTGTAAAGCACTCCACGTTCCATTGCTGCAGGTAACTTTTGTTGATCCCTGCTCTCTCGTGTAGCCCATGGCACACTGAAAGGAAGCAATGGATCCCTCAGGGAACTCTTTCTTCTGAAGGTCTGAAGATAACACAACGTTTCCCTCGAATTGCGGTTTTGAACACTGTCCTGTGAAGCAGAAGATCATCATCAGCTTCACAAATCATGAGTTCATGTGCGGAGAGCAGACTGACAGTGATCTTTCCCCATCCGCAAGGTTCCTATATTTCAACAAACAATGTTCGGAAAACACATATGCAAGGAAACCGCTGAACTGGAACTGCAACCTTGTGTATGTATTAGTCTCAAAACAGCCAAAACCCTTTGCAAAGCCAGGTGTCCCGAGGTACAAGTCGGTCACTCCCTGGCGCTGGACTCAAACTTGTAAACGGCCAAACTAAAACAGGCCTCTCTCGTGTCTTCATCTGCAGGTCGCAGGTTTGAAAGCAATCTTCTGCCATAGCTCCCCCGAGCAAGGTATTTGAGCCGAATTCCTCCGGTAAAAATGAACCAGCTACATAAATAGGTAAACTTCTGCAAGTCGCTTCGGCGAACACCATCAGCTAAACAAACGCAAGCCGGAAGCTTGTGGTGTAGTGGTTAGGGCTGTTGCCTTTTAACCCAATGATGACAGGTTCAAATCCCACCCCCAGCTGTTGTAGAAATGGGTAAATGATTGTAAGCTGCTTAACACTGCGAGTTACTTTGGAGAAAAGGGTCTGAGTAAGATATCTGTCACAGACCCTGAAAGCATGGATGCCAGCCCTTCTGCAGATGAGTCTGACGTCACCATCAGGGTTCCAGCGTCCATTAAACTCTGCATCAGATCTCTACACTGAAACGTCCGAACTACCCCAGGTGGCAAGAGCTTCAACGTATTTCAAAAGCCAAACAAGTACATCTTTGATCACCAACGGAAACCCTTTCTGCTTGCGGTTTTCTCACACAGATGGAAACAGAACTCATCTCAACTATCACTCACTGTGTGTGTGTACCACCTGCCTTGAGCACTTACCGTTACCCAAATTGAATTTTTGGCAAAATTACCCACCCAGCTGTATAACTCTGTAAATAGCTAATAAGTCGCTGGAGAAAACGCGTCAGAACCGACGACGAACGAACGTTAGAAACCGCGGGGGAAAAATTATTTAGAATAAGAAGAAGTAGGAGGACTGAGGTTTGTTGTTGTTGTAGTAATTACTTACCTCTGACAGACGACACCACCACGCAGAGGAAGAAGAAAAAAGCCTTCAACGCGCCCCCCGCAAGGCTGCGCTGCTTTTCCCTGCCTTTCCTCTGCATGACCGAAGCTCCAAGGCGCAACATGTGTAACCGACGCATTCGTACTCTGCGTTCCGTTGTCTTGTGGAGCCGCGGTGACGTGACGCGACTTCTGGTCACTGCTTCCTTAAAGCGAACGATCCTCCAATCCTTCTACTTCCGTACACTGGCACGGAAGTAAAGGGATTGGAGGAGCGAAAGACATCGCGATGATAATAACAACAGAAATGAAATGGAAATACAATGGTGCACACTCGAGGGGCACGTGTGGGATTTCGCCCTTCCCTCGTGCTAGTCGCGGCGCGCGGCGTCTTGCTAGGGCGAGGGAGGCCCCGCCGCTGAAGTGAAACGGCTCCAGCAGCGCACAGATCCACTTCCTTGTTTCAATCCACCAATAAGCAGCGCGGTTACATACTGCTTATAATTCCGGCACAAACTAGTGACAAAGTTTACCAGCAGTGTGAACACGTACATATGGGGGCTGCCGGGCGGTCCCCGCTGTGCAGCTCTAACATAGACCGGAAAAAACAGGCGTCTCACAGCGACGCCTGAATAATGATGTTAGTGTGGTCCGAGGGTGGGTAACTTCCCTGCTCTGTTCATCGCATAGTTTTCAGAGGGGTCCCCCAAACCCATAAGCCAAATATCAGGGCTATTTTTGGACTGCAGCTAGTCTGCGGCGCCACTAGGAGCAGAAGCGGGACTGAACAGTGAAGTTTGTGCGTCAGTTGTGGAAATTGAACTTGTCCCCTGCCAGAAATGTCTTCTCATTGACGTAGAAAATGAACACATTCGTAAAACTCTGGAACAGTACAGCACTGTCGTCAAGACTTCATAAACACTTTTTTTCCCCCTCTTCGAATTGAGTGTTTCCCTCGATGGGTGATCCCGCGTGTCATTATTCTGCTCCTGGCTCAACGGAATGAATAAGAACATTTGAAATCAAGATTTGCTACAGTGATCAGACATCAGTCGTCACTTATTACAGGAGAAGCGACGTACAATTTGAAAGTGTGCTGCACTGTGTGTTTCTACTACACACAAGATTTCCTAAAGCAACATGGAATTGGTCATTACACACGTATGTCACATGAGAAACACTGATTCTCATTAAATACCCATTTCGTGGTCAAACTAAGGGACACAAACCAAAGGGTTCACTTTCAAACAGGACTGTAATCTGAGGTAAAAAGTGTGATGTTGGAAGACCAGGCAATGCAGCGCATAGAGACCATGGTACCGGGAACCCGATACACTAAACATGCGCCACTATTTTGTGAAAGAAATTTTCTTTCCTTCTCTGGAACCCATCAGCGACAGGAGATCCACAAAACACTCAGACACCGAAATTTTTCACGACAACATGATGGGCCGATGGGAGAAGCCCAGACAACTCGGTGTCTCTCCGATCGGTTTGCGTCGCTTCCTTTTATAATACAACTAACTAGCTCATACTGTGACAGGTCATCACAAGGCTTGGCAACACTTTCGAAACTTCCCTTGCGTCCGACGCTATAGTGATCTGACAAAAGTGCGTCAGGGCGGCAACGGTCAACAACAAACTTCCTTTGCGTTTCGTTTCCCTGTCAACATGTTAAACAGACGGCATACGCTTTCTGTGACTGTGCGTCTTAACTTTTGCAACATACTAGAAAATATGTCATATTAATCGCTTGAACGTATTTTCATACTACGGTATCATCACCCTTACACTTCATGTATGTAAAACACATAACCTTTGCTGCTGGTGCAAATCCCACCTCCAGCTGTAGTACCTGAGCAAGGCAAGGTACTTGACCTAAATTACTACAATAAAATTACCCTGCTGTACAAATGGGTAAATAATTGTAAGTACCTTAACACTGTAAGCCACTTTAGAGAAAGTGACAAAACAAGCTGGATAAGAGGAGTTGTGGAAAAGCTAAAGGTGATCTGTTTTGGAACTCCCCTTCATTTCTTCTGAGAAAAAAGTAAATAAAACACAAAAAAGCGTGAATCCATAAAGACAGGATGATGAAAAATACAAAATTGCAGAGCTCTTGCACTATTTTTCACAGAACACTTAACAGGCCATCCTCTGGTTTTCTAACCCTCACTTGTCAGTGTTAAACGGCAGTGAAAACTGACTATGTTATTGTTTTAGTTTGACACAATCCGTGTTTCTCTCTTGCACACCACACTCACACTTAATATAAAAGGTTATTTATAATAAAAATGTGTTTTTACTGAAGACTTGTTTGAATGTTGTGAATGTTATCCCCCAGTTTTCCATAAATTGTACCATGTCATCCATTCATTGAAAGACATTTTCTGTAATACACACAGAAATAAACATAGATCCAGTTGCTTCTGGATTTGGGTTTATACGTTAATGTTTGAGGACCACATTTCTCCATTTCTGGACGTTCTTCAAAAACAAAAGATCAATCAAATGTTTTTTTTTTCCTTCTTTAACTTTAATTATTTAGTACTTTTAATGTATTTCCTGCAGCCATGGAAGCTTTGGAAACAGGCCCAGTGAAGATGTTCCTGTGTAGCTACGGAGACAGGAGTCTTCTCTCAAAACCTCTTCCACAGTTTTCTTCGTTCTGGAGCAGAACTTGTGATTATGAGCTCAGAACGCACCTATTCAACGCAGCAACTGGAATGACCAGGATGACCAGGAACTTTGCAGTTTTCTTGGCAACAATGAAATATAGTGCATGTCAAGTTCGCTTTGACACCATATGTTGTTTCCATGCTGTTGTTTTTTATTATTTTATTTGACAATGTGCACAAGCAGGACCCAAGGTCTTGGGATCTTTCCTTTTATTAACTGCAATAAGCAAATACAGACTGTTTCCAATTGTCCCATGTCTGATGTCTGATGTCTGTCTTCACAACCCCAAATACCTGTTTTGCTGCAATATCCTAAATGATAGTGCTGACAAGTAATGCAACAATTTTTCTCCAGACATATAGAAAATCATAACCTACTTGAACAGTGAACCTGACCTACAGGTAAGATTTGAAAGAAAAATATTTTACACACCCTTGATGCAACAAAAGGGTAATATACTGTTGATTTATAAAATATTATTGCAGTTCTCACAGCTTACCACAGCAAAAAAATCTTTCCTTTATTATTTATACTGCTAGGTAAATTAAGCGAGGAACAATATTTAGCATTTCAGTGTGTGTGTGTGTTACACTGAGGAGGTGATGGGACATATTCACCGTTTTCTTTGCACTCGATTACTGGACTCCCAACAAGAGTGTATCCTTTTTCGCAGGAGTACACGACCTTGTCAGAGTACTCCGGAAAGTTCTTACTGAAAGGCTTCATTGCCACCCTGCCATTTTTTATATCTGGAGGCTCAGGACACTTCACCACTATTGAAGGGAAAAAAAAAAAAAAAAAAAAAACAGATGACAAAACATTAATTGTGAAATTAGACAAATAATACGATTGGCAGTGTTCCAACCATTATAAAAAAAAATGTTTGTTCACTGTGCGCATCTAAATTTCACTACATGCTTTAATGGTGCAACTGTATAGAATATACTGTACAACAATATATGTACACTGCTCAAAAAAAATTAAAGGAACACTTTGAAAACACATCAGATCTCAATGGGGAAAAAAAATCATGCTGGATATCTATACTGATATGGACTGGGTAATGTGTTAGGAACGAAAGGATGTCACATCGTTAGATGGAAATGAAAATTATCAACCTACAGAGGGCTGAATTCAAGGACACCCCAAAAATCAAAGTGAAAAAATGATGGGGCAGGCTAGTCCATTTTGCTGAAATTTCATTGCAGCAACTCAAAATGGTACTCAGTAGTTTGCATGGCCCCCACGTGCTTGTATGCATGCCTGACGATGTCAGGGCATGCTCCTAATGAGATGACGGATGGTGTCCTGGGGTATTCCCTCCCACATCTGGACCAGGGCATCACTGAGCTCCTGGACAGTCTGAGGTGCAACCTGGCGGCGTCGGATGGACCGAAACATAATGTCCCAGAGGTGTTCTGTTGGATTTAGGTCAGGCGAGCGTGGGGGCCATTCAATGGTATCAATTCCTTCATCCTCCAGGAACTGCCTGCATACTCTCGCCACATGAGGCCTGGCATTTTCATGCACCAGGAGGAACCCAGGACCCACTGAACCAGCGTAGGGTCTGACAATTTCCCAAGGATTTCATCCCGATATCTAATGGCAGTCAGGGTGCCATTGTCTAGCCTGTAGAGGTCTGCGTGTGCCTCCATGGATATGCCTCCCCAGACCATCACTGACCCACCACCAAACCGGTCATGCTGAACGATGTTACAGGCAGCATAACGTTCTCCACGGGCCCTCAGGCCACCCTCATGAAGTCTGTTTTTGATTGTTTGGTCAGAGACATTCACACCAGTGGCCTGCTGGAGGTCATTTTGTAGGGCTCTGGCAATGCTCATCCTGTTCCTCCTTGCACAAAGGAGCGGATACCGGTCCTGCTGATGGGTTAAGGACCTTCTACGGCCCTGTCCGGCTCTCCTAGAGTAACTGCCTGTCTCCTGGAATCTCCTCCATGCTCTTGAGACTGTGCTGGGAGACACAGCAAACCTTCTGGCAATGGCACGTATTGATGTGCCATCCTGGAGGAGTTGGACTGCCTGTGCAACCTTTGTAGGGTCCAGGTATCATCTCATGCTACCAGTAGTGACACTGACCCTAGCCAAATGCAAAACTAGTGAAAAACAGTCAGAAAAGATGAGGAGGGAAAAAATGTCAGTGGCCTCCATCTGTAAAACCACTCCTGTTTTGGGGGTCATCTCATTGTTGCCCCTCTAGTGCACCTGTTGTTAATTTCATTAACACCGAAGCAGCTGAAACTGATTAACAACCACCTCTGGTACTTAACTGACCAGATCAATATCCCAAGAGTTTAATTGACTTGATGCTATACTCTGATTAAAAAGTGTTCCTTTAACTTTTTTGAGCAGTGTATTTACTGGTCCATAAACACATGCAGAAATATTGTTTACCTTCACAAGCAGGAATGTTTCCACTCCAACCACTAGTTGAACAAGTCAAATAACCTGTGCCAACCATCTTGTATCTAAATGGACAATAAAAATGTCAGATATAAAGCTTAATTGAAAATATACACTCTGATTTTAGCATTACTTCTTAATCTGTGCACCATTCATTATTATTAGTATTTAAATTATAGCTGCCTGGAATATCGAGCACATGGTTTGAAATGAGATACCAACAGGAGCTAGAATGACTCCAATACCCACCCCCAAAAAAGAAAGAGAAACAGAACTGTAACAAAAAACAGCCAGTTCTGGGGTGCGGTACTTGCCCCTTATTGCAAACGACATTGGCGACTGCACCAAACTCCATTCCTTGAGACAGGTCAAAAGCTCCATTCAGCACATGTGCAGGAAAACCACATGATTTTTCTGAAAAAAATCCATGAATACAAGAAACGCTTTTAAATTCAGAGCCATGTTATGACATTAGTAGTTTTGGTTTTACTTCTGTGAAGGATCAATATACTTCGGCATGTTAGGGTTAACTCTGTCCACGTTCCATTAATGCAGACGATGATTGCTGATCCCCACTTTCGCTCATATCCTTCAGCGCATTCAAAAACAGCGGTGAACCCCTCAGGGACCTGGGCTGGCAAGAGTTCTCGATGCAGCAAGATGACATCACTCCGGCCTTCAGGTTTAGGACACTGGACTAGAAATAAGTCAGAAGTAAAAGTTGCGAAATCACCAAATTGTTAAAAAAAAAAACAAACAACCCTTGCAGCTGTTAACTGTAGCCACTGCCTTTGGACCCAAAGGTTGCAGGTTTGGATCCCACCTCCAGCTGTTGTAACCCTCGAGCAAGGTACTTACACAGCTTACCCCAGTAAAAATTACCTAGCTGTATAAAATGGTAAATAGTTGTAAGTAGCTTAATGTAAGTAGCCAAATGAATAAATGTATATGTAAATGTTGCTTATTAAAAAGCCATAAAGCCCTGAAGGCATAACCGGTTACAGGGAAAAGCACCAAACACGTGTCTCTCCCTTGTGCACATGTGGTGTGTAGGTACAACCTGGAGCTGGAAGAAAAGCGGGACGGGGTGGCTTGTGCGGAGTACAAGACACTACCGCAGAACGAGCAGGGAACACTGTGTGTGATGGGCTCCAAACAGGTGAGACACACCTCTTACCAGTGGCCATGGAAGCAAATGACTACATGGTGGTGTGTGACCGTGTTTTGGAGAAAAGCAACAGATAAATATAAAAATTGGGCAGCTAGATAAACTTCAGATAATAATTTCTAATTGTTCTGCTCAGCTGGACTCAAGTGTCCAGGGAATTAGATGGCAGAGACAAATAAAACTGATTGGAACAAAAAACACAGATTAACAAGCACTGAGAAACCACAAAGGTTTAAAAAAACGTTGTTGCACCACAACAGATTGTTTTCCCCTACATTTTCATCGAAATTGTTCCAGTAAAAATTACCCAGCTGTATAAATGGATAAAGCATATAATCATAGATTTATTGCAGTGACACATTCATACGGATTATAATATGACAAACAAACTGACCGACTTGTGAGAAAAAAGCCAAACCTTCACAAGTTGGATCGGACGGTTCATATTCTCCATCCTCATTGCACACAATCTGTATTTTCCAAACTGTGTTACTCCGATTACAGGTGTACTCTATTACATCACCATACTTCGGGGATTCTTCGGAAAGTTCCATTGAGATATGGCCATTTTCAATTTCAGGTGGAGGGTCACACATCATCACTAATAAAACACAAAATAAAAACAGTTTTAAGAATTATCTGGCTCTCTGCTGAGTTTTCAAATCCTTATTAGGAAATAAAGACTTTCTTTTTTAATCTTCTTTGGCTTCAAAACAAGGTATACACTGGGGAACTGGTAGAAAATAAGTAAATGTGACCTATAAAAGAAAATAAATTGTATTAATGTTTAAACATGCATGCATGCAAAAGGATTACCTCTACAGACAGGATTCATTCCACTCCAGCCATCATCGGTACATGTCATATAGCTTCGACCCTCAGTCTCATAGCTGAACACAAAAAGGAAACACAAGCATATCTTTACAAACTTTTGCCTGCATTTCACATCAGGTTAAAATGAAATGCCAAGAGACATCATTCATTTAACATAAATAACAGTATATTTTGGAGAAGGGGGGTGCGGTGGCACAGTGGGTTGGACCGGGTCCTGCTCTCCGGTGGGTCTGGGGTTCGAGTCCCACTTGGGGTGCCTTGCGACAGACTGGCATCCTGTCCTGGGTGTGTCCCCTCCCCCTCCAGTCTTATGCTCTGAGATGCTGGGTTAGGCTCCAGTTCCTCGCAACCCCGTATGGGACAAGCGGTTCAGAAAGTGGGTGGGTGTGTATATTTTGGAGAATTATCATCATATAAATACATAATAAATTAAGTAACATATTACTAACTCTGTTCTTTCTTCTTGTTGAGCATTGCCTCACTACATAAGCCTTGAGGAGGCTGGCCGGTGGTGACAGACAAATCCCATGCTGACTGAGGATGATGACCAACTGCCATGATGAACGAGATGTTCCATGCTGAGCTGGGGATTCAAGATACCATATAGCAATAATATCGTTATTACTTGTTAACTGGCTTAGAATTATTACTTAATCTAGAATGCCCAGGAGGGGTGGGCAACCACTGGCCCGTGGACCCTCAGAGGTTTTATCTCCTTCAACCTTCATTTGGGAGTTTTTGTTCCTTTCCCCGGTGGCCAGTAGGTATACTTATAGCTCTATAATAAGTTCTTCATTATGGTAGCCATTAGTCGACTTCTTTGTTTGTATCTGTTTTTCTTGCCTTATGTCTGTGTTAAAGCGCTCTGTGTCAGTGCGTGAGAAGAGCGCTCTATAAAAATAAATTGAATTGAATTTTCTCATTCCTCGCCTTTTCACACTTTTCAATTATTATACAAAATAATTTCAGTTCAATTTATTTTTATAGAGCGCTCTTCTCATGCAGTGACACAGGGCGCTTGAACACAGGCATAAGGCAAAGAAACAAATACATCGGGCAAAGAAACAAAGAAGACAGTTGACTACAGAACTAGTGTAATACATTATCAATGCTTTTATAAAGCTATAATTATGCCTACTGGCCACGGAAGAAAGGAGCAAAAAAATCCCAACCAAAAATCGAGGGAAAAAAAAAACTCTGGGGGTCCAAGGGCGAGTGCCTGCCCACCCCTCTTGGGCATTCTAGATTAAATAAGACTTCTAAGCCAGTTCACGAGTAATAATGATATTGTTTCTGTATGATAGCTTGATATATTATACTATGATACTGCTGAATCTCTCAGTTAAGAAGGAGCTTAAAACTCTCCTCTTTCGGATTCCCTTCTTCACTGAATTCGTAAATGCTCAATGAACATGTGCTTATGTTTAACAGTTTTTAATAACAATTTGTTCAATAATTGAAAATTCTGTGTGCAACTATGTTTTATGAGAAATGGGCAAATGGGACAAATCACGTGTCTGTATCCAAATCTCTCCTTCCGTTAATGTAGTGCACTCATTGTATTTTCTATGAGATGTATGCCGCTTTGGAGAAAAGCGTCTGTTAAATGAATAATGTGGATGTACTTTTTAAACATACCAAACCAGTTGCATTTTAGGTGAGAGTAAGCAACAAAATGAAAAATCTACATAAACAGAGGCCTCCCAGAGATTCTGCCACAAGAACAAAAACTTTTCTTCATCGATTTTGCAGGAAGTGGCAAGTGTCTAACCCTAATTCTAACCGGTAACCCCAACCCCAAACCGCTAACCCTAACCCAAACTGTAACCCAAACCCTAACCATAAACTCTAACCCCAACCACTAACCCCTAACCCCAACTCTAATCCTTACCCTTACCCTAACCCCAAGGGTATCCATATGGGTAGCCAAAACAACGGGACTTCTTTGACCTATGCAGTGACTATAAGTCCAGCTGACGACTGTTAACTCCGTTGTAACATTTCTTCATTAGGTACATAGTTCTCAAGCGGGTCTCTAAGAGTTTCTCAACTCAAAATGAAGACAATGAGGATGTGAATACCAGAGAAAAGTGTTTGATTACCTAAGTGCCCCCACTTTCCCAGAACGGAATACTTACTGAGAGAGCAGAACTTACCCCTTATTACAGATAACTCTAATAACAGCCCCGTATTCAGTTCCTGCCGACAAATCAAATCTTCCGTTCAAAATTTCTCCAGGCGGAATGCACCGCTTTTCTGCAATAAATCCATTGAAAGAAACTTTAGTACATCAAACATTTATACAATTTAAGCTTTACTTGAATTTTACTTGCAGAAAAATGCAGAAAATTACTTTGGCATTTTAGTGACAAATAAGTCCAAGTTCCCCTGTTGCAGAAGATGGTTCCCAAACCCATCTCTCTCTGATAACCAATGGCACAGTCAAAGGTGGCAACTGATCCCTCCGGGAACTCGTTCTTCAGAAGGTCCTCCGTTGTCAACACAACGCTGCCCTGGAATTCAGGTTTAGGACACTGTGCTAAAAGACAGCAGGAAAGAGTAAAATTTGAGAAACTGCCTGAAAATGAGCGATAAGCAATTTACAGGATACACCAGAACAGGTGATCCCCCTAAAAAATAATTCTAACACTGCTAACTTGTAAGGACACCTAAGGAACATAAATGGTGATGCTTCCTGTGAAGGATTACATAATAAATATTATTTTTAAAAAAAACACATTTTAATTGAGACCAGTTAAAAGAAGCATTAATCATGTTCCTGCTCGCTGCACATGACAAGTGATACAAAGCGTGATGACAACAGTTACATCCACCATTTCTAATAATAATTTCTATTTCATACATGGTGTGGCAGCAACTGAACTGATAAGTAAATCATGCTTGACAATTACTGAATTATTCTGAAAGTTTTTCTTATATATGCAGCTCATAACCCATTACATTTACTTGATACTTTTCTCCAAAGCAACATTACAGCATTGAGCTACTTACATTTATTTACCCATTTATACAGCTAGTACTTTTACTGGATCAATTTAGGGTAAGTAGCTTGCCAAAGAGTACTACAGCTGGAGGTGGGATTCAAACCTGCAACATCTGGGTCCAAAGGCAGCAGCTCTAAGCACTACACTACCAATCCCCTTTATACATCACACCAAATGACATGTGGCAGAATGCATATGGCAGAATTTTTTAAAAATTATCTCCACATGTTGTCTTTCTGCCTTGCAAAGGCAATTTGTTCCTAAACACATTATAAGGTGAATTCTCATAAACAGAAGATGCAACCACGCTTATTTTCAAAGGTAAACATTTTGACATGATCACAAACCTCAAAATTGATGACCATTTGATAAACAAGACCTAATAGCACCAAATTGACACAATTACTTCAATAGTTAATATTAGTTACCATAACACAACATCACAAGGCAGTTTCCCTTCATCAGTTACCCTATAATACCTTATGGCTGTGTGCCTGGACTCCTTCAACTCTTTCATAGTTATTGTATATTGTCCACTCAATAGACACAAACAAAACATACATAGTGTACATATAATAATGTTCATTAGCTGCTGCCACTGGGTCCAAAGGTCGGTGGTTCGAATTTGACCCACTGCTGTAGTGCCCTGAAGCAAGGTACTTACCCTTAACTGCTCTGGCAAAATTACCCAGCTGTATAAACAGGTAAATTACTGCAAGTAACTTAAGACTGTAGGTCATTTTGGAGAAAAGGATCAGATAGATGAATAAATCTATATGTAAATGTAAAAAGAGTGAGCAATAAAGACAAAAAGATCAATGAAGACAAGGCCAGTGAATTTACAGTTAGCGAGTAAGTTCACATCATTCCGATAGCCCAAATGGGGGACATGATCATTGCAATCCAATAACACTATTCAGTGTTTTCAGCCCCCACCTTATTTACCAAGGTAATTTACACTGCAAGATACACTACTAATAATGAGTCGCTCATTCACATACCAGTGAAACACACTTTCTCTCTGTCACTCACACACATACAATGGTTGACTTTAGAGTCACCAATCTACCTGAAGAGCATGTCTTTGGACTGTGGGAGGAAACCAGAGCACCCAGAGGAAATCCACTCAGAGAACATGCAAACCCCACACAGATTGAGCAAAGACCAAACCCAATCCTCTCGCACCACTCAGGTGCTATAAGACAGTAACGCTACTCGCTGTGCCACCCACGGTACTGGCACACACAACCTGTCTGATACTGACCTTTTCCACTGGCAACGAACAGGGACAATAGCAGCCACTTCAGCAGCCAGCTGGAGCCGGAGTCTCTCGGGTGACACATGCTCCTTCACTCAATGTGCTGTGGGCAGCAAAAACTGCTCTCACTCCTCCCAGTAATGCTTCATTTGTGAGATCTAAGGAAGAGAGAGTGTGTTAACTTTGAGACATTTCCCAACGCAATGTAATCGATGTCATGGAATCGTAAGTAAACAAACTAAAGTAAACATGTAGGATTGTGGGACATGGAAATGGGGTCAAAAAGCAGAGATTTATTTTTCCTCTTAATTTAACACACAAATATTTAGGAGAAAGGCTACCAGTAGCACTGTATAAGGGGTGACAATGGAAACTGTTTCAAGTAATCAGTCTTTATAAAGACTTCATAAATTTCCCTCTTCATTATAAAAGTTGTATGATCCAGATAATGTGCGTTATGTAATTATCTTTGTATACTCAGCAGCGTGTTTCTTCTACGGCATTCAAAAGAATTAAAATCTCTCTCTCTCTCTCTCTCTCTCTCAGACACACACACACACACCATCTGAGCCACTTGTCGCGGGGAGCCAGAGCCTAACCCGGCAACACAGGGCGTAGGGCTGGAGGGGGAGGGGACACACCCAGGACAGGACACCAGTCCATCACAAGGCACCCCAAGTGGGACTCGAACCCCAGACCCACCAGAGAGCAGGACCTGGTCCAACCCACTGCGCCACTGCACCCCCCAAAATGTGACTCATTTAGTGCAATTATTTTGCAATAGTGTTTGGATTCTGGTTACAGATTATCAGCAGTTAAAGAAGAAATCAACTTTGAACAGCTCTTGCTGTTAGTCCGCAAACCCTTCAAGAGAAAACTGAAAGCTCTCGGAAGATGGAACATTCTGGAAATTAATGAAGACCTTGCCTTATTTACGTAATTGTTACTCCTCGGTGCAAAAGAAAAACTCTTTTGGTTTTACTAAATATGAACATATATAAAAGTTTTTTTTTTCTATTGAACCTCTACAATTGCAGAGGTGATCATGTGACCCGAGAAAATACATTGAAGAAATCCACACTTCCTTCACTGATATCAATACAGGTTATGTAAAACAAGAGATCAGCAATGTGTTAAATATATTTATCAAAAATATTCTATTAAATTAATAGCTCAATTACTAACTTCAGTGAAAAGGTATCTGGCAGTGTAAAAACACATACACATTCAATATAATATGTCATGTCTAGAAGACATTATTAGTTCATTTTTGGAGTTTGGAACGTTTTCCTTTGTCAATAAAGTTCATTCAAAACTGAGCACATCACTTCCGGTTGTCAGACCAGGAAAGGCAAGGATCTGATTGCATCCACAGCTAAGGACTGAGAAATCGATGTCGTAAGTGACTGGAATTTATTATTTAGAGTTTAAAGATAGGATATTAAGAATTATTTTATAAAAATATAGAATAATTTACATTCTAAGAATGTTTTTACAAACGAACATGTACATGTAAGCTGTATGGTTATGTTAATGTTTGCTACATGTATATAATGTTTTGTTATGTAAAATAATGATATAGAGTATTTTTGTAAATTGATTTTCTGTAATTTTTTTGTATTTTGGTTATAGTTTTCACTCCATGTCTTGGTGAAGGAGTCATCAGTAAAGTCTCAAAAAATACGACGACGACTCGTCTCTTTATCTTGAATCAAAAATAATATATGTGCAAAATTTGTCATCTGCCCTCTTTTAATTTTCTTTATGTAGAGTAATACTACAAGCCCAATTGTAAAAAAGCTGGGACTGTATGGAAAATGCTAATAAAAAATGAATATTCATACAAATACAGATGCTCCTCGACTTACAATGGTTCGCTTTACGATTTTTCGACTTACGATGGGATGGTGCGATAGCGATAGACATTAGGTAGAAACCCTACTTTGAATTTTGAATTTTGATTTTTTTCCCGGGCAAGCAACGTGTGGTACGATACTCTCTCGTGATGCCGCCAGTCTGTTACGCAGTCTCTAGTGTATACAACCAATACTCTACAGTGTTCTGTGTTTCCAGTGTTTTTTTGGATTACCTCCCCCGTTATAGCCATGTTGTGTTCTGTGCATCCATCATGTGTGTCTCCTGCTACTGGTGGGAAGAAGGCAATTACTCTAATTAGTATGTTTACATCTATAATATTTATTATTATTATTATTATTATTATTATTATTATTATTGACATCACTGGACCCTTGCTGGACCCCCTGCAGTTTGCTTACCGAGCAAACAGGTCTGTGGATGATGCAGTCAACATGGGACTGCACTACATTCTACAACATCTGGACAAACCAGGGACTTATGCGAGAATCCTGTTCGTGGACTTCAGCTCAGCCTTCAACACCATCATCCCACACCTCCTCCTGTCCAAATTAACCCAACTCTCCGTGCCCACCTCCATCTGTCAGTGGATCACCAACTTTCTGACAGACAGGCAGCAGATAGTGAGGCTGGGAAAATTCTCATCCGAAACTCGCACAATCAGTACTGGAGCCCCCCAAGGATGTGTGCTCTCCCCACTGCTCTTCTCCCTGTACACCAACGACTGCACCGCAAAAGACCCCTCTGTCAAACTCCTGAAGTTTGCAGATGACACCACACTCGTCGGCCTCATCCGGAATGGCGACGAGTCTGCTTACAGACAGAAGGTCCAAGAGCTGGCTGTCTGGTGCAGTCATAACAACCTGGAGCTGAACACGCTCAAAACAGTGGAGATGATCGTAGACTTCAGGAGAAACACCTTAGGATTATCCCCACTCACCATCATGAACAGCACTGTGGCAACAGTGGAGTCATTCAGGTTCCTGGGCACCACCATCTCACAGGACCTGAAGTGGGAGTTCCACATAGACTCCATTGTGAAGAAGGCCCAGCAGAGGTTGTACTTCCTTCGCCAGCTGAGGAAGTTCAACCTGCCACAGGAGCTACTGATGCAATTCTACTCCGCAGCCATCGAGTCCGTCCTCTGCACCTCTATAACTGTCTGGTTCGGCTCAGCTACGAAGTCAGACATCAGAAGACTACAGCAGATAGTTCGGACTGCTGGGAGAATCATCGGCACATCCCCCCCAGCTCTTCAAGAACTACACTCGTCCAGAGTCAGTAAAAGGCCTAGCAAAATCATTCTAGACCCCTCACATCCAGGCCAATTCCTCTTCGAACCCTTGCCATCTGGCCGGCGCTACAGAGCACTGAGCACCAGGACAGCCAGGCATAAGAAAAGTTTCTTTCCTCAGGCCATCTACCTCATGAACACCTAAATCTCACCCCTAGAGAGTAAACCGTGCAATACATAATGCTATTTATATTTATAACTATTTATCACATATCTCTTACTCACACTCCCTTGCATTTGTATCTAGTGACTATTTTTGTATATTGGGTACTTTATATTTTTAAATATTTTTTATCCCTTGCTCACATACTCTATCTTCTCACCTGTCTTGTCACTGTCATTCTGTCTGTGCTGTTCCTGTCACCAAGACAAATTCCTTGTATGTGCGAGCATACTTGGCAATAAAGCTTGTTCTGATTCTGATTCTAATTCTGTAATGTCTTCTGTTTTTACTAGGTTTATTGTTTTATTTAGTAATTACTGTACTGTCTTGTGCTGTTTTGCACATGTCTTGCACACATGCACTTTATGTAATCCTGTTTTGGTAGCTTTGTGTTTTATGTAGCACCATGGTCCTGGAAGAACATGATTGTTTCCTTTCACTTTACGCTGTACCAGTTTATGGTTGAAATGACAATAAAGCCACTTTGATTTTGATGAAGGCGGCAAGTCCATAATGGATAGCGCACGTGAATTTGGACTTTCGCAATCGACGATGCCGACCATCTTAAAGGATAAGAAGCAATGATGTTCAGTAGATTACATGTATTAAATGCATTTTTGACTTATGATGGATTTATCGTAACGTAACCCCATCATAAGTCAGGGACCACCTGTACAGTATAAAAACAAGGTCTCTCATGTTTCATCTAATCAACTGCATTATTTAAGATACACATTTCTTCTGAAATTGATGCCTACAACATGTTCCAAAAAACAGGACAGGGTAGTTTGACGATGTGACAAGCTGAAATAACACGGTGATGTGAATCAGGTGAAGCAATCGTGTTACAGTATATAAGGAGCCTCCAAAACAGGTATAGACCTTCAAGTGCAAGGATGGGTCAAATCTCACCAATTTGTCAACAGATACATCAGCGAATAATCCAGCATTTCGAGAACAACTTTCCCCAAAGACAAACTGGTAAGATTTCAGGCATTTCACCCTCTACAGTGCACACTATAATGAAAAGGTTCAAGGAATCCCATCAAATCTTGGTGTGTAAAGGGCAAGGGTGGAAACCATTTGTGTCTGTAATGATATCGTGACATGGGCTCAGGAATACTACAGTAAACTGTTGTCAGCCAACATTATTCATGGCTACATCCATAGATGCAAGTTAAGGCTTTACTATGCAAAGCAGAAGCCAAACATCAACACGGTCCAGAAGCGCCACTGATTCCTCTGGGCTCAGTCTCATCTGATACGGACAGTAGCACAATAGAATCGTTTTTGTTGTCTGACGAGACATTTCAAATAGGTTTGGGAAAAAAAACAGCTGTCCTGTTCTCCAGGACAAAGAGGAAAAGGACCATCCAAGCTGTAATCATCAGCATCAGCTCCAAAAGTCAGCATCTGTCATGGCATGGGTAACTTGCACTTCTGTGAGGACAGTATTAATGTAGAAAGATATGTACAAATTTTGGAGCAACATATGCTGCCATCCAGATGCCATCTTTTCCAGGGATGTCCCTGCATTTTCCAGCAGGGCAACACTAATCCGCATTCTGTCCGGACTAGAAGTGCATGGCTGTGTAAGCAGAGAGTGTGGGTAGTAGACTAGACTGGGTGGAGTCCTCACCTGTCTCCGATTGACAATGTGTGGCACATTATGAAGCGAAACATAGAGCAATGAAGGACCTGTATAACTGAACACCTGTATAATGGATGAATGGTGGAAAATTCTGCTTGCTAAACTTAACCAACTGGTGTTTTCAGTGCCCAAATGCTTAAGAAGTGTTATTAAAAGATATGGTAATGTTACACAGTGGTACACTCGACAGTCCAGTTTTTTGGAACATGCTACAGATATCAACTTCAGAATAAATGCATATATTCCAAAAAACAATGCAGTTGATTAGGTAAAACATGAAAATACCTTGTATTTAAACAGAAACAGTATAAAGACAAGTCAATTTACAAATCACTCCTTTTTGTTTTTATTAGCATTTTCCATAGTGTCCCAATGTTCTTTGAGCTGGGGTTGTAAAACAGACCTTCAATTTTCTTGCTGGGTAGATTCAGGAGGTTTAAAAAAAAATTCCCCCCATTTAATTAGCATCAACCTACATTCAAACTAAATGACAAGGGGAGGAAAAAAAATCATTTCTATCACAAAGTCCCATTCAGTGCTAATTGTGGCTCAATTGATCCCATAAACATGGGCAGTGTACATCATGTTAGTACATTACGTTTATTCATTTACCTGACACTTCTCCAAGGCGAGTTACATTTTACATTTATTCATTTAGCAGACACTTTTGTCCAAAGCGACGTAGATATCAGCAAAAGTACAACAGACTTAGAATATTAAACTATGTAGTAAAAGAAAACCATGAACAATCTGAAATTGTGAGCAAATCTAGCTTTTATTTGAGCTATACAATGAGTGATGTACTGATTTAAACACGTGTACTTGCTCTCCACTCAGATGAAACTCGCAATAAATACAGAGCATAGTTTATTTACCAGGTAAGTTTATGCAAAAGCAAACAAACGTAATACAAGATGTGGGACTGCAGGACAATGAAAAGACTCAAACTTCCTGCAGACTTAAATTTTTACAACTGCATGGACAAAACTTATGAAAACACTACAAAAATTTGTAATTAGGTCATTTTTAGCTTTAATCTCATTCAAAAATCTATGTTTTTAAAGCCACAGAGGCATATTCCTGAAAGACTTCTATAAAGGTGCTTAAATATTACCTACATTTCTCGAAGAACTACAAGCAACCCTTCTGTGTAAGGATAAACAATAAATACTCAGACATACACACACACACACACACATATAAACACAATGATGCAATTACATCCAACTATATACGGAGCACAGGCGTGCAAGATGTAAGCACAAAGACACCCTTCCTGGAATGTGCAATCATTGCGGTGGTTGGGACCCAGATGATAGCCTGTCTATGACATAAGGGTTACAGAGCCATGCAGAGAAATTCCTCCACCATACTTGGACAGACGTGTTACTAACATAGAGCAGTATTACTCAGATACAGGCAAACAAAGGCACTTATTTTTCATTCAAAAGCTTTTAGTGCATTTCAGGGACATTCATTTTAATAGAGTCCACATGAACAAGATTGGCCGTCACATTTAATGTTCAGTAAATTGCTTGTTTCATCATAAACCTTTTAGGCATCTGGGAAAATGGCACTAGAACTTTATGTTCAAACCTTTTATTCTCATAGTTCAATTCCTAATTAAAATTGCACTGGAAAATTACTTAAATTTCATTTAACAAGAAGTGCAATGTTCAGCTTCTTTAATTAAACTATGCATGTGTCAGTGAAAACCCAAACTGAACATGTTTGTCCTTTAAGTTATACAGACAAATTGGGGAAAGAAAGGATCTCCAGTTTCTAGAAATGTTTTTAAAAGCCATTCTGAGTTCAGTGTGGGCTCATGAGCTTCATTCTTTTCTTCCATCTTTTCAAAAAAGAGCAAAAATAAGTAGAACATTTTTAAAAAAAAAAACTTGAATATGCTGAAGGCCAAAAAATATGCCCACTGAAGGATAAAGCTGGAGGCTGATTCTTGGGACAGATGGTTTCTTTCAAAGTAACAGATATGCACTAATCAACAGGGAAAGTCCCATTATAACGCTTCGAGCTGGAACAAAGAAACAATGGGAAGCATGGTTAGGACATGTCAGACTTGAACCATGAACATGTTTTAATAAAGTTTCTAACACTTAATAAAATAATGAAAAAAACTGAACAGAATGCAGAAGAAACCACAAGAGACGGATGCAGATAAATGTCACTCTGCAGATACCTTGGGCAAAAATGTGAGTTTTTAAAAAGCTATAACAACCCCTCGGTTCGCTTCTGGTCTTCTTCCCTGGTGTGGTAGTCACTGTACAGTGTGTTCAAATGGGGAAATATAGTCAGCACTGTCAACACCTGCTAGATGGTTATACCATCAACAAAATGACCAACACCACTGCAGTTAGAAGCGTTAAAGCAAAACAAGACCAGCACCACTATGTTAGAAGCGTGTAAAAGCTGAGGACTGAAAGGTAAGGAAGCCATGCGCCACCAGTCAAGGGCTCAGAGCTGAGTGGAGGGATTTTTCAGTGAATTTAATAGAAAACTTCATTTGAACTGTCACGCTCTGACATTCCTCACTTCCTCTGACACTGTACAAGTTACATTCTAGAAATTTCTATTTAGTTCTTTGCTTAAAATATATCTGAGCGCTGAACACTTAATGGCACAGGACAGATTTAGCAGCTATTTTTCTGAAAAGGCCATGTCATTACCGGTATTAGAGTTCGTACTCAGTGTTTTACAGCATGCTCACTGAACTTGCAATAAAGCTAGTAATCCTGATTTTGAAACCCAGTACTCCAAGGACTGGTGAGAAACACCACCATCACCCTGAGCAAAAATGAATGCAGTACAAGCAGACAGAATCCCAAGGAACACGGTTATATGTCAAGAGGATGCTACTTCAATTTTGATGTTGATTAAACAATTTAGAGATGAATAGCAGACCAACTTAAAACAGGGGTTTTCCTGGCAACCTTGGCTGTACTTTTATTTTGCTACAACTAAGTTCTCAAAGATGCTTGATTCAGTTTTCTGGAATTGTGCAACTCACACAATGTTACTGCAAACAGATTGCCTGAGGAATCAACATAATTCATTTTAAACCTTAAAATGGTCACCATGTTCTTTTGAAAATATATATCTACTTAATTGTTCTTAGCATTGCAACAGTTCACTATGGAAGTGATTCTCCCAAAGACTGTATAGTACTTAATCTTGGGCATTTGGCATTTTAGGAATGGGGGGGACATTTTGGCAAATATTTGACTTCTGCTCTTATTTGCATTTTAACCAAAAACATTTACTATTCATTCATTCATTCATTAAGAGCTAAACAGCAGCAAAGTAAGGGCTTGGTACAGGGCATCATGAACAGGGGTCTACAGAGACTAAGAGTGGAATGGATCATAATGAAAACACTGCTTTACACAGTAAGGTGGAAGAAATAGGAATAAGCTTGTTACTAGAAGATCACCTGGAAGGAGGAAAGGAAAAAAAAAGTTTGGACCAAAAGGTTACACAATCCTGTTCGAGCAATAGCTTCTTTATACAAAAGAAGGGCTCTAGTTTCTCTGTTTCTTCCCTCCCAGGAAAAGATACTGCATCGCATGTCCGTACAAAAAAAGGTGCAGATATTTCAGATTAATGTAGAGCATTCCCATATAAATGTCTACAGTTATGGTTATACGACCACGCAAAACAGATTAGAAGCTGAAGTAATAACCCTGAAACGGAAGAGCAGTTTCTGAAAACAGACAAATGGATCTTTACTTGCATTTGTAAACCCTATATCTTGACTACATTGTTAGATTATGGTTCTGTTCAGAATTATGTTTTGTTTAATCCAAACAATTGTGTCGACTTTGATTAATGTTTTAGCTGCAGCACATTCACTGTCCAGTTAACGTCATAAGCTGTCAACAACGGTGCACTTTTACAGATGTGCCATTAAGGCCATGTTTGTAGATGCTTACAGCGTTAAGTATTAAGTCATGTCTAACCAAAACTGTGAAACCAACCAACAACATTTGCCTCTACTTAGGCAACACAGCTTTGTGCCAGCATTACTTCACACAGTGTTTCACTAAACACACAAACCAGACAGTACAAATATTAAATAAAAACACATAAAACAGGAGCTTTCAGCAGCAAGCACACCAACATCAAGCTGAGCTGTGCAATGTAGTGGTTCCTGTCCTCTGTTAGTACTTTAAACACTTTGCATTTACAGGCCACAAATATCAATGTTATCTCAACAAATTTAAACTAAAATAATTGTACTCTGTCACTCTGCAATTGTTTAACTAAAGCTGTAGAGACATAGGACTTTATACGAGGGGTCATTTCACTGGGCCAGGCATTTTGTGGACAAGAGCAGTTAGCGGCAGAACTTTGGTCCCAATCCCCGAAAATTTATGGGCCGATGACTTGACTTCAAACACCTGTTCCCGCACTGCAATTATTCATTTACGGAAAAGTATTTTAAACTGAAGGTTCTATTACTGCCATAATTCAATTCTGAAATTAAAAAGGAAGTTTAGTGACAATCAGCTCATCAGTGAAGCAGAATATACAAGAAAAAGGTTCAGAAGAAAGCATAAAACTTGATTCCACTGAGAGAAAGAGAAAAGTACAGCCAAGCCAAATCAAAAGAAGGCCGCTGCTGATTGGCCAAAGACAAAAAGTTAATAGTTCTCACCCCTTTTTCTTTCGGTAACAATAACACACGCCAAAACACAAAAAAATCAATAAAACTGCTGTGGGGGGAAAAAAGAGAAATTAGTGCTTCCAGTCTGTTAAACTTTACCCATTTCACATTTAGTTTTAAATAATAAAAACAAAGGACTTAATTCCACCATAAGAAAGAGTATTATTCTATAATGTAATTTGTCAAACATTGTTAACTTTTAAGATATAAATGTAAATATTCATTTCACAACCTGTAAAACACTAATGTCAAAACCAAAAACATTTTAATGCATCCACAGTAGAAAAGGACATTCATTCTTTTCCTCAAGGAAATGAAGATCAATACCGAAAGCATGCTCATGTGCAGGCCTGCCATATATAAAAATCTGCACTGTTTTGTACCATTATTCACTCAAAACTACTTTACACACATAATTGTAAAATAAATCAAGCGCACTTGCCCTATATACATACAGTAAAAAACATACAAACATATACATACACAGTGCTAGATCACAGCAAAAAAATGGAAAACAGTAAACTGACACATGCTACACAAGGTCTGCTGCTGTATGAATTCTCCCATGTGGATGAAAAGCTAAGGCTTTGATTCAGCTGGGCTCTTAAATACTGTATTCACAAACACACACGTAACAATGAACATTTATTCATGGCTGCTTCTTGAAGTTATGCTTACAAGTCTGACTTACCAGCCACACAGACACCAGCGATTAGTGCAGCTGAAATGCAGTAAAAAAAAAAAAAAATCCATATCAAAATTAACACACACCAAACGTATGAGTGACCAAGCCTGTATGCTTGAAAATGTCAAGTATACAGGCTTGGTTACTCAAATTTAAAGAGACTAGTAAACAGCTTTCTACAACTTAATCTTACAACAAACATAACTTACCGTAATTGCTCTTGGAGTCTTTATCTCCACCATTACCTGATCAAATAAAAATAAATTTGAATCTTTTGTGCATGGAGAAAAAAAAACTGGCTTAACATACATCCAAAACATCAAAATCATGTCAGTCCACATTTTATGATTATGAAAAGCAAACAAGCATTATTGTGTGTGTGTAAATAGTTGACTTAAATACATCTACATGACATTTCAAATACTGGGGAAATCATTCCCCATCATTTTTAATCTTTAATATAAAAAATAAAGGCTAATTTCCTTACTTATAACACGTAATAAACTGTTGGATAGAGACTTACTTGCAGTCGTTGTGGTAGTAGTAGTAGTAGTTGTACTCGTACCTGCTGAAATTGTGAAATACAACATTTAGACAAAGTAATATACTTAAATCATATTAATATATAAAAGATATACATTTAAGACAGTAAAATTCAACATAGCTGACCACAGACTAACACTAAATATAAACTAACGTAAACCATCCTAATTCAAAATATTTGAATTTAAAACAACGTTTGTCATGTTATTAATTTTCATTCCTGCTGGAAAACCCTCACTACTGCCTATATGCTTATAAATTACCGTTATGAATTATAAGAGGTTAGGGAACACCCTCGTGATGTAACAAAACAGAAGATGTATAACGATGTTTAAGATTCAGCTTTTAAAAGGAAAAAAAATAGTTCTTTTGGGTAGATATTTACATCTTGACACAGTGGGGCCAGATAGTACAATTATGAATAACACTGTCATAAGATTCAGTATTTTTATTTCTCAGAACCTTGCTGGCTTCATAAGACATTTTGAAAAATTAAGATACTACCGTGAATGCAGGATGGAACAGCAGGAGACCAACCATTCAGCTCACAAACTATTTTTGGTGAGCCCTTCATTACATATCCCGAATTGCATTCATAGACGGCAAGACTTTTGTATCCATAAGGTGGATTTCCTTGTATCCGAATCGCATTTGGAATTTGAGGAACAGGACAAGAAATAACTGAAAGAAAACATTGTACCGTTATTAGTACTTGCTCTGAACATGGCCCATTTCAAACACAGAAACTCAAACAAAGGTTTAAAAAAAAAAAAAAAATCCTTACCATTTGTACACATTTACAGTTGTTGCCGATTACTAGTTTACTTATGCACTGTATACTATAATCCAAAAGGAAAAGGTAAAGTACACAATTTACAACATATCATTAAGCTTTTAAGACAGTAGTTTTGATTTTTAATACAAAAAAGGCTTCCACATTCTACTTTCATGGAAAAATTACCTTTATTGGAGATGAACACTGGTCTTTGTACATTTATTTTAAATTACATTAAAAGTTCTCATACGTAAAGCAAGCAAAACGTAATAAAAAAAATTTAGCATGAAGCCACCCACGGTTAAAAAGAAAAAAATATAATGGTACCACTCAATCATTAAACCACTAAAGAGAACTGACATCTGTTTTTATTCCCCCAATAATCACCACCAAATTTGCCAAGCACTGATGCAATAGAACTACCTGGACCAACAGGAGTAAGGCAGGTCTCTGCACTGGACAAGAAGTCAGACTAACACAAAGAAGCACAGAAATAAGTGTCCGCCTGTCCATTTCATACTGAGACACACCTGGCACCAGCCCGCTGTAATCTCAAGTGTTGCATTTCTGAAATTTCAACCCCAATTCCCGAAGTACACCAAAACCACCCATTATCAAGCACGTGAAATGTATTTCTACCAAGTCACTAGTTCATTTAAATGAGCAATATTCAGGGCTTCCCAAGAAATCCAACACGAGAAAATAAGAGCATTCAGTTATATCAGGCAGAACATCCAGGATTCAGAGTGGTATAAACTTAATAAGAAGCAAAAAAAAAGAAATGTCGTATACAGATAGACAGACAGCTGTAGCTGCAGAGACTCTTTTGGAGTGAGCAGCCTGGGAGTGACGATGTAAGTGAAGACATTTTTCACATTCAGCATACACATGATGATGTTAAACCCTGTGCACATATATCAATGGGCTGTGCGCAAGGCCCAGTCCAACCGACCTCACCACCTTGCACATGAAGTCCCAGAGAAAACATCCACCAATGCCATCATACATTTCCACGACTCAGATCATGCAGTTTTATCGCCTCCCCCACATCGACCCACGGGGTGACAACATGGGTATTTCACTGAGATTGTCAAGCGGGCACCTCCCTTCATCCGTGTTTCATTGAGTTAGGCCCATAACACCTCAGGAAGGCTCAACAGTGAAGTCTGGTGTCCCAGACCCACCCTCCACCCACACCAAACACAACAGCTCTATAGTAAGTAGTGCTCGAACTTAAAAAATAGAAACGCATTAACTTGAAAGTTGTTTCAAGCCAATTTCTGTTATTCTATTTTTGTAACTGTTACGTTGCAGGAAACAACCACATTAAGCAACCCCATTGTTGCCTCACACTGAATCACTTTTTTACCAGACACACTGAAGCGTGTCAGTATGGTATTACCTGCTACTCTGCGTTTAAAAAAAAAAAAAAAAAAAAAAAAAAAAAGTAGTTCATTGTAACTGAACCAGAGCTCGTAAAAAGCAGCGTACACCACGATGGACCGAACTGTAATGTGCTAGTGAAACATAACGAGGCCAAACTCAAGCCTTCGGATATTACTTTGAAAAACCAACAGCAGCAGAGCCACACAGCAAGGAACAAGATTCAGGTGTGGCTAAAGCATTTAAATGGATTGAGAGAATTAAAGAGACTTTACTGGGGAACCAGAAAGGACCCAGTGGTGTTGGAGGAAAGTCCTTTGAGTGTTTTTTTTTTTTTTTCCCCAGTTGCAGCTGTTGCACTGTTCAAATTTACAACAAAACTAAGTCCACCATGAAGCACCTACTGCCTGGTCGCTCCACAAACTCAGCACTCCAGGATGCAACATCAGTCATTACCAAAAAAAGCATCTCCATATTTCCAATACAGCTTAATGTACCAAGGTGTACAGCTTAGTTTTCAATTAAACCCAAAAGTGACCAAATGAAGTTATATACTTTTACTGAATTGATATTTCCCAGAATGCACTGAAACAACAATTTAAAATACCATACCTTCACATTTAGGTGGATCAAAGTCATATTTCCCGTTGTCCCCACACACAATCTGCGACTTTCCAATGAGTGTGTAACCAGACTTGCAGTTGTACTCTATGACATCATTATATTCAGGAAATTCCTTATTTGGCTTGATGACGATTTCACCATTTTGAATGAGTGAAGGTTCCGGGCATTTCACCACTAGTTAAATTAGAATTAAACAAAAAAGTTTAACCATATTTTGAGAGACCCAAATTATGATTTCTGTACAGAATAGTTTAAATTTCAAAAATTTTGTAATGTATAAACACAAAGTAAAATAACCTTCACAGGTAGGAAGTCTTGTACTCCATCCAGAATCTAAACACTCCAAATAGTTTGGGCCCACAATCATAAAGCTTCAAAAAACACACACAACAGGGTTGAAAAAAAACATCATACACCTCTGCTGTTGCCTTTTTATATCATGCTAACGTGTTTACTTTCATGTACATTTTCAAGAACAGAAAGACTGCAGACAAAATCTTTAATACTTTTTCAGAGGCTAAATTTAAACTACTACTATTTTCTCAGTTTAAATGAAGAGGAATAAAGAATTTCAATATTATAAGCAAGGTATTTTAAATCTCAGCTGGACAACATACTCCTACAAATGTATGGAGAAACACAAGGAAGAAAACTTCACAGATCATGACTTGACTAAAAAGCTGAAGCATACCAAAGAAATGAAAATACTCACCCTTTATTACAACTGGCTACAATACGGGCACCAAAATCAATTCCTTCACTCAAATCAAAGTGGCCATTGTGCAATTCTCCAGGTGGACCACAAGATTTTTCTGGGAAAATATGAAAGCAAAAAAAGTTTTAAAAACAAAAACATGGTACTTTTGGAAATTTATTTTAACTTTAAAATAAATCTGTAATTACTTGTGCACTGAAGTGTCAGTTCACTCCAGGCCCCATTGTTGCAGGTAACAGTTGTTAACCCCCCAGTTCTGACATAGCCAACGGCACATGAAAAAGCAGCAGATGATCCGTCAGGAAATGAGTTCTTCAGTATGTCATCGTTCGATAACACAACATTTCCACCGAATGAAGGTTGAGGACACTCCGCTAAAAAAAAAAAAAAAAAAAAAGGATTTTAAATTGTTTAAGACTCAAAAAGTTTACATACACCTGTGTGCCTCTCAGTGGTTCCCGACTCTGGTCGTACAGAGGGGAGAGGCCAAGCAGTAAGTGCAATAACTGTAATTGTTTACTTGACACTTCAGACCAAGATGACTTACTGTTTTAGATTTGTACATGAAGCAGCATACAATAAGTCATCCTTTTATACAGCAGTGTATTCCAATGGTGTCACTTCAGCATAAGTACCTTCATCAAGGGTAGCACAGCATGTGGAGGATTTGAACCTTCCAACAAGTGGACAGCTACAAATATTATGCCACCTACTGGCCCACTCAATAAAACCACAATATTACTTCATACAAAACATGGAACAACATAAGCAATGAAGCACAATTTCAAATCAGCCAAAAAAAAGCTTTATTATTGTGTAACAAAAAAGTTGAACATGTGCCCAAGATCAAGGAAAGAGCTGCTTGAATAACTTTATGCTGTGTGCCAAAGATCTGCACACACCGGAGGCAAAGAGCAAATGAAACCAGATGAAAAACATTCCTTTTTTAAACAGTTCTGTGAAGAAAAATGTGGGTCCAACTGCACACTGAAACAGTATTCTGCTGTATAAATAAATCATCACACGTGGTTAAGTTTCTGTGGCAAAGGGATCAGCTAACTAAAGTTTAATAATAATAATAATAATAATAATAATAATAGTAGTAGTAGTTATACACAGGGCCAAGCAAGCACTGTAGCGGGTAGAGCCCTCTCCTTGCAAAGGACTCAGGTCCAAGTCCTACTCAAGCTGTAGTACGCTTGAGCAAACTAGGCCAGATGAGAGTAAGTCGAAGCTGTCTCCTGATAGCCACTTCCAGGTTTTTTAAAAAAAAAAAAAAAAAAAAAAAATACATTCACATTTATTCACTTAGCTAATACTCTTCTCCAAAGCAACTTATAAGGTTTATCTATTTACAAATATTTACTCATTTATACAGCTGGGTAATTTTACTGGAGCAATTTAGGGAAAGAACCTTGCTCAAGGGTACTACTTACACTAATACTTATAGCTCTATAAGTTCTTTATTATGGTAGCCATTAGTTGACTGTCTTCTTTGTTCGTATCAGTTTTTCTTGCTGTATGCCTGTGTTAAAGCACTCTGTCACTGCGTGAGAAGAGCGCTCTAAAAAAAATATAAAAAATAAATAAATAAATACATACTACAGCTGGAATTCAAACCTGCAACCTTTGGGTACAAGGGCAGCAGCCCAAACCACTACACTACCAGCTGTCCCATGATGTAGAGTAAGGTACATGAGGTTAAGCAATTTATTAAAGTAATTAATTTTATTAAGTGTTCTCACAGTGAAAAAGAACTGAACAAAGGATTAGAGACATAATACAAATAAAAGTGTCCTACTGTCAATAGAGGAAAGGACACAAAAAATTCCCAACCGAAAGGCAAGGGAGAAAATACCCTTTGGGGCACAAGTGCCAGTGGCTGCCCATCCCTTCTGGACATTCTAGAAAAAGACTTTTATGCTGACTTAAACCACTATTTACAGCATTATGGTCACTAGTGACTAGAAAGTAACAAGTTGACGAGTTAACGTCCCGGTTCACTTACGCAGGGCTCCGTCAATGTGGTGTACAGGGATCACGGTCATTTACCTCTTTTCTAACAATCTCAGGTATAACATTTCATCGGTAAACTAAAAATAACCCTAATAGTCACTATATTGTTAACCCTAACTGCAGCCTTCACCAACCTCCCGCAGAAGCAATAAAACGGAGGGGAAATGAAGAAATGTTGGTTGGAGAGAATTTAGTGCTGTATGTAGCACGCACTGAAATGCACAAAGGTGTCAGCTAATATGTCCTTATGGAGAAAAGCATCTATTAAATTAAGTAATAACACAAAAACATTTATTAAAATAAGAGCCTGATGTCCGTTGTTTAGCTTACCCCCCTGCGCTTTTGCAGTGGCCACAAACGTGGAGAGAAAGAGCGCCTCCAAGGCCCAGCCGGCGCGCCTCCTCCTGTCTTCAGTTCCCCTGCCCAGCATGGCTGCAGTGCCACCGCGTGCCGCCTTTCCGCCCGAGTGCTGTGTGCCGAGAGCAGAGGGGCGTCTTATGAACACGGGACAAATGCGGCCAAATGGGGCCCATGTCGATGGGAGCGGGTGGTCTTACGTCACTGTCACCAGCCGCGTTCCGCAGCTACTGCGCGTGCTCCCTCCCTGCCCTGGCAGTCTCTATTACTAAGGCGTAGTAGTGTAAATCCAGAGTTGGTCCCGCTCTACTTCTAATCCTTGGGTTGTGTTGGACACTTTTCCGTTTTGGTGTGGGCCTTCCCGCCTTGTTTATACCACAAGAAGTCTGCAATAAAGATTATCACTTTCCCAATTACCCAACTTCGATCCTAGCCATTTACGACACGGAACGTGGAACACCACTCTTTGCAACGTTTACTTTAGTCTGCAGAACTCATTTTAGTACCACTCCCGAATTTTGACTGCGATACCGTTTCACGTCTTCGAGATCTGGCCGTCCGAACGTCACGTGCTCAAAACCTGAATAAAGAAGCACGCTTAATTTTGGTGAAAGGGAAAGTAATAATTGTACTTATGTGTTCCGAGGTGTCGCCGAGGACGTCGTGAAGCCTAAGCGGTAACATGAAGTGACATAACTTAAACAAGTTGAAGTATGGGTCCAAATATATAAGCGAAGCACAACGGTAAATGCCGGAAGCAGACGCACCCGCCCTTCCTTCGTGGTGGAAGCATATAGAATCAGCTTGAGTAGTTAGAACACAGAAAACAACCAACCCATGGTACTAATACGTAAAAGAAGTTAAATAGACAACATCGTAATGCAGAGGCACCCGGCGTTAATTATCTACCAGGCAGATTATTAAAAACCTGCCCGTGTACGCTTCGTTAACGGCTTTTTCCCGCTCTCACCTGTCAACAATACCGGCGGTGTGAGCTCGAGCTTCCCGCACGCGCTCCCCCAGCCGTTACGTACGTCGGCGTTATCCTGGACAGTGACCGTCTTGCCTCTGTTTACCGCCAACCCTTGTCCTTAGAGCCGCAAAACATGAGCGTTGCTTCTGGCGGATATGACGTCAGAGCACAAGGCGTGTCGACATGTCCCGTATGTCATCGTCTGGGAGTTTTACGTTACCGCCTACGTGCAGTAAAAGTGTGAAATGTACGTTCACATTTAGTGGAAGGTTATTGCAATTTGTCTTGTGAAATGAATTCTCAGCAACGGTTGCTGTAACTAATGCGATAGAAAAAGAGTCGAGGAACCGTGGTTCTTTATTTATTAATCTAGTTTTGCCTTACTACAAAAATACACGTTTCTTACTTTTTACATACACCATCTGTTTTAAAATAATATCCCTGGAGGGCGAAATTCTAACCGTCCCATAGCCATCATCATGAGAGGAGCGTTAAAATTAAATTCCCCATCACAATGTGAGAACATTGACTTTCCCCACCAGTGCTGTAACGGTTTGTGAACTAATTTGTCAAAAATGCCCTTTTTTTTCTCACGGATCAGAATAGGTTACCAGCCCACACACTGTCCAACTTGACAGGTAAAAATTTCTCCATCCATCATTTCTGACAATTAAAATCTTTATCCGATAAATAAATCCCTAAAGCTGTCATGCCCATAATAAAATCAAAAGTTAAATCAAAACTATCAAATTGCTCATAGTGTGTGACTGGGTGGGTCACTCCGTGCATATGGCTACCCTATGATGAACAGGCGTCCTGTCCAGAGACCACCAGGACCCTCACCAGGACAAGCGGATTGTGAAAGTGAACTGTTGTGGGATTGATGCCTTTCATAAAAATGGATAGAGACTGTAGAGGTGTCTCCCATCGCCTTTTTTAGTTTCCTGAAGAAGGAACTCCAAGTCATTATAGATGGCCAAGATGATTTGCTCATCTGTAATAAAAATACTGTAACGACCCACGTTACTGGGAGTTTGAGTGGGAAAATCGTTTTATTGTGAATAGTTGGATTATGGGTAAGATGTGAATGATGTGTTTAATTGTTTTGGGAACTCACAGGGAATATAAGGGGGTGAGTGTGTTGGCCAGTGAAAGGGCACTAAGCAGGCTGGGAAGGCTGGATTAAGGATTGAGGTGCAGTCCTGGAGGAAAGGCGCCCTCGCACCAGGAGCATTATTTTTTGTGTTCGCGCCGAAACCTCTTGTTGTGTGCTGCTGTCTGAGTGTCCTCGTTCGCCCCATCCAAACCCAGAGCACAGTGCACTACAATACCTTTTCCCCTCTTCCTATTAACACGGAAATACCACACAGTCATCGTGTATCTAATGACTGTTTCAAACAAATTTTGTTCTGGGAGGAATGAGCGAATTGGCCTTCCTCCCATGCATATTGCCATGAGATCCAGGAAACCATTGCTTCACTCTGGTATCACGGCAGCAGTGTCAATTTACAGCAACATGCAGCATGCTGGCTCGTGACTCTTCTCCTTCTCTTTTAACGCCCCCCAAGGGGTTCCATCATAACCTAAAATGCTATGCTAATTTCAAAAGTGCAACAGTGTAAATAAAACCTATGAGAATCTACACACAGATGTACATTTCACCATATATCAGTTATCAGTAGATGATATCAATTGTTGTATAGTTGATTCCATCTCTTAGCAACCACATAGAATGTTTCCAGAATGTTCTGTCCTTAGAATTGAAAGCAGTATGTCCATCCATCCATCCAAACATCCATCCAAACTTTGAAAACTGTCACACTCTGACCTTCCTCACTTCCTCTGACGCTGTAAAACTTACATTGCAAGAAATTTCTGTTTTGTTCTTTGCTTAAAAGCGCTGAACACTTAAAGGCATGGGATAGATTTAGCAGCTATTGTTCTGGAAAGGCCACGTCATTATCAGTATTAGAGTTCGTACTTGCCGTTTTATACCATGCTCACTGACCAGGTACTTTGTCTGTCTGCAGCAGATGTCAGGAAGACTCTTTCCAGAGTCAACCCATAGAAAGCTGTGGGTCCTGACAACATACCTGGCTGAGTGCTCAGGGAATGTGCTTTTCAGCTTGCACATGTCTTCATGGACATCTTCAACATTTCCTTGAGCCAGGCAGTTGTCCCTGTGTGCTTCAAGACGACTACAATGATCCCTGTGCAAATAAATCATCGGTATCCTGTCTGAATGAATACCAACCCGTTGCACTCACACCTATCCTCATGAAGTGCTTTGAGCGGCTAGTCATGAAACAGTGATGAGTCAGCATACAAAGAGGAGGTGAACCAGCTCACTTTGTAAAGATAACAATCTATCTCTAAATGTTGATAAGACAAAAGAGATAATTGTTGACTTCAGGGGGACCCAAGTAGACCACTCACCTCTGCACATCAATGGAACAACTGTGGAGAGAGTCAAAAGCTCCAAGTTTCTTGGTGTGCACATGACAGAGGACCTCTCCTGGACACTGAACACCACCTGCCTAGCCAAGAAGGCCCAGCAGCGTCTCCACTTCTTACGGAAGCTGAAGAGAGCCAAACTCTCCCCTCCCATCCTCACCACCTTCTACAGGGGGGACAACAGAGAGCGTCTTGACCAGCTGTCTCACTGTGTGGTACAGGAACTGCACAGTCTCCGACCGCAAGACCCTACAGCGAGTGGTAAGAACAGCTGAAAAGATCATTGGTGTTTCTCTTCCCGCCATCGACTCCATACACAAAAACCGCTGCATCCGCAAGGCTACCACCATTGTGGACAACCCCTCTCACCCTGTTGGAGGTACAGGAGCATCTGCGCCACCACCAGCAGACTCCGCAACAGTTTCTTCCCTGAGGCAGTCAGACTACTCAACACCCAGCTGTCTCCCAACGCTCACTTAGCACCGTCGAACAGTTAACTCAACACGACACTACACTACAACTGCCTACAGCTCACAGCCATACCCGCATCCACGTCCTCTCGTGTGTATTTATTTATTTTCTTGTGCTATGTTCTCTGTTGCACTATGGTCTCCGAACGAACAACATTTCGTTCCACCGTACAAAAGCTGTATAGAGGAATGACAATAAAAACAACTTGAACTTGCAATAAAGCTGGTAATCCTGATTTTAAGATCCAGTACTCCAAGGACTGGTGAGAAACACCACCGTCATCCTAAGCAAAAACAAGTGCATAACAAGCAGACAGAATCCCAAGGAACATGGTCATGCGTCAAGAGGAGGCTACTTAAATTTTAATGCTGATGAAACAATTTAGAGATAAATAGCAGACCAACTTAAAACTGGGGTTTTCCTGGCAACCTTGGCTGTACCTTTATTTTGCTGCAATTGAGTTCTCAAAGATGCTTGATTCAGTTTTCTGGAATTGTGCAACTCATACAACATTACCTGAGGAATCAATGTAATTGCCACGCCCACACCACCGGAGCGACAAGACACACCTGGGGCTCGGCAAGGAAGGAAGCATAAAAGGCAGCGACGGACCGGCGTCTGATGCAGAACCTTGTTCACCTTGTGCCTTGCTATTGTGTCATAACGTTCGTCCCGTCCTAATCCCTTGCCCCATACTCCCTTGGAAACCCCTGACTCACTAGACTACCTGTGTTCTCGACCTTTGCCTGCTTTTGACCTTGCTTTTGGATCTCCCTTGGAACGACGTTTGTACATCGCAGACCCCCACCTGTCAGTAACCTCGTTGTTTGGATCTCCATAATAAAGTTGGTTTGCCCTGCAATTGGGTCTGTCTACTCACTCCGGGAACGGAACATGGCAGTAATTCATTTTAAACCTTAATATATTCACTGTGTTCTCTGAATAAGAAACTTAGACTTTGGTTATTTTTTCCTTTATACAGACTACATAAATGTTTTTAGCCTTACAACAGTTCACTAAGGAAGTACTTAATTCAATTTTAGGCATTTCAGAAATGGAGAGGAGAGAAAAAAAAACTTTTTATTGATGCAAGCACCTTAGGCAAATATTTTTTGACTCCTGCTCTTACTTGTGTTTCAACTGACAGTTTAACTGAAAACATTTACTATTCATTCATTAAGAGATAAACAGCAGCAAAGTAAAGGATTGGTACATCATAAACAAGGGTCTGCACAGACTAAGAGTGGAACTAATCATAACAAAAATATTGCTTTACACAGTAAGGTGTGTGGTGTTCAAATTTAATAGTCATAGAAATTAATCATTATTAATTACAGAAATTATTCAACATGGCAACTGGTAATATTTCTTTGTAATATGTGTTAAGGCTGTGTATTGGTTATGAAAATGGAAAATCACTGTGGAACAGGCTGTACCAGGCACCAGGTTGAGGTGGCCTGATAGTGGGCCTGGTTGTGTACCAAGACCCTGTTATCACAGGCAGATATTCCCTCCTTGCTTGTGAGCAAGGTCAGTTTAAGGGGGTTGGATGATTCTTTCTTTGGACAAAGATCTTCTGAGAACAAGGAGAATGGAGAATTACTGAGACCAGAGAAGTGGACACACCTGTTATAATGCCTATAAAAGCATATGTATGCACTTGCAAAATAAAAAAGGGCAACAAGGAATGATTGGGAAGACACCCAATTTCCGGTGCTCTCCAATCAGCCTGATTGTTCCCCTGTGTCTAACAGTGAGGGAGAGAGACGCAGGAGGAGAGCACGCACATGATCACAAGTACGAGTACGCGGACAGTGTCGCAGTGACCCGACTGCGGCCCCTGTCCCAAACGACCCAGGAGAAGCCCTGTCATACCTGTTCCCTGTTCCCCATTTTCCTCCCCTTCCTGTCCCGTGACAGGGGAACCACAAATAAAACAGGCAAGCACCGCATCTGCAGTCTCTGGCGTCCTGTCTGTTACAGTGGTGCCGAAACCCAGGATCCCACTCGCATGATGGACGGAGACCAGCTGGAGCATGTCCTCCAACGAATGCAGCTCCAGCAGCAGGAGTCACTGGACATGCTGATGGCGGCTCACTTGGCAGAGCGGCGAGCCTTAGTGGAAGCCCTGGCCATTCTCATGGACTGCCTCGCCCACCTGGTGACCGCCCCTGTCCATCTGCCGAAAATAGCCTCGGAAGATGATCCTGAGACCTTTCTCGAGGTCTTAGAGCGTACCGTCTGAGCCTGCCAGTGGGCCCTGGAGGAGTGGGCCCTGCAGCTCACCCCTCTCCTCACGGGTGAGGCACTGATGGTGACTCGGCAAGTCCCAGCTGCGGCGGCCGCAGATTAGGGAGCCCTTCGGGAGGCCGTCATGGAACGGGTCAGTCTGATGCTGGAGGGACACCGCTAATGCCTGTGGGGCCTGCGGTGGGGCAAGTCAGCTCAGCCTTTTCTTTTTGCACAGCGTGTCCTGGTTTCCTTCCAGAGGTGGTTGCAGCTGGACCAGCAAGACCTGGAGCGGATCATGGAGCAGGTGGTCCTGAAGCAGTTTATGGCAGTAATACTGGCTTCCACCGCAGACTGGCTCTAGTGCCACCTGCCGGACATCCTCGCTGATGCCATCCGCCTGGCAGAAAATCACCTGGCCGCGACCCATGAGGCCCCCTCACCCCCTTCCATAACGGCCCCTCCCCACGACCCGAGGCCAGTCGAGTTTCAGCCCACTGCCCACGCCAGGCCTTCCCCAGCCCCTGGCCACCCTGCCCCTACCCCGATACGTCCTTCAAATCCCATGACCCACCCCTCCCCAATCGGCCCCCCTCTGTCATGGAGAGTCACACCCCCGTCCCTTTAGCCCCTTCTATTTCCTCTCCCCAGGGGGCCCCTCGGGCGGCCAGAATGCGGGGACCGGAGTGCTGGCAGTGTGGATACCTGGTTCACCTCCAATCGGACTTTCCTGTTATGGATGTCGGCGTGGTGGAGGCCGCCGATGACGCCGCCGGCGCGGCCGCTCCCGGTCCAACTCCTCAATACCGAGTCCACGTAAGGTTCCAAGGGGGTATCTGCTAGGCTTTGTTGGACTCTGGGTGCCAGCAAACGATGGTCCATCCAAGCCAAGTACTGCCGTGGGCATGGTGTACACGTTGCATGGTGAAGGTTCGGTGTGTTCACGGAGATGTACACCATTATCCCACCATGAGGATTACATTGCGGGTGGGTGGCCGAACCAATAGTGTGCGGGCTGCAGTCGCACTGTGACTGCCTTTTCTGCTAACATTGGGGACAGATTGAAGGGGTTTCAACAGGGCTCTCATGCAGGCGGAAGCGAAGGGGAATGGCACAGGAGTGGAGGCCTGCTGCCTCCTGGCCACAGCGGGAGCCAGGGCGTCGGGCCCCCCAGCAGGCACCGCGCAGTTTGTGGAAGTAAGTGACTTCCCCTGCCAGCAGTCGCAAGATGACACTCTTCGGCACGCGAGCAGATCGCTAAAATCAATGGGGTGCCAGTCTGCCTCGGACAGCCGCTCACCTACCCATATTAAACGACTGGTATTACCATGTACATCACGACTCAGACACTATGGAGGACAGCGTCCAGCTGTTAGTTCCCGCGGCCGCGGGGAAATGTTATTCCACGCGGCCCGTTCAGAAACCCATGGCGTGACAACTTGGACAGGATAAAACACTATGACGGTTCCAGTTACGATTTTTTTGGCCAGGTATTTGCAGGGATGTCCATCGCTGGTGTGACGCATGCCCAAAGTATCAGTGAGTGAATCCACCCGCTGTCCCTCGCGCATTGCTGTGTCCATTTCCCCTTGTGGAAATCCCATTCGATAGGGTGGGGATGGACCTTGTGGGCCCCTTGGAGTGGAGCGCACGGGGTTTTCGCTTTGTGCTGGTGGTGGTCGATTATGCGACGCGGTACCCGGAGGCAGTTCCCCTGCGGAATATATCTGCGCACACAGTGGCAGAGGCATTGTTTAAAATATTCATTAGGGTGGGCATCCCAAAAGAAATCCTCATAGATCAGTGTACCATGTTTATGTGACGTACACTCATAAACTTCTAGAAATTGTTGGGAGTTCAGCCCATTCGCACCAGCGTTTTTCACTCCCAACCTACCGTATCATGTTCCTGTTCAAAAATTCAAAGTGATACAGGATGAACTCAACAAAATGTTGCAGCTGGGAATCATTGAAGAATCCCACAGTGACTGGAGCAGCCCGGTGGTGTTGGTACCTAAGCCGGACGGCTCTGTCCGCTTTTGTGTGGATTACCGAAAAGTCAATGCGGTCACAAAGTTAGACGCTTGAGGGCAGTCCTACAGTCCCTGATGGACGCGGGCCTCACGGCAAACCCGGCAAAGTGTGCAGTTGGAAAGAGTGAGGTATGGTATCAGGGGTTCCTCTTGGGAGACAGAGAGATTTGGCCACAAATCAACAAAATGCTCACTATTGCGGCTTGTCCGGTCCCCAAGACAAAAAAACAGGTGAGGTCTTTTCTAGGGGTGGCGAATTACTATCGCCGGTTTACCCCAGGGTTCTCCACCCTAGCTGTCCTCTTGACTGCTCTCACCCGCTAAGGGGCCCCAGACCCAGTTCAGTGGATGGAGCAGTGCCAGTGTGCTTTCCGGAAAATTAATGAAATGCTGTGTGGGGGCCCTGTCCTCACCTGTCCTAACTTTTCTCTCCCCTTCCTCCTGCAGATAGACGCGTCTGACTGGGGCTTGGGGGCGGTCCTCTCCCAGGAGGTGAAGAAGGAGTAGCTGCCCCTACTGTACATCAGTCGTAAGTTGACTCCCCTGGAGTGTAAATATAGTACCATTGAAAAGGAGTTTCTTGCCATTAAGCGGGCTGTCCACTTCCTCCGCTTTTACCTGCTGGGGCGGGAGTTCCAGCTGTGCATGGACAACGCCCCCTTGCAGTGGCTGCACGCCATGAAGGACTCCAACCCCCATCTCACCCAGTGGTATTTGGCCTTGCAGCCCCATCGCTTTCGGGTGGTCCATCAACCAGGTCAGGACCTGGTGGTCCCTGACTTCCTCTCCCGGTGGGGAGGGGCGGTGCGACCCCACGCCCCCTCCCCCCCCATTGGGGGCGTTAATGAGCCAGTGGAGAACTGTGGCATGCCGAGGCGGCCGAGGAAGGGGGCAGAGAGAGGGACAAAGTTGCCACACGCACCCTATTTCTTCCCCTGTGTCTAACAGGGAAGGAGAGAGACAGAGGAGAAATGCAGAACTTTATTCAGTCTTGCTCATTGTTTTAGTGAGTGCCTTGAATCTGTCCTGGGTCCTCAACCCTGTTCTCCCAGCTCTCTTCTCTCTCTGGACCGCTTGGTTTCCACGAACTCCTGCTTGTCTCATGGATTACGGCTTTTGGATTGTCCCTCTGGTAACGTCTGTGCATCAGTGACCCTTGACTTGTTTTGTGACCATGGTTTTTGGATTCCCTGACACTCTGCTCTTGGGTCTGATGGCTTCCTTCCGTTGTGACACCATGCCAATGTTGGAGCTTGCACATTAAAAAAGGGCAACGAGGAACAAGTCAAAATTTCAGGGCTCTTCCATCGGCTGATGTCGTGAAAAGTTCCTCTGTGTCTGAGTGTATTTCTTTAAAGGTCTTGTACAGCTAAATGGAAAAGAGGGAAAATCTCTTCCACAGGTGGAAGAAATAGAAATGATCATCTTACTAGAAGATTGCCTGAAAACTTTAGACCAAAGGATTACACAGCACTGTTCAAGCAAGAGCTTCTTTATAGAAAAGGACTCTTTCTTCCTTCCCAGGATAAGATACTGCATCATGTGTCCTTGCAAAAAAGCTGCAAATATTTTAGATTAATGTGTTTTCCCTTACAAATGTATATAGTTATGGTTACATGAGCATGTAATGGAGATGAGATGCTGAAGTTTCCCTGAATGGGAAAAGCAGTGTTTGAAAACAGACAAATGGCTTTTTACTTGGATTTGTAAACCCTATATCTTGAATACATTGTTAGATTATGGCTCTTATGTTTTGTGCATTATATTTTTGTTGGAGGTCTGTAGCTGCAATTCATTGTGTTTTGGGTAAGTTTATTGTTGCTACCACTTTTTCCTGATGTGCACTTGTGTAGTTGTGCGAATAGATAGAAGCAATTGGTTGTGTGTTTGTGTAGTTCTTGGTGGCATTTTTATTAATTTGCTTGTTTAATTGTATTTGTGGTTTGTTAGGGTGCATGTAAAGCTAAACAATTCTGTGTCCTGTACTGTAGAGTGGGTATGACTCCCATTGGTCAATTAATCATGTTTTGTTTTAGTTGCAGGGGGGGCGCGATGGCGCAGTGGGTTGGACCGGGTCCTGCTCTCCGGTGGGTCTGGGGTTCGAGTCCTGCTTGGGGTGCCTTGCGGCAGACTGGCGTCCCGTCCTGGGTGTGTCCCCTCCCCCTCCGGCCTTACTCCCTGTGTTGCCGGGTAGGCTCCGGTTCCCCGCGACCCCGTATGGGACAAGCGGTTCAGAAAATGTGTGTGTGTGTGTGTGTGTGTGTGTGTGTGTGTGTGTGTTTTAGTTGCCATTGTTGGAGTAGTTTTAATTTAGATTAGGAATCTCAGCTGACAGGAATTAGGCTGGTTTAAAAGGCAGCTGGTGACCTGTAGCAGCAGCCTCTTGGGGTGCAAAGATGAGGGAGTCCACCGAGACACCTCTGTTCCGAGGGATGTTTTGCAACCAAACTGTGCGACATCACCGGAGACCTGGACGCTCCCGCCACTACAACAACCTGGTTCATCATTGTCTCTCAGACCCTCCATCCTGCTTCAGTTTCTCCATGGGACTCTGGAACTGCTAATCTACGGTGAGAAAGGCTGACTTCATACCAGCCTACACCTCCCACCTCTCATTGGTCCTCCTGGCACTAACTGAAGCCTGGATCACCCCCAGATAACTCAGCCAAACCCACAGCTCTCTCTAACTACTCCTTCTAACACCCCTCGTCTCTCCAGCAGAGGTGGAGGCACAGGCCTGCTCGTCTCTCCCCCAGGGGGAATATTTATCCCTCTTCACATGCATGACCTGTAGTCCCATGAATGGAATGTTCTCTATCACTTCCCCAAACACTCTTGTTGTGGATGTTCTTTATCGCTCTGCTGGCCCTCAGCTGTTTCATGGATGACCTTGACATCTTGTTGAGCTTTCTCCCTGAGGAGAACGCTCTGTTGATTCTTCTAGGTAACTTCAACCTGCATGTCGATCCTACAGTCCTTTGACCTGGATGCCTACAAACTACTCTTGGTTACATTTCACTCTGCTGTCTCCTCAGCTAAAACTACCTTCTTCCACAACGAAATAAAGTCTGCAACTTTAAAAAAAAAAAAAAACACACTTTGCCACCTTCTCATTCCTCCTGTGTCCTCTGCTGCCTTCTTCTCTCATTGCTGATGTCTTTGCTTTGTTTTGCAGAGGCAAAGTCAATGTAATCATGGACAAGTTCTCAGCATGGCCCTGCCCGGTTCAAGCTAGACCTCCCTCTGAAGTTATGTTCTCCAAATCTGAAATATCAAACTTCCTGATATCCCCCAGAGCTACTACCTGCTCACTTGATCCGTTCCCATCGTCACTCCTACAGAACATCTCTCCACCTTCATCTCTAAGATCAACTCCCCACTCTCCTCCGGCTGCTTCCCATGGGCCTTCAAAACTTCTCTCATTTCACCTCTGTTAAATAAACCCTCCCTAAATCTCAATTCAGTCTGAAACTACAGACCAGTCTCCCTCCTCTCGTTCCTGTCCAAAACTATAGAGTGGGTGGCCTGTGGAAAAAACTATCTGAATTCCTCACCTGGAATCATATCCTCGATGAATATCAGTCTGGTTTCAAAGGTCTTCACTCCATGAAGACAGCGCTTCTGGCAATTTTTGTACATCCAGTTGTTCAGATTTAGTGGAAGGTTATATGCTGCAATTTCTCTTTGTGAAATGAATTCTCAGCAACGTTTGCTGTAACTTGTTCGGCAGAAAGAGAGTTGAGGAATCGTTAATCGTTGTGGGAACTCAGGGGCAATATAAGGGGGTGAGTGTGTTGGCCAGTGAAAGGGCACTAAGCAGGCTGGGAAGGCTGGATTAAGGACTGAGGTGCAGTCCTGGAGGAAAGGCGCCCTCGCACCAGGAGCATTATTTTTTCTTGTTGTGTGCTGCTGTTTGAGTGTCCTTGTTCGCCCCATCCGAACCCAGAGCACAGCGCACTACAATACCTTTTCCCCTCTTCCTATTAACACCGAAATACCACACAGTCATCGTGTGTCTAATGATTGTTTAAAACAAATTTTGTTCTGGGAGGAGTGAGCGAATTGGCCTTCCTCCCATGCATATTGCCATGAGATCCAGGAAACCATTGCTTCACTCTGGTATCACGGCAGCAGTGTCAATTTACAGCAACATACAGCATGCTGGCTCGTGACTCTTTTCCTTCTGTTTTAACGCCCCCCAAGGGGTTCCATCATAACCTGAAATGCTATGCTAACTTCAAAAGTGTAAATAAAACCTAGGAGAATTGACACACACATGTACATTTAACCATATGTACATTTAATCATTTAACCATATATTATATCAGTTATCAGTAGATGATATTAATTGTTGTATAGTTGATTCCATCTCTTAGCAACCACATGTTTCTAGAATGTTCTGTCCTCCACTTCTGTCCTTAGACCAAGCAGTATGTTCATCCATCCATCCATCCATCCATCTCTGCTTGACCCTCACAGTGCCCCCTCCATGCCATTGAGCTAGAGTACAGTCAGTCTGACAATGCCCAGTGCCATTGGATCAGAGCACCATCAATAGCTGCTTGATTTGCGATGCAGAATCACAGTTTTTTAAACAAGAGGCCAGACACAACTCAACCATGGACCAAGTCTCTGTTCATGGTATATACTGCCTGAAAATCATGCCCAGTGTTTTCTAAGCCAATTTTCAAGGCTATCTTGTTTTCTAATAGAATTTTCTGATTTCCCATGTGCCCCCACCCCGACTGGTTCTTGGCCTCCCCTGTGCCACCTCATTAAAAAAAATCCTGGAATTGCCCCTGCCGGAGTCTATCCTTAGTTTCTACATATTTTAAAAATGTGTTTTAAAATAACACAGGGGGTACACCCTGGGTGGGACGCTAGTCAGTATCAAATCAGAATTACTAAAATCTTCACGTTCCTGTTTTGCCTTCAAGAATTATTTATGAATGGACGTTTATTTTCAGAGGCAACAATCTAACTTCCTTAGTTGTTCCACTCACAAAATAAACAAAAAAGACTGTTCCTTCAGTTTTTGATCTGTTTTTTGATGCTATAAGTACGTGTGAGGTTCAAAGAGGTACTCATATCTGAGATTCTCCAGCTTCTTAAAATAAATGTTTTTTTAAACTCAGATCTTCATTAAAAATTCCTGAATTGTCCACCAATATAAGACGATAAGAATGCCATCCATAACCTCCAGCCCTCCTTGTTCACTTTTTGCTTCTCAAGCAGGTTATACATGGGTTGTCATAAGAGCTGATTCTTAATATGCTGAAGACTGGCCTGTCCATCATGTCAAGCTTTACCTTCCACTAGCTTGCACTCTTTTAAACTGTTTCTTTAACAGTACCAGAGTAAGATCAGAGAATCCCCTACCATCTCTCCAGTGTACATAGATTAAAGTCCCCTAAACACATTTGCAAGATCTCCTGCTGTAATATTTTTTCTCTCAATAAAGCAAAGAAGGAGGTGCCTTTGTAACTGCTGCTGGCCCACAGTTATATAACCAATTTTTCCCAGCCTGAAAAAGCTAACTTGCTGTATCAGGCAGGCTTTTGGAACATCCCAGAATTTGTGTCCTTTGGCCCCGATCCAAGTTCTATGGGTGTTCCACTCAGCCCCTTCCATCTTGTCATTTGCTCCATCAGGCATCATGTGTTTATGAGGTTCGCGGAAGTAATTATTCATCTTTGAACTTGTCCTTGTAACTTCTATTGCATGAGCAATACAAAACGGCCGCTCAGAACAGGGTTTATGGAGCACAAATATGCCATAAGGAATAATGACCCCAAATCTGCTGCAGCAAAACATTTTACCAATCTCACACACAGTGAGATTGTTACGTTTCACGTGGATTGAGGTCGCATACAGGAGTGCAGGCCAACAGGCCAACAGAGACAGACACCTCCTTCAACGGGATGCATGGTACATTATGTTAAATACAATATCCCTAAAAGGCAAGCCGGAGCTTAACCCAGGGCGCAAGGGCCACACCCCGGACAGGACACCACCTTGCCACCTCAAGCAGGGACTGAACCCCAGACCTGCCACACTGCATCCTTCTCACATGTGTATCTTTGTGATACATTTCTCATTGTTATTTTGCTTTGATACATAGCAATGTACACACCAGGGAAGGCCTAGAGCTGAAACGCATTCATGTTTTCTCATTACTTTCGTGCTCATATTAATAAAAAGTATACAATTGCAGTTGACCCTTAAACAATGCGGGGGTTTGGGGCGCCGACCCCCTGCACAATTGAAAATCTGCGTATAACTTTTGACCCCGCAAAAACTCAACTACTAATAGCCTACTGTTGACCGGAAGCCTTACCGATAGCATAAAGAGTCGATTAACACATTTTTTGTATGTTATATGTATTATATACCGCATTCTTACAATAAAGTAAGCTAGAGAAAGGAAAATGTCATTAAGAAAATCATAAGAGACAATACATTTACAGTACTGTACTGTATTTATCGATATCATAAGTTTATATTGTCTGTTTACAAGATGAATCGTCTGTCTGTCTGTCAGTACCGTCATCAATATTGTCTTATATGATACAAACACTACATTATATGTATTACATCTATATTTTATGGTAGTAAATGATAGAACAGACTAGTATCTACATATATTTTATGCATTCATGACATACCTAACTTTTTCTTATTTTTTTTAATATTTCTAGGGTATGTGGTTCGTCTGTGAGTTTTTTCAAATTGTCGCAAATCTCCAAAAAATTTTCCAATATATTTATTGAAAAAATCCACATATTAGTGGACCCGCGCAGTACAAACCCATGTTTTTCAAGGGTCAACTGTACAGTATAGTTACCACTTGAGGAGTGGCCTTATAACACTCTATTCTAGCTAGTGTATGCAAATTCCCTCTCGTATGAGATCACGCCTGAAACCAGACCCTTCCTGCTCTTCATGACTGTTAAAAGCACATTTTAGAAGAGAAGCAGATAAGATCTGATGTGAGTTATTTGAGGGTTGCAGCAGATGTGGCCATACTCTATACTGATGACCTCATCCCTTTTTGTCACAGCTTTTTGTAGACAGAACCACTGACACCACCTAAATGCGCAAAGTTTGCTAGGACAAAAGTTGCATGAAAGTCTCTTGTGTAAAATACTGCTTCTTGTGATTCTCTAGAAAACTGCCACAAATTATATTTAACAATGGTACAGTTCTAGAGTTTTGATTCTAAAATTTTCAGTTTTGCTAGTCCCATCCTGCGTGTACTCTGCCTTCGCTCTGTTCTTCTAGGATAGATTGCAGACCACCTGCATTGGAGAAGTGGTGATGGCTAATGTATGGGTGGATTTTCAGTTATACATGTCCCTCACAAAAAAAAAATGAAACACCAGCTCATGAGTCCTTGGAGCTATACCCTTTTCATCTGGTAGAATTCAAAATGTCCTTCATCTCTTACTTTATTCATTGATTATTCAGTCTCTTCTTGCTATAGCAGAGAACTGGTAGGCAGGCTGGACATAAACTCAAAATCTGGAGTCTTACGATTCAACAACCAAGAAACGACAGGAACTAACATCTCTAACATGGACGTGAGTGCTATTCAGGTTTTCCATTGGAAATGGCCCAGAAGTTGATTTCAAATAAATCCTGTTGTTATTTTTCCAATGCTAACTTCCAACAAAATGTTCCAATACCTCACCGTAGTGCACCCATAATAGTCGCACCCATTTCCCATCTGCATTTAGTATATTGTACCATTATGGCAAAAGATTCAGTGTTTGTGGTAAGCAACCAAGAACATTCCCACCAATTGCATCTCAGCAGCTGTAGTGGATCATGGATTTGTTCATCTGCCTTAAAATGTTCTTCAGCACATGATCAGTAAAAGCTTTACTGCATGCCTTTACCCACCAGCACATGTCAAATTTGGGAACTGAAATGGCATAAGACAGCACCAAGTGCACTAAAAGTCTTTATTTAATTTCCTTCCCATAACCAAGCCAAAAGTGAACATGAAACCAGTAATCATGGAAAGAAAAAATGTTAGCCAACTAACCCTAACTGAATACTAACCTTGAAAACCTGTCCAAGTGTACGTCATCTAAAAAACTTGAAGTGGACTCACCTGCGCTCCTTTCCTCCTCAGTGAGCTCTCACCCTAAATCTAGTGTTAGAAGTAGTGCTGCTAAAAATCAGAATTTAGAATCTTACAATTTGATTGGACATGATGAGCTGAATACTTTGGTTTTTTTTTATATTTCTGCAAGAAATTTCACAAAATCTATAAAATTTGGTTTCAATCTCATTTAAGCATTTTTTCCTGAAACTTAAACATTGCATTCGTACTGTAATTACTTAACAGAGGAAGTTACCTGACACTATCCGACAGCATAAAATGATATTTTCACCATGTTTTTCAGAAGTTATGATGAGATTAGCAAAAAGGTTGATAGAGCTCTATTTCCAGGTAAATGCATTGCTCATCTGTGCAGTCTGGCTTCAACTGGTAATTTGTGCATCATGGCGGTGGTAAAACTGTTCATATAACTGATGTTAGAATTGCAGTTAGTAAAAAATATGCTGTGGCTTTATTGATATTCTAAAGGGACTTGTCTCTATTCATGTGATGCAGAGGCAGAGTCAGTTTCAAAAGGTTCATCTGTTTTTCTTTCTTTTTTTGTTTTTTGTTTTTTTTTTTTTTTGGCTAAGGCAGGGCTGGGGAAATCCTCATGCAGACCCGTCAAAAAGTTATACATGAGTACTGTCGGACTCTTACCAACTAAAACTTGAGCCTGATTGGACGATATTTCGACCGTGTTAAGAACACGCTGTCGGCATGCAAAAAAGCAGGCTAAGTACCCTCCTCGATAATGACCTCCCAAACAGTTTGGGTCACCCCCATCATAAGTCTCCCTTTAAAAGCCAGCACCCTCTCATTTTAGTATGCGGTGTTTTGTGCTACGTCTTTTAAAAGTATCCGCCATCACTACACTCCCCTCCAAGGCCTTTACTCCCAGGAATTAAATACTTTCCATAGTCAACCCAACCATCCCATGAAGGAAGTTCAGACTATCCTTGCTGAGTGTGACTCTCCAGTTGAAGACTAAAGCTCCTACACTGACTTCATAACCTTCAGTTTTCTTGTCCTTTGTGGCTCTTCCCTTCAAGCATCCAACAATTACTGTAATTAATGATCCAAAGATACTGAGGCTCCATCCTCATTCCTAAACTTTACAGAGCTTGGTGTTCACTGGGCATCATTGTTGTATTTACATTACTGACTTGTAGACAGCGCATACTGAAGGTTATTTAAGGACAGCCGGCACATCAGAAGTCCTGCTCATGTCCTTTCCTTCAAAGTGCTCATTTTGTACGACTAGAGTACGATGCGGCAGAAGGGGACTGTAGGACCCCTCAGTCCTTCCTGTTGATACAAACAAGGACTTATGACACAGTAACATACATTTTTGGTAGATTGGTCTCCCATTGTGCGGTGGTGTAGTGGGTTGGACCGCAGTCCTGCTGTCCGGTGGGTCTGGGGTTCAAGTCCCGCTTGGGGTGCCTTGTGACGGACTGGCGTCCCGTCCTGGGTGCGTCCCCTTCCCCCTCCGGCCTTACGCCCTGTGTTGCCGGGTAGGCTCCGGTTCCCCGTGACCCCGTACGGGACGAGCGGTTCTGAAAATGTGTGTGTGTGTGTGGTCTCCCATTGTAAATCTGAACAGGTTGCAATGGCTCCCTCTAACCATACCCCTAACTCTGTCTTTAATTCTGACTCTAACTCAAGCCCTAACCCTAACCCTAACTTGTCTCCTGTAGTGGCTGTCGACACCCAAGCCAGAAGGGGGCAGAATAGCTGGTGCCCAAAGCAGACATAGCAAAGGCTCAGATTCCACAATCAACCCAGGCCATACAGTACATGATCAGAAAGATTGTATTTTAATAATACCATTATGAGAACACAATACAGCACACACACACACACACACACACACACACTGGCATCAAGGGATCGCATGACTGCAGCTCACACTGGCTGACAACCCCCGCCTGGCGCCACACCCCCTCCCTTTGTTTCCTCCGTCTTGTGTGAAACTATTACATTAACCCTGTGTTTGCCCTTCTCTCTGCTTCACTTCGGAATTTATGGTATTTATAATTATGGAGAGCATTTGAAATACTGATAATCCATGAACTGTGTTAATTACATCTGTGACATGGTTCAATAGTGGATTAGACACATGTGGAAAGTTGATTCTATTCTCTCATTATTGCTAACCACCTGCCCTAATGTAGGTTGTGTATTTGAACATTATAGGTTGCATTGGAGAGAAGCGCCAGCTACATTATTGTGAATAATTTACATGTGGGTAGCACAGTGGAGTAGCGGCTGATGGGTTTGAATCCAGTTCTGTTAGTGCGGTGTTTGCATGTTCTGTCCCTGATCACAGGCTGCTCTCTTTTTGCAGTGCTGTAAGGCGTTTGATCGTATTTCTCAGTTCTTCCCCACCTCTGTTGAACTTCTGCAGATTAAGATCGCTGAGGCCTCGCTGTACAACTGGTCTGTGAGCCAGGAAATTCAAGTGACGCCAATAAGCATATCGCAAACCGACACTTAGTCATCATTGTACAGCACAACATTTATATTTCTTTATTTAGCAGACGCTTTTCTCCAAAACGACTTTCAACGGATACTATGTAGTGTTATCAGCCCACACACCTTATTCACCGTGGTGACTTACACTGCTAGATACACTACTTACAATGGGTCACTCATCCATACATCAGTGGAACACAGTCTCTCTGTGTTACTCACACACTATGGGGAACCTGAACGTCATGTCTTTGGACTGTGGGAGGAAACCCATGGAGACTCAGGGACACAGTGGGGATCAAACCCATACTCTCTCACACCACCCAGGCACTGTGAGATAGCAGTGGTACTCGTTGTACCACTATTCTACCCCACCCATTTGTTTGCCCTCCTCCCTGCTTCACTTTGGAATTTATGGTATTTATAATTATGGAGAGCATTTGAAATATTAGCAGCAGGAGCAGGAGTGGGCAGCCACTTCACCCTTGACCCCGGAGGATTTTCCTTCACTGCCGCGTAACTGCATTAGGAGTTGTTCCCTCACCACTCTTACTTTCTGCCTTTTCTCCCACCCTTGTTTTTCACCATGTCACTTGGTTCTTGGTACTCGTGTTAACAGTTGCACATGTCTGTATTAGTTGTGTTCTCCATTAAGTAGCCTGAGGCAGCTTGTTGGAGCATGAACCAAAGGAACATTAAACTGAGACGGGAATGCTAGAGCGTCTCGGTCTTTGCATTCTTCATGATAAGTGACAAAGGACCCCATGGAGTCAGTGTCAACAGAGTACTGCACATAGGGTAACTGCTTTTTTCTTCAGCAGTAATGACCTAAACAAGCGTAAGCCTTTTGAATTCCATGGTTTTATTACATAACCCTTACATAACCTACTGCAGTACAGTACAGTAGAGTACAGTATTGCACTGGGGCTCTAGTGGACCAGCGGGGGAACTTGGATGTACTGAGGAGGTACCTATTCTTGCCATAAGAGGATGCTCAAGCTGCATGTTTGGGAAAAGTAAAAAACATGGGTGCAGGAGCTCAGTGCAGGGTGTGTATCCACCGTTAATGACTTTTAAGCTACAAGGTCAAACCTTTTGCTCCTCAGAGTGATGCTGCTCTGTGCTCAAGCTCATCTGTAGGTTCCTTTAAATAGCACAGACTAGGGATCACACCACATAAGTGGGAAAAGGTAGAAGTGTCTTTGTGCAGCTGGTAGCAGAGCAAGTAGTGCTCCTACTTTCAGACCCACAGGTTTGAATCCAACCTCTGGCTCTAGTACCTTTGAACAAGGTTTTTACCCTCAATTGTTCCAGTGAAATTACCCATCTGTACAAATGGGTAAATAATGGTAAGTTGCTTTGGCGAAAAGTGTCAACTAAATGAGAAAAAGTGACTATTGATGATCCCAACTGCAGTACATTCATTAAGCCAGAAAAGTAAAGCGTGTTTATAACCCAGTGGGCAACTGTCATAAAAAAACTGCACTCAAACATTTGAATTAAAAATAGATTAACTTGTATCATATCCTTCATGAGACCATAATACCTTCCACTTTGATGAAACCAGAGCCACTTCTGTTTGGGGTTTCTGCCTTCAAGCAGGTAATATGAAACCACAGCTTGAAAAACGGCAGTAAAATGAACAAAGATGCAGGACCGAGCGAAGGACTGCAATGAAAAACGGGGGGGAGGGAAACATGGATTCTCGAGAGCACGAAGCAGTGGTTTAAAGTTTGTTCCAGTCATGCAGCCCATTCAAATGAGAATAATTTGAATTTACTGCAGCCTCTCCTTTCCTCAGGCATCAGGGTCCATCCTGATGGGCACTATATAAAAGCTGTGGAGCTCTTCATGTCACTTTCATTGATGCATTTATTGTGATCATAACCTAGTACAGTAAAGTACAACTTGTATCATGGAAGCAATATTTTGTACACAGCTGCACAAACTTAATACTGTTAATTTTTTTGGTACATTTTTTAACAGTGAAGAACTAGTTTGCTGAGATTTGTATGTTATTAATGTGTGTAATATTTTAAAAATAGATTTATAATAGTTCTATCACCTGTTGTTAGAGTCTTAAAGTCTTAGAGTCTTATCATGAAGTTATGTTTATAATAAGTGAGTGTACTGAATAACAGTCTGTCTCAGTACAAGTGCTGTACGCTTTTGGGATCTGCACTCTCAGTCCAGTATCTTAACCACTGCACAAGCATCCAGTGGACTTTACTCAAATTTGACCTCAAGCATAGTGCTCAGATGGTGAAATTCACCTTGAATGGCAAACATTTACTCGCAGACAGGTCAAGGCAAAGTGCCATCCATAAACATTGACAGAACAACACTATTTGTTTTTAATAGGACAAACACTGCACAATGTAACACAGTACAGAGCTTACTGTAACTACAACAGTGGATGCTTGCTGCATATGTTTGTATTTAACCACACACACACACACACACACACACACACACACACACACACACACACACAAACTGAAGCCATATGTCCCAAGCAGGGTGGTGGTGAACAAGAGCCCAACCCAGCAGCACAGGGCATGGGGACACACCCAGGACGGAACGCCAGTCCATCACAAGGAACCCCAGACCCACCAGAGAGCGGGACCTGGCCAAATGCACTGCACCACCGTGCCCCCTTGTATTTAACCAGAATAATCATAAATTGAGAAGGAAGTACAATCATTCAGTATTATGAAAATTATAAAAATATCTTCTCATTTTTTTTGAGTGCGATATACATCAAAAACCAATATAGATAAAAGCAATATAGATGAAACATACTTCATAAATCCCTCATGAGAAAAAATTAAAAATGAATGGAATGAAAGATGAAATAGAATGAAACAGACAAAACAGTAAAATAGTGTTATCTTACAACTTTATTTTTGTGTTTTTATGATGTTAAAAATATATTATTCATTCAAAGTTCAACCACATTTTTTTCATGTCAGATTTAATTACTGATTATTAGGCAGTTCAAATTGGAACGTGTCATTAATATTTTGTCATGTTTTAATAGCCATGTTTTTGCTTGAGCCAGATAAATGTTTGAAGTTCATTTCTGAATTCAGTGTGACCAGTTTAGCTCAGGGGTTTGCTGTAAAATCACCACATTAGTATAAATTTGACTACTTGGGCAGCTGAACACTGATGAACACGATGGTTGTGTATAAATTAATATATGTGACAGTGTGTTAAGAGAGTGAAACACAGCACTTTCACCTTGGAGAGGCATCCCTGACAAGCACAAGACTCCGGTAAAATAAATAACTCTAACTTCCCAGGTTGGTGAATTGCTGGTAAGGTTCGTGGAAGGGCCCTCATTTCATTCACCATGTTTTACTGCTCCAAATGAGGACGCTTACTGACTGACTGCTGTGCCTGAGTCCATGTGAAATGTCAAGCCCTTCAGTGCACAGAAATGGTAACACCTTGGTTTTCTATGAGTATTTGCTCAAAAAAGTTTACAGATAAAAATGGAAAGCAAGATGTTTTTTAAAAAGACCAGCCATGTCACTTAATGTTCAATATTACATACAGCAGCAATGATCACATTGTACTTTTGAAATTAATAACAACCAATGTCCACAGAAGGTGAGAGGTGCAGAGATCCATGTAATTTCATTGTGTCGTAAACATTAAGAGGCTCTATCACATCATCTAGGGGGCTCTTCTGTGCAAGTGTGTTTCGCATAATACAGGTTTTGCTTTTGGGAAATAATTTCTCAGTAGGTTTCATACACAATCTGAAGAATTAGTGTATTAGGAAAGATTTACTTGACTTACATTTATTCATTTAGCTGAAGCTTCTCTCCAAAATGACTTACAATGTTATTCTACATATAGTTTTCCCACCCATTTCTACAACTTGGGAATTTTTGGGTAAGTACCTTGCTCAAGGGTACTATACCCAAAGGTGAGATTGGAACTTGCATTCTTCAGGGTCAAAGGCAGCACCTCTAACCATTAAACTACCATCTGTCCGTGCCACTTACTTCTGACAACGTTAATATAAAAGAGAGGCTATCCTATGAGTTAGCCAAAGGGAAGGATTCTAAATCCAATCCCTGAAATATCTGAACAGAACCAGTCGCACGGGAACTCGCAGCAAAGTTGGAGCACTTGGTTCTATAAGGCAACACATTATTTAGCATGGCTGGTATTTCTTGTCTCACTAGTAAACTGCTCAGTGGAGAAGGTGGGAGAGGTGCTGCTTTAGCATATCTTCGGGTGGCACGAGCAGATCATGGGATCACATTAGCATCACATTAACATATCGCTGGATGGCAGGACATTGAGTTTTCTTAGAAGACCATTGAGCGCCAATGGCAGATCAGAGTGTTGACTTGGCAGAAAACTAGGTGGTGCTGCCAGAGTCTGATGGTCCAGGTCATGGTTTAGACATGGTACAGCACTAAATGGCCTAGGCAAAGGATAAGTGGAGGGTAGATGCTCATGTCAGGATGATGTGTGAGATAGCAAATGAATAAATGAAACAATTCAGAAGAGGGGTTGTGAGGGTATGGACGACGGATGGAAGCAGCAGTGGAGAATTGAAGTAGTGGACCAAAAGGTTTATTTTCCTTTACTAAAAAAATATTCTTCAAAACACATAAACCCTCAACCAAGTACAAAACAAACATAAAGTTATAAAGAACATGAGGCCTATGAGCCATGGGCTTAGCCCTTATATCAATATTAATGCATAACTCTCCTATTCACTGCATGAGAGTAACTACATAAGTTTGTATCAAGCTCTCTCACTAGTGCCCTAATACAAACCTATATAGCTATAGCTCCGCCCTCTGATTATACCATAACAGCCTCAATTTATTTCAAAATACATTTCCCCCAAAAATTACATCTAAAATAAATACTAAAACATACAAACAATACTAAACATTTTTTACTATAAAAATCCCTACATACATCTTATAAAAACATTTCACACTACACAGTAAAACACCCCTGCCTAGTTGGTTGTGCCCAAGGACTCCTCCCTAGATATACCCCAAATAGTTGACTCCATTGGGTTTCCAACACAAGGCACCAAACACAAACAGAACACCAGACAGCTACATGGTAAGGAAAAGTCTACAGAAATGTTCTTCTAAAAACAATAAATACATTCACTCTCCACACAGTTACATATACCTGCCATATCTTTATAAAAGAAATATTAGTTAATGACAACCAGACAGATACCGGTAGGCCTTTCCCGGCACCCAATCTAGTTCAAACAAACAGTGTTAAATGGAATACGAAACCAGAACAAACAATATAACAATACAAGATAAAATGCATGTGACAGGCAACAGCAACAAGGTTCAGCGTTACATTGATGGTACTTTGCCGGCATCTTGCTGATTCCTTGGAACCAACTTGCCTGTCACAGCTCAGTCTGTGACAGGGGTCTTCATCTCTTATTTCAGAAATGACCCCCTTTCTAGAATGTGCTGGTCTGTGTTCCACATGGAGACCGCTGATATGTTTGCCTCACTGTTAACCACTTTGGGACCACTGGGTGAGTCCTAGGCTCATTCCTAGTCATGGGTAGCTTTCATCCCTCTCGCTGCCATGACAACGGGAGTGCTGCCATGACAACTGAAGTTCTTCATTGCTCGCTTACATGTCTGATAGGCCCACGTGGTCCGTCGTCTTGTCTTCTGGGTCATGAAGGTCAAACTGTGTCGGGTGGTGGAAAAACCTGAATAACTTTTTCTGATGTCCCTGGTGCTGCAAAACTGAGTAACCTATTAGCATCTGTACTATGTAAGTAACAAAAACAACAACAAATACACACACATCATCTGAACCGCTTGTCCCATACAGGGTCGCAGGGAGCCGGAGCCTAACCCTGCAGCACAGGCCGTAAGGCCGGAGGGGGAGGGGACACACCCAGGACGGGACGCCAGTCTGTCGCAAGGCACCCCAAGCGGGACTTGAACCCCAGACCCACCGAAGAGCAGGACCCGGTCCAACCCACTCCGCCACCACGCCCCCCTACAACAAATATAATAATAATAATAATAATACACACGTTTTCTGAACCGCTTGAACCATACAGGGTCACAGGGAACCGGAGCCTTACCCGGCAACTCAGGGCGTAAGGCCGGAGGGGGAGGGGACACACCCAGGACGGGACGCCAGTTCGTCGCAAGGCACCCCAAGCAGGACTCGAACCCCAGACCCACTGGAGAGCAGGACCCGGTCCAACCCACTGCACCACCGCACCCCCAATAACAATAATAATAATACACACACATTTTCAGAACCGCTTGTCCCATACAGGGTCGCGGGGAACCGGAGCCTACCCGGCAACACAGGGCATAAGGCCGGAGGGGGAGGGGACACACCCAGGACAGGACGCCAGTCCGTCGCAAGGCACCCCAAGCGGGACTAGAACCCCAGACCCACCGGAGAGCAGGACTGGGGTCCAACCCACTGCACCACCGCACCCCTTTATAATAATAATAATAATAATAATAATAATAGGAAGGAGAAGAAGAAAAAGAAGAAGAAGCTTCAACAACAACTTCTATGGGCCCATACAGTTTATGTTTGAGACCTCCTGAAAGAACTCATGAAACATGAATACAAAAGTTTTGGTGCAGCAGTTCTCCTTACAAAAAGAATCCATTTAGGTGAAGTTGTCCTTGCATTTTAAAGCACAATATTAGAGAAATTATCCAATTAAATAAACAACGTCATTTAGTGTCTGTATCTTACAATATATTTGTGTCCCAATTGGTTAAAATCAGCAAAACTGATGCCAGGAAGAGAAATCAGCAATTTGGGGCTATGCCAGTTTTTGCAGAAGTGCGGTGGTTTGGCTTTCTACATTGAGCAACAGATGCAAATCTTGAAACTAGTGCTCAAGGGAAATACTTTAAATAATTTGAAATGGTTTGCTGGCATCTTTTCTTGCTGCACCAGAAACCGGATACCTCAGGTAATAGGTAACATTGCTTAGGTGCTACAATAAACACACACACACTGTCTGAAACCACTTGTCCCAAGCAGGGTCGCGGCGAACCGGAGCCTGCACAGGCTGGGGGGCTGGAGAGGGAGGGGACACACCCAGGGCGGGATGCTAGTCCATCGCAGGGCCCCCCAAGCAGGACTCAAACCCCAGACCAACCAGAGAGTGAACACAGGCCAAACCCGCCATGCCCCAGTGTCCCCCCTGCTGCAATAACCATGACTATTAAATGGTAACGTTACATACATGTCCCTCGTCTTAAAGGGCCACACACGATGCTATGGAGAAAGACATGCATTCAATATTAATAACACTGCTGATCATAGCGCAGACAAATCTTACACATATATACAGTTACAAAAACACAAGAATTATGTAATTCACCCGCTCTTAGTACAGTGGTTCACTTGTTCCGTGAAATTACCTTGTTCAATGATTTGCTCCAGTGAGGAGGTTGAATTGCTATCACTGCTTGTGGAAGAGAAATAATTGGTTCCAAAACTAAAAATGTCTCACCTAACATTGATTAATATACCAGAATAAAAGGTATTTTTGTGTAGAACAATATTGACATATCTTATAATACTTGGAACAAAACATTTGATTTTCTTAATGTCATATTTGCATTTATTAATTCATTATTTATAACCTCTTGTCCAGAGCAGGGCTGCAGTGGTCCAGAGTCAATCAGCTGGCTGGAGACTTTTTTTTCTGCTCATGTTTATGAAATAAAGAAATAACATTCACAAGATCACTGCCTACGTCTTTCACTCTGCCAAACGTGGATACTGTACTGTTAGATGATTTGCATGTTGATTGCAAGATTAAAGCTTCATTCATAGAATTGTAAGGGTATTTTTGTTATAAAAACTGTTTATATGTGAAACACTCCTGGGCTATGGGACGTGTACTTCAGATAAGGTGCGATATAGGTGCTTTGGTGCTTTACGGAAATGTCTCTGCTTCCGGTGCCAGTGCTGCGAGTGCATGAGGAGAGGCTGGAGAACCTCAACACCGGATATCTAGGAATCCAGGCCCAGCTCTGTGCCGGGTCATCATCATGTCCTGCCGGAGACATGTTCAGCTCACTGTCAGCGTTCAATTACCAGGGTTCAGCTATGCTCGAGGTGCCCCTTCCCTCACCCCACTACATCACCTGAGTGGCAATCAGCAAGATGTGATTTAAATAATGGACTTAACAGTTACATGTTCATCGTTTGTTTTTATAAAGAGTTTAAAATCCCAGGTTAGAATCCTGCTCCTGCAGTAGTATCTTTGACAAAGGTATCAGTGATTATGTTGAAATGCTCCAGGAAAACTAACCATTATATTTATGGGTGAAGTATGTTAACCTTGTCGATATGGAGATACAAGTTGCGTTGTAGGAAAGTGTCAGATAAATTAAATGTAGATATTAATAGTATCGAATCTGCTGTTTCAGTTGTGATATTTTCATTAATCAGTCTTTGTGAGTTGAAGAAGGAAGTACAGTAGGTCATATTTTGCCCTGAATTAAGCATAATTGTCTGAATAGTTATATGAATTTATTGTGTAATTTTCTTAAGGGTTCTCATCAGTGTTTACTCTATATTTACACTTAGATTTACACTTATTCATTTAGCAGACGCTTTTCTCCAAAGCGACATGCATCTCAGAAAACATACAAATTCGTGCATTACAGTGAGAAAAAGACATAGCTGCAGACGTTATTCTAGTAAAGTCAACCGAGTTTGTTACTTTCCACTTGATGCACCGATGTTCATCGCTCGAGCAGGTGCATAAAACGCAGGATAGATGAATCCTGATAACTTTCCTACAATTTTTTTATAATAAGGTACACAAACAAACATTCGCATACAATGCAGGAGTAGCAGCTATGTAAAGGCTTATCTGGGGAAGATCATGAAGTTATGGTGCATGAACATTTACACCTTACATGAGCTGGAGAGATCCTGGGCAAAATGGGTCCGGAAAAGGTGAGTTTTCAGACTCTTCTTGAATGTAGACAAAGTTTCCGCTGTTCTGAGTGAGAGGGGAAGGTCATTCCGCCACAACGGAGCCAGAACCGAGAACCTCCGTGCTTTACTTTTCGTGTGTGGGGCCACCAAGTGAGCAGAAGTAGACGAGCGAACGGGTCTGGCTGGGGTGTAGGGGTTGATCAAGTGTTGTAAATAGCTGGGAGCAGTTCTATTGATGTATCTGTAACCCATAACCAGGGTCTTAAATTTGATCTGGGCAGCTATAGGAAGCCAGAGCAGAGAAACGGGTAAAGGAGATACATGGGAACGCTTTGGCAAGTCAAACACAACTTGTGCAGCAGCAGCGTTCTGTATCAGCTGTAGAGGTTTGATTGTAGTTGCAGGAAGGCCACAGAGGAGAGAGTTGCAGTAGTCCAGATGGGATGTCACCATGCCCTGGACAAGTAGTTGGACAGTCTGTTGTGAGGTATGGATGGATCCTGCGGATGTTATGCAGGATGTATCTGCAGGTCCGGGTTGTGGCTTCGATTGAGTCGATCATTACTCCCAGACTCTTAGCTGAGGAGGTAGGCAAGATGAGTGAGTTGTCCAATTTGATCGATATATCGATTTACTTTGTTCTGCTGAATGACACCTTGATTCAATACCTGGGGAGAGGGGTTGCGTTGTCAGGAAACAATCCATTTGGGTTGGACAGCGCTCCTGTGTGGTAGTACTGTCTGTTAGATTCCTGTTAAAACTGCACAAAGGATATATATGGAAGTGGGAATGAGGGTGTTGCAGACAAAAATGCCATTGCACTGAGGGATATAAAGGGTATGTATTTTTATAAGCCATTGTACTTTTTTGGTTGTACGGGGGCTGAGTGTATTTTCTCTTCTTGGAATGTGCTGTGCTGATTTTTTCTACATTCCGCTATACAGCCATGCAGCTGATCTTAATTATTTTTGTAATCATCTTGAGCAGAGTCGCAGTGATCCAGAGCCTATTCTTGAAGCATTGGGTGTAAGGCTTGGTTGGGGGGTGGGGGTGGGGCGTACACGCCAGTCCATCACAATCTCTCTGTATTCCCTGCTTCATAATATGTCGAATAACAATATGACAAATGAGCAGAAATTCTCAAACCCTTTTCATACGGTATTTTGTTAGAACTTTATTTTTAGTGTATGAACAGAATACCATGACCATGTTATTCACCTTTTCCCCAACTTTAAATCATCTTCTTTAGAATTACATACAAAAATAATGGAGCAATTTACAGATCTCATTTTCTTCTTTCTAAATGACGACTCAAGAGTATTTATAAAGGTGCTGTACAGTATGTAAACATTGACAACTATCACATGACAGGAAGAACACACAGATTATCTGTACCAAACCCAAGCAAAGGCCAAGTCGGTATACAGAGGAACACAGGTGATGGGGGCCAGAGGTGAGGAAAACGTGCAGAAGTGTAGATGACTCCAGAAGACAACAATATACAGCAGGCCTGTTCCTCTAACTGCACAATATTGTTGATTTGCTCTGATTACCTGTTAAGAGAGGGCTGTCTAAAAGGCACACCGGCTCCTCACCTTTCAAACACAATCTGGATTAGAGGTGTTCATAACTCGATTGGGTCGTAAATCCAAAGTCACTTTTATCGCAAAGTCGCAATCAATAGTAATACAAACATCCGTGGATTTATTGATGCCTTATGATGTTCAGTAAATGTCTCAGATACAGCCTTAAAAACATTAAAAAAAAACTTTTAATTTTGATATTTTATTAACTTTGAGCGAAACAATTGAAAAACCGAAATGAAAACGAGACTGAAATAAAAACCTCCTGTCTTCAAACTCCTATTCAACGTCAGCTATGATCCCTTAAACCCCTTGTGATGAGATCCCTTGATCCCTTGTGATCCCTGTATTTTCTATGAGATGTACGTCGCTTTGAAGAAAAGCGTCTGCTACATGAATACATGTAAATGTAAATGTAACCATGTGCAACTTGTGTCGTGTTACTGATCAGTGATAAGAGCAAAGTGAGTTGAACTAAGGTGATCTCACACTCCTCTTTGTGTGCATCTCACCAACACCTATCTGTAGGAAGCGTAGAAACATATATTCTTAGCTCCACAGCAATCAAATGTTAGGAGACAGGTACGTTAAGAAAACGCCATTAAAACTAAAAAAACCTAAAGTTTGTACCTTCAAAATGTCTAAGTTGGTTGTTTGAAACATGAGAAGCCAGCGTATCCCAAAGGAAAAGGCCAGCAGACGTGCAGCGAAGATGGATTGTGGAACACGCAGTCAGCTCTCCTAGGGATATATGACTTTAGTCAAAAACTGACCCATCTCAAAACCAAAAACAAGAAAAACCTGCAAAGAGGGTGGGACACGGTGTGAAGTGACCTACCATCAGCGTGAGTCAAGCCAGGCTGAAGGTTTGTAGTAACAATCTACATAGAAAAATATTTCAATGTGTCATTTATGTCATTTATATAAATTTTGAGAAGGCAATGAAATATATCATCTTCCTTTATTCAGTAAATCTCTTAAACACGTTCATGTAAACACTGGACTCACTGCTACATGTTGTGGTTTTATTACTTCTGTAACAAAAAGAGTTGTCGAGAGAACAACGTATGTTTCTAGAGACACGTCTACGAACGCGTCTTCCTTCATTTCGTTCGCCAAAGTCAAGACTCCGATGACATTGATTTATCTGTGTTTGGGTACTCCGAGGGGGGGAGCTGAACTTTTACCCTAGTTGAAGCTTTCTTCACATTCAAAGAGGCAACAGAAACAACAGTTACACTGTCTCGCAGTGACATGTAAACATGGTACGTTCTAGCGTCAGTTGATTCTGTGCGTAATCCAAAATTGGCGAGCGAACGTCCCAAATGACAGCCAAATGATGCGGCTAAAAACCTGCTTTGGCGTTGATATTTCAAGGGGAGTGAAAATGGGTGTATGAAAAGCCCTTGCGGAGCCACCTCTACGGGCTGGTATAGTCCAAACAAGGCCCCCCCCAGGAGACCTAATATGACGAACGCATCAAAACACACAGTGCATGCTAAAGACACGCCGGTCTGCTGTGTGTCACACAAAACTTGACCTAAGATGTTTGCTAACTGTGTACATGTTTTGAAGGACAGTGTGCGGTCAGAATGAGAAAACACACAATAGCTCACAATCAATGCACAGATTTATGTTCATCTATATTTTTTGATAATTGAATAAATTAGACACAATTTATTTTAAAGTAGGTAAACAATATACTTAGCCACAAGTCTCTGGTCTTTTATATATTTTTCAAATATATACATTAAAAAAATATTTAATGGAGTACCAAACAGTATATGATATTACTGTGAACAGGAATCTGACAACAGCACTCATTTTACACTTTGACAGTAATGTGTTGGGTGACATGATGGTTGAAAATATGAATACATCATGTCAAACTTGTAAGATCACCCTTAATTTCTGAAAATCTAAACCACTCACTTTTCATAACTGCTCATCCAAGTCAGGGCCATGGCAGTCAAGAACCTAACCTAGAAGCACAGGTACAAGACTTGGTGGGGTACAACATGGACCGGATGCCAGTCGATTGCAGGGTAGCCCCACACACACTCACACACTAGAGGCAATTTAAAGTCACCAGTTCACCTGAAACATATACCTTTGGACTGTGGGAGGAAACCCCCACAGACGCCAGGAGAACATGCAAACTCCACACAAAATGATCTGGATTCAAACCTACATCCAAACGGCAGTGTTGGCAGCACTACCCACTGCGGCAAAACGCCACCCAAAACCGAGCCATGTACACTTATCCCTCATTAACCAGTCTCAATATGTTCCTAAAAAACTGAATAGTGACAAAAGAGATAACAGATAATTAAGTACCTTATTCCATTATTTTTTAAAGGGAAAAACTCTTAATTCGTTCCAAGCCTATTCCAAATTAACCTCAAAATCAGCCTGAATGGTGCCGAATATGATATGGAATCACTTTAAAATTTTGAAAAATGCAGTTTCGCTTTTTTATCCCATAACCTCTACAAAGTGTTTTTCAGTGGCATGTGTGTCAGCAAAGGTTCTCTGAATCGCACGTGTGTGTGTGTGTGTGTGTGTGTGTGTGTGTGTGTGTGTGTGTGTGCGCGTGCGCACATGCCGGGCAGCTTTTTTCTGAAGCCGGAAACATAGGGCTGTATATAAAAAGCTTCCACACCATTCAACCTCAGACAGTTTTTTCCTACATCTACATTTGGAAAAGCAGTAAGAACAAGGAATATTCTTTTATTTCATTTTATTTTATGCTAACTTTACTTCTACATACAGAAATTTGTTGGAGATCCTTTATTCTGCAGCTGCTGTTTTTTTTTTTCTGGGCCGCCTTACTGCTGATGATGATGATGATGGTGTCAAGACCCAGTAGACGGTAAAGTAGAAGATTCATTCATTAAGAGTGTAGTCTATATGAAATAAATAGTGAAAAATAATGATTTTGTGAAGGAAACTTTGTAATCGCTTGTGCTGACTCCTTTCAGTAAGTAGAAGGCTGAAAGCGTGGGTACGCGGTTCCCACAATGCAGTGCGTCTCAACCTCTCTCGCGCAGCCACTTGGCACAATTTTGTATCGGACCGAATGCCACGGGTCCGGCCTGGACTGGACAGACTGGATAAATGACATTAATTGCTCGGGACCAATAAATGAAAAGTGGGATTACTAACCAGATACGTGAAAAACCCAATTTTGGGAGACTAAATAATGGGGGACAAGTGAACGCCAAAGTTTGATATTGGCTCCTCTTATAAATAGAGATAGGAATATTGACTAAATTTGAAACGTATGAAGTATGTTCTTCGCTGGAATTTCCTGAATCCAGTTAAACTGAAATACTGGTTACATGGGAACTATACATTGTCTGAACTGCTTGTCCCATACAGGGTCACAGGGAGCCAAAGCCTAACCTGGCAACACAAGGCGTAAGGCTGGAGGGGGAGGGAACACACCCAGGACAGGACGCCAGTCCGTCGCAAGGCACCCCAAGCGAGACTCGAACCCCAGACCCACCAGAGAGCAGGACTGCGGTCCAACCCACTGCACCACTGCGCCCCCACGCCCTCCTTATACATGGGAACTATAACTGTGCATAATATTATGAAAGACAAGCCTGCAGGGATATGAACAAAAAATTACATTTACACATATAGCAGACACTAAATTAAAACAAACTACAAAAAAAAATTAAAAAAACACTTTAAAGGAAGGACCTACCGTACGTGGTGACTGTGTGAGAATATAACCTATTCAACATGTCAGGAAAAAGCTGTCAACTTCTGCACCCCCAAAAACACTTGAAATAAATATTCACAGAAATTATTACATTTTTCTGTCTGTTTGGCACCCCATTTTATATGTTTTTCTGCAAACTATACATGATACTACGATCAGGAGATCCGACAGGACATGCACGTTCAAACTGGATTCCAACAAAAACGAAAGGCTACAGAACAAAAAAGCCTCCCGAGCGTCACGAAATGGCGCAGAGGAGGAAATAAAAGCAGACGAACCTTTTTTTTTTTTTGCATGCAACACACCAACGGCCCGAAAAAGCACACAGTGTGGAGATGAGCGGCGTCGTCCACAGAGGAGAACATCGCCCGTCCTTCTCGCCGACTTGACAGGGACCAGTGAGCGCCATCGCCTTTGAGTCAATTCCACTAGGAATGGGTATCCACGGCAAGGAGTCCGTAAGTAGGTAAGTTCATCTTGCCACGACGACAAGTCCCTGGTTGGCATGGAGGGGGTGGGGGGGAATGGGGGAAGTGGGGTTGAGGAGTGGTCACTGCATGGCTCCCCCAGGCTGGAACTCACTCCACGTGCTACGTAAGGCAAATTTTTGTACAGGAGGAGAAGGGAAAGAATAGTGACGCTTAAAAAAATCGACCTCCTCCCCCATCTCCCACTAGTTGGTGTAGGTTGGTGATAACTGCTCCCAAGTTTTCAAAAGGAAGCCCACCCCCCGACCCCAATGCATCAGTAATAGTCGCGCATGACTTCCGAATGGGACAGGATTCTAGCGGAGCTGGGCACCCTCCAGGGGCCGGGGGTGATAGGGCCCTTCTTACCAGGGGGGGTCACCTGGGAGCTGCTGGTGGAGCCTCTAGTATACCTTTCCCTCTCCCCCTCCTCTAACTCCATCTTGCTCTCCCTGCCCCTGCCCTCTGTTTGCACAGTTTTCTCCAGGACCTCCTCCTCCTCCTCCCCCCTGTGTGACTTGTTCCTCAGGCCCTGCTGCCCTGCATCTCGCCCCCCGCCCCTTCCCCCGTTATTCTTCTCTTTGGTGTGCCTCATCCCATCCCTCTTGCTTCTTCCCCCTTTCTTGACCTCCTGCTCCCCCCTCTCTCTTGAGTGCCCTTCCCCCTTCCTGCCGGCTCCACCGATGAGCTCCTGCTGCTCCGTGGGTCGTCGCCGCTCAGACCTTCGCTTTTCCTTTGCGCCGGTCTCTGCAAGCAACTCCATTTTTGGCTCTTTCCTAGGACTCGGGGACCGTTGAGATGACTTATCCCTGGTGGTCCGCTGCCCTGGGTTCGAGTCTGTGCTCTTACTGGGGTTGGTTTTTCTCTCCGTCGTCCGCAGCCGGTCTTTGGTGCCCGACGGTGTCCTATTGTCTCCTTGTGAGCCAGAAGGCCTGTGGCGGGAGACCCGAAAGGAGGCTCCGTTGGCCCGCTCGTTGGCCGGGTCTGGGACGGTCCTGCTGCTGCTTCCTGGACCGACGGCCCAGCTGGGCTGCGGTTCCGGTAGCCTAGGAGAGACTGAGCGGGCCTGCCGGTCCGGGCTCTCGTCTCGCCTGGTAGAAAGGGAGAAGGGCACCACGGTACAGCTGGCAGATGGAGAAGCGGGGGCCGGCAGCTCGGCAGAAGTGGGAACTTCTCTCAGGAAGCTTGTGGGTGAAGCGCTTATTTCGTCTGTTGAACCTGACATGAGAAATGGATAATGATGACTGCACACACTCTCTCAACACCGTGCCATTTGCTAAAATCAGATCTAAACGACGATCATTCATGCAAAAATGAGATTTGAATGTGTTCCCGACCCGTGTGTTACTGTAGCCCGAGATAAAACGGATTAGCTGGTTCTGAACTCGATTCAGGTTCAATTACAGCCTGCCCTGTCTCACATCTGTGTACAGCTCTCGCCTGCAGTACACACTGTAAACATGTACATAAATGCAATTTAGGGACACTCACGTTCATATAATGGAAGGTTATGAGATTAAAATTTCAATTTCACATCTGAACTGGGTACTTGCCATTTCTTAGGAGTTTTCCCTCATTTGATGCCATTCCACTCTCTGTTATCCTTTAGAAATCACGTCATGAGATGAGACCGGCATTTCTTTTAAGAAACAAGAGCCTGAACCCTTATGCCTCCTCTCTTTATGGATCGAGTTGCCTGCTGCTATGGGACAGAACAGCGTCTACTACATCACGTTTACTCATTTCCCTCACGCTCTTCTTCAGAGTGACTTGCAGTGACTGCTGCTCACCCATTTGTACACCGGGGTACTTTTAGTGGACCAATTCAGGGTAAGTACTTAAGTGCCCAAGGGTGCTATAGCTGGAGGTGTGATTCAAACCTCTGACCCTTGGGTCCAAAGGCAGCACCACTACAGGACTGCCGCATCTTTGCCCACAACTATATTGTAACGGCTGACGAAGAAGATTTCCAACCGAACCGTTTCCCGTCGCGGGAGATCACACTTGCTGCCGTATCCAGCGCTGCAATTGAAGCGAACAACACCCGTAGCGTACAGTACCATACCCTACAGTACAGTCCAGTACCTAGCTGCGCAAACGGCTAAATGCAACGGCCGCATTCGGCACTTTGAATAAAAATGCCTTTTGTACAGTTAAATAATGAGCGGCGCAGCACGTCTTGTTTCGCTTTGCATTGCTTGCACAAACAAATCAACACTTGGGGTTCATTCGTCGGCTCTAATCGGAGTACGGCGCGCATTTCCCTCGCGATCACAGACAAAGAGTGAGTCGACCGGAGCAGACAGAGGAGAACGAGGAAAGTCAGCAAGTCCTTCCCTGGAGAGAGGATGAGAGGAGCACTGAACGCAAGGCTGCGATACTTTCGGGACACCAAAGAAGAAGAAAGGGCAGGTGGGGAGAACAGGAAGTAAGAAGAGGAAGAAGAGATTTACCAGGGCAGTTAGGGACAGACCGAGAAGAGCAGTGGAGCCTTTAGTGATGGTGCTCAGCTGATGGGTAGTAGCACTGGGTGGAGGAAGCCAGGCCGCCTGGAGGAAGAGGAATAGATTGCAGCAGGACGAGAAGGGCAAGAAAGAGAAAGACCCTAGATTGGGCAATCACTCACACACACACAAACACACACACACACACACACACACAGGAAAGTGACAGCACCGATGGGCATGAAATGGCCCAAGGGAAAGCGCCAACGCAGATGGAACGCACAGGACAGGACGGAGCACACGGATACACACAGGTACATACCCATACACACCATACTAAAACCCGTGTCTCCTAGTGCACTATATAACCTCAATAGCTTTGCCAGTTCACATACATGGAGATGAACGTGCTCGTAATTCACACTCTAACACCCCCACAGAGTTTTTTGCTTTGCATATGCGTCAACGTGTGTGTACTTGCATCTCTGTGTGTGTGTGTGTGTGCTGTGCACTCACCGTGGTCTGGAACCAGTCCATGGCCACGCCTCAGCAGCAGCAGGACTTTATTGCCTCCAGCCTGGATGAGCTCGATGGCTCGGGTGTGTGTGATGCCTTGGGTGGGTTCCCCGTTGATCTCCACTATCTGGTCTCCCACCTGCCCATAACATATTTCATCACCATCAGATCAACAGCCTCAAAATTCTTAATAATAATAATAATAATAATAATAAGAATTTTTATGGATTAATTCTTAGGTACCACAGAAGTTGCTGCACCATTTCTGACAAATACTTCACAGTTGTTTTACGCTGCTGCTTCAAAGTGTGTGAACCCCTTGTGTCCCTTAGTTTTACCACGAAAGGGCTATTTAATGAGAACCAGTGTTTCTCATGTGACATAATAGGTGTGTAATGACCAATTCCATATGTTACTTTAGAGGAAATCATGTGTGTAGTAGAAACACAAAAGTAGTGCATCATAATTTATTCATTTTATACGTTAAAGGATTAACGTTCAGGTTTTATACAGAAATAATGATTATCCCTATAGGGATCACATACTTTGCAACAGAACTGTATTTACAGCCCTTGTTTCAGGAAAACACACAGACGCACACTGTCTAAAACCGCTTGTCCCATGGGGGGGTTGCAGGGAGCCGGAGCAGGACCCGGTCAAACCCACTGCACCACTGCACCCCCTTGCCATGAAAACAATTAATCAATATCCATCCATACTTAATCAATAGGGCTTTAAGAAATTATTTTTCATAATCATTTTTCAGTGTGGTTTGTTCATCATTGTCTCACATCATGAGCTTCACATAAGTATGACATTTACACACACACACATTTTCTGAACCGCTTGTCCCATACGGGGTCGCGGGGAACCAGAGCCTACCCGGCAACATAGGGCGTAGGGCCGGAGCGGGAGGGGACACACCCAGGACGGGACACCAGTCCGTCGCAAGGCACCCCAAGCGGGACTCGAACCCCAGACCCACCGGAGAGCAGGACTGCGGTCCAACCCACTGTGCCACTGCGCCACCGCGCCACCACACCCCTGTATGACATTTACATTTATTCATTTATTAATATACTTCTGCAAATCAACTTCCAATAAACTCTCTGTAATGTTATCAGCCCACAAACCTTATTCACTGCAGTGATTTACACTGCTAGATATGCTACTTACAAAGGGTCACTCATCCATACATCAGTGGAACACACTCTCTCTGTCACTCACTCACTGTGTCACACACACACACACACACACACACACACACACACACACACACACACACACAATGGGTGATTTTAGGGTCACTAATCCATCTGAACAGCACATTTTTGATTGTGGGAGGAAACCAGAGTGCCAGGTGGAAACCCACAGGCATGGGGACAACATGCAAACTCCACACAGACTGAGTGGGGATCGAACCCACATTCTCTCACCCCACCGTGGTGCTGTGTGACAGCAACGCTGTATGAGTACTTCGTAAAACAGTGTAATGGCCTTCAGATCCCCAGTGCAGGAGAGGCCGTCATCCAGTCATCCAGCCCGACTCACGTGTATCCTCCCGTCTTGCAGGGCAGGGCCGTCCTCTGCCAGCCGCAGGATGTACAGACCCATGTTGTACTCCTTCCCCCCCCGCAGGCTGAAGCCGAAGCCCCTGGGACCCCGTTCGAGCTCCACTTGGAAGCAGCTCTGTGCCACACACAGTACAAATATTTATTCACACTAAAGTACACAAATAGGGAAGAGAGCAAAGAAACACTCAGTGTAAGAAATGAGGCCCAGGGCTTCCACGTGTATTATTATTTATTCATTCAGCTGACACTTTCCTCCAGTGACTTACAGCGTTAGGTTTGTTAACTTAGTTATTTACCCACTTAGACCATTTAGACCTAGACTTACAGTCATTTACCTGGGGAAATTCAGGTAAGTACCACGCTCAAGGCTACCACAGCCGGAGTCGGGATTCAAACCCACGATGGGTCTAGCCACTGCGCCACCTGCTGCTCACTACTAATGACAACTCTGAGAAAACACCAGGGCCAGCCTTTACTGCGCTGCTTCCTCTTCCCGAATCTGTCTACGGGTTTTTTGCAGAACTGCTGACCAACTTGACTCGTACGTCTCCCGAAAACACACTTCTCAAACAACACTTTAAATGTGCTCTCTCACCCATGCACCTCATTAACAGTCCGACGGGAGAAGACTTTGCTAAATAACGAGGCGCTAATTAGGGGTGATGGATGCTGTAGGAGCCCTTGTGTACCACATTGTGAAGTCGATGCTGTGGAAGTGTTGTTAAGGTGGAAAGTTTGCCCTCTTATTTCAGGAACCTTCATGGACATACATACATACATTGCCTGAATCACATGTCCCATACAGGGTCGTGGGGAGCCAGAGCTTAGCCTGGCAGCACAGGGCGTGGGGTTGGGGGGGGGGGGGGGGACACCCAGGACGGGACGCCAGTCCGCCACAAGGCACCCCAAGCGGGACTCGAACCCCAGGCCCACCGGAGAGCAGGACGAGGTCCAACCCACTGCACCACCGCGCCCCCCCCTTCATAGACATTTTTTTTTTTTATCTGAAGGAGACAGAAAAGCGGGCTGATATTTGGGATATGAAAATGCGCACAGTCACACACCACCATGTAGTCACTGAGTCATTTGCTTCCATGGCCACTGGGAAGAGGTGTGTCTCACCTGTTTGGAGCCGATCACACACAGCGTTCCCTGTTCGCTCTGCGGAAGTGTCTTGTACTCCGCCCAAGCCACCCCGTCCCGCTTTTCTTCCAGCTCCAGGTTGTACCTACACACCACATGCGCCCAAGGGAGAGATGTGTGTTTGGTGCTTCTTTGGGCCAAAAGCGGCACTGGTAACCACTACACTACCAGCTGCCCCTTATAACAATAAGAGACACACACACACACACACACACACACACACACACACACACACACACACACACATCATCTGAAACCACTTGTCCCATACAGGGTCACAGGAATCCGGAGCCTACCCGGCAACACAGGGCGAAAGGCTGGAGGGGGAGAGGACACACCCAGAGCGGGACACCAGTCCATCACAAGGCACCCCAAGCGGGACTCAAACCCCAGATCCACTAGAGGGCAGGACCCAGGCCAACCCACTGCGCCACCGCACCCCCCAATAAAAGACTCATCGGATTTTCTCCACTCAGTTCAGCCAGTTCCAGGTGATTCAGGTAAGCGGGGGCGGGGCGAGGAGTGCTGTGGGCTGGTGAGTAACAGCAATAACTCCTCAAGTCGAGACCCCTGAATTCCTGTCGCTACGAGGGAAGCTGTAATGTTTGTGCCGCAGAGAAGAGGAAATGTTGCAGGAGCCCAAGTCAGTCATTCACAAGAAAGACACTAACCATGTATCTGGGATTAAAACACAAAAAGAGAAAGAGTCCGCGTGCGGCCCCCCAGTGTTTGGGGGGGTGGGGTCTGGGATAGCGTCATGGATTAGGGAGCCGACACAGGTAATCTTGTTTAAGGGGAACATCAAAGTGAGCGGGAGACTTGTGATCACAACAGGTGCCATTAATTCCCCCTAATCGCCCACCCGCTCTCTCCACGCTTACACAGATGTACGAGGGCCTGCGGTACTAAAGAACAGCACCCCCACCCCCACGTGCACGCACACCGAGCCTCCACCCCCAGCACTCAATACTTCCATGAGCTGGGCCTCCAGCTACGCCTTCAGAGGCATTTCTTGGAAAGCCCGATGCTTTCGCACGGCAGCGCAGACACGTGCATGTGTGTGCGTGCGTGTGTGTGTGTGTGTGTGTGTGTGTGTGTGTTGGGGGGGAGGCATTTCTGCAACGTTTGTTTTTTCTGGCCCTGAAGCATTTCTGGTTTGTAGGCATCAAGAGACATGTGTGGATAAGGAGTGATACTAGTGAGTAGAATCAAAAAGAGGAACCTTTATTGTAAGGCAACTTCCTGGGAAACTGTGCATGACAAAGCGTGACAAACGAAGAGGATGCGTGTTGATGGCCGTGATGCGGTGCGGCGGGTCGTACCGGTCTTCCCGATTGGCTGGCTGTTGACCCATTGCTCGGTGCTGCAGAGCTGGGCTGTGTTTGGCTGAGCTGGTTCCAGAAGGAGGACCAGTATACTCTGGTAAAGAGACAAGATGTTGTTACAGAGGCCACACAGCATGAAGTTCCACGTGCTGATACACACACACACACACTCAGAAGCACATTTCTGTCCTGGCCAACCCACAAGCTGAGATTCTGTTAAGTCTGTCCTCCATGTTAATTCCTTTAATTTAATCCTGAATATGTTTCAGTTCATATTTCGTTGTTAATACCAGTGCGTCAGGTCACACGAAATGAATTCCTACTCACTTCTAACTCGACACCACAACATACCATACACACAATGACACAGTGAAACAGCTTCAGTAACTGCAGTGCAGCAGCAGTATTATGATAACAGTATAGTAACCATCTCAGTACTACAGCATCAGTACTGTGGTAACGGCACTGTAGCACCAGCGTAGTAAGAGGAGGTACTGACACTATGAAACACATGCACGTTCAGTCTTTTTCCCTGCAGCGGTCGGGCAGACTTACCCTCTTCAGGCACCACAGACAAGACGACGGAATTGCCAGCGTCCTTGATGAGCTGCACAATGTCGTTGTGTGACAGCTGTACGATGGACTGGCCGTTGACAGCCACAATACGGTCACCTACGTGGAGTCGACCACAGCGGTCGGTGGGGCTGCCCTCGATGATGCGCCCGATCTTGTGAGGGATGGCTGCAGCGAGAGGGTTCGAGAACACAGCTCTGCCTCACACATGCACGTACATCCAAAGAGAGCTCACCGACCGACCCAGTAACTTATACCTTAAGGTTCTGGTCCTGGTCTTAGCCGACACCCAACGGAACTTCACCCTTTGCGAACCATAACCCCAAGGCTCCGACCAATTAAGGTCTTGAGGAGCGAGCAGACTGCTCCAGAGAACAGTGTGACTTCAACCTCTCTGGGAACAGGCTTTACCAGGGTAATCTTTAGCCAAGCCAACAGGCGGCACCTCCAGGGACGCAAACAGTGGTATTTTCCCAGGCCTTCGCACCCCTGTGCTACGCCACAGTCACAGCAGTTTTGAGCACTGACAGCCATGAAAACCTCAAAGCAGATCAACATGCCCTGTCTTGTGTTTGAGATTCGACTGTATGCCACAAACATGCTGCCGTTTTCTGTACGAACACGAGGGGTTGAGGGGGCGAGGAAACGCACGTCTGAACAGGAACGGTATCGGAAATTCAGGGTGGGGGACTCTGTCTTTGAGCTCGCTGATGGGTAGGGGCTGTAAGAGTGACCGAACGGCCTGAACACCTAAAAGGAAATGAAAGCTCCTCTCTCCAGTTCAACCCATCAAACTTCTCGTACAAAATTAATGGATTCTGCAGTTCTGGAATTATGAAATATCTAAAGCTGCAAGGAAAATCACTCATTCTGTTTACTGGTGTGGAAAACACTAATTGATACTAACCAGGGATTGCAATTTGTTGATGTTTCCTGCAGTTCCATCACGACCAATTAAGAGTAATGACCCCACTGTGACCTCTCAAACAGTATAAGGGGTGTAAGAGATCTGAATTATACCCAAAAAGTAATTACGAGGTATAGACACCTAACACTCCCGGGAGTCCTACTAAGCTACGTGAGATGCTCTTATGATGCTTCTAGATCCAGACCACAGATCTAAACAACTGAGAAATAAACAAAAGTAAAGACACCAGCTCTGGCTTTCAACATCTTTTTCATATTCAGGAACTTAAACATCAAATGAGGGCAGAGTCGCCAGACTACCAGAAGAGTCCTCACCTCCGGGCGGCGGCTTGCTCTTAGAGGTGAGGATCACAAATCCGAAGCCCTCGTTCTCCCTGCGCTGCAGCAGAATGTCGTACGAACGGTGCTCGATGGGGCAAGGCACCTCAGCACGGGGAAGCCTAGGCGAACCATTCGCCAGGGGGCAGGGGGCTGCCTGCTGCTGCTGCGTCCCCTCCGCGTCCCCGCCGTCTGAAAGAAGATGAGGTGGAGGCAGTCCGATAAGGACGGCATCAGCCAGGATGCTCCAGCATCCGCTTTGCTCGCATTACAAAGCTCTGCGATCTGCGAACACCTTTGAATGTTCATTAAATAAGAATGTCATCATATCATTAACATCTGGAGGTCTTGATGGAATTGTGAGGGAGACAACTGTGAAGAACTGATGCTAATACTGCCTGAATTCCCCTTTTTATTCAAGAGATCCCACATGTCTGGGTTTCTGATTTCGATGCAAATCCTTTTGGGATTTCTTTCATTGTTTGCCTAATTCCTTGTGAGACACGCACAAAACACGCATTTCTTGCAGCTTTATCAATTACACTGATTAAGGCACATCACACAAGTGGATTTGTTATCAACTGGATTATTCACAGATATCAACGCTATTCATAGCTGCTGTCACTCAGGTGAGATTAACCGTGTCTGAAGCCCTAACCGCCACCAGCTGTCTACGCACCCCTGTAGACCACTTTCCTCCGCACCGTCAGCATGACCTGGCCATTTCGGGCAGCAACAGTCATCAGCTCCAAAACCTGCTTGTGGGGCCTGCCCTTAACCATCACGCCATCGATGGCTATCAGCTCATCACCTGCCCGGAGACGGCCGTCCTTCTCTGCCGCCCCCAGGGGCACGATGGCACCGATGTACACCTGTGAGGACAAAACACGAGTATCAGTGCTCTGCCGATGTCAGTGGGGAAACGAGTATAGTATACATGTCATTTATTTAACACGATAAACTGTAACGGTCTGCCAGTGTGTCCAGAATATCCCCCGTTTTACATCCTACTGTATATTTCCTAAGATACGCTATCAATTACTATAACCGTGTCCTATAGGGCACGATATTTAGACGGACACATAAAAAACAGACAGAAAACCATAAATCATTCATTGCCCGTAACCGTTTGTCCAGTTTAGGGTCACAGTAGTCCGGAGCCTATTCCGGAAGCATGGGGCAAAAACACAAACTCGACAGAAAATAGAAGAATAAAGGGTATGGTGCGAGGCATGGCGGGACAGGGCACACACCGGCTGTTCAGGCCCCTCTCCGCCAAGAACTCGGAACCCAAAGCCGGATTCCTGGTTCCTCTTGATGAAGATGTCCAAGTCTTTTATGCTGGGGGCTGTACGGGAGAGGGACGGTTACAGTGCAGCATCACATACGTTAGCACATTCCTACAGCAGCCCAATGCACAATGACTCACACACAACAGTGTGTTCTACTCCAAGGAGTAACTAACTGCAGATGGTTTCAACTGTCTTTCCCTCAGGCAGGAAAGAACTGCAGTAAAGTGAGGATTCGCTAATGACCCCTGTGGGTGTCAGCCCGCCATAATCACACAGTGTGATTATCAAGTGTTTGTAGAAATTTACCATGCAGGACTTCACGTACTTCATGGTAAATTACTGCTGGTCTAAGTGCATGCACAATGTCTACCTGGAACCACCTATGGTAAATTTCAGGTACTAAAGACACTGAGCATTGATGAGCTCAATAGGGACCCTGTAGAGTTTTGGGTTTGTTGACAGCATTCTTACAGCAAAAAAAGGCAGGCTTATAAAACACCCCACATGAATTTCACCATTTTACTGCCATTCCTGTCCAACTCAGCTGAACGCGACTGTTTGGCATTTCAGTGGAAGTGGCACGATGGTAATCTCTGAGTGTATGAATGCTGCTTCAGCCTTGCAAGGAATTTGCCTGAAGGTGAAATGCTGAAACAGGTGTCTTGCTGGTCACACTCACGCCTGCTTTCCACCAGGGCCTTGGACTTGATGTAGAGCTCGGCTGGGTCCGGTTTGGGGGAGCCAGACCGGATGGCGCTGGGCGGGTAGGGCAGAGCCTGGGGAGCTGACTCCAGGGCACGGTCAAGGGCTTCTGTGCTGGAGGTCATTTCTTGCTTCTATAAACACAGAAGAAAGGATTTTCAGTTTCCAACCAAGTATAAGAGCGACAGCTTGCATGGCTAAGGAAATTTATTAGTTTCCAGAAGGTTGTTGGTGATCGTCAGGTGGAGACCTGGTATTGTATCCTGCATATCAATACATTTGAGCAACCGAGTTAGTAATTAGTCAACTGCAGCTGCTAATTTGAATGGAAAGAGTAAATAGAGTGAAAAAATGTGCCACAGGACTCACTGAGCAAACACGGAGACATCAACTAAACCACTTAGTTTCACTAGATGTGTCTGAACAGCTGTTCACTTGGACCAGTTCACACAATGTAGAACAAGAAACAGCAGCGGAGAGTTATTACCGCTTGTAAATATCCAGTGTACCTCTCACTATAAACCTGATTGTCAATGAGACCTCATCTTGAGCTAAGGAAGTCCAAAGGATTTCATTGAGCGGCAATCAAGTAATTTAATTGTTTACTGTAACTTACGGGTTTTAGAGTCTTCACCGGGGATGTCTGGCCTAAAAGTAGAGTGATACAGAAAGAGAAGTAAAAAACACAAAACAAATTAGAAAGAGCAGGGCTATAGAATAAATGCCAAGCACCTTAACTACATCTGGATAGGGGCGAACAAACCAAGTGCTTCTACGACGCAGATTTAACATATAGTTAACAATAAGTTAACAATAAAAAGCAATAAGACGTTATAACAATAAGAATAGCAGAGTTGACAATGAGAAGCCTCATGTCATAACTGCTTCAGTGGGCAGGAAATGTTCCAAATGTACATGAGTATATGATTTATAGTCATTCTGTGAATCCTTAACAGACATTACATCAGTAGTGGTATGAGCCAGCAGGTAGTTAGGTTAGGGCTGTTGGTTTGCAATGTGAACATCCCTTGTTCTATTCTCATTTCCGCTGTAGTACTGCTTCTCAACATACTCTGACCTAATGAGTTGGAATGCAACAGAAAAAAAACAGAAATAAAAAAAGAAAATAATGAAATCAATGAAAGGCCAGTGTATAAGCAATTTTGAACACGTGCATCTTAAGCCCGGATTTAAAGGTGTCCAAACCAGCTCTAACATTCTGGATTTGGTTTTGAAGTTCATATTTTTCTGTTAAGCACTCAGGAAATTTACATATGGTTCAGGTTTATTTGTTTGTTTATCTTTCAATCCCATTTAAATTGAAGGGATTAAAGAGTTCTTTTTTTAACAAGAACTGTTTTTAGGAGCAGACCTTCGCCAACAAATCACACTCAATCCATGAGGGAAGTGTGCACTTTTCATTCCGGTCAGGATGTTGACCACTAGATGGTAGTAGTATCATGTCAACAACGAGAGTGATGAACGCCAAGGGGCCAGACATTTTGGCAAACAGAGCTCCTCGGCGGAGGGTCATAAATACCTCTATCTGCACAGGAAGATTAAAGCATTTGAAAGGGTCAGACACAAAATCTAAGTGAAGAAGATGCCTCCTGATATCTGCTGCAAACCCACATTTGCCATCTCTTCGTGTGCTCATGCGGCCTCTTGGTGACGGACACGGACTGAATCCACGCATCCCACACAGTTGTGCAAGCGGCTTCCGTGGTGGTTAACGGTGGCAGGAAGTGTCTCGTCATTGAAAATATCCTTCTCAGGGCTTCTAGGGGGTTAGGTCAGTCGGACAAGGGCTGTGGCACTTTCATAGGGACAGGGAACCCAGTGACTTCTCTTTCTATTATGAAGACATGACCGCCGTGGCGGGAATGCGAGAATAAAGATGGTCCCGACACTCCTCAGTTACAAAAAATGGAGCTCCAACATAGTGAACTGCCTGCTGGAAGGAGAAAGGGGCTTTGGCCCAAGTGGAGCATGGTCACTCAGGGAGAGGGACTCAGACACCCAATCTGTGAACTGCCAGCACTTCCACTGAGCAGGTGCCAGTCTCCAGTGGGCGGCAGATAAAAGTGATCATAAATATCCACTGCTCCGTCACCTATGAGAGCGACTCAGGGCACCAGCCCGAGGCCAATGGGAGATCTCGGATAAGGGGCACCCCCACCCTCCCCGCTCACCTCTCTGCTGCTCTAGTGATAAGCCGGGACGTCTGGTGCTTATGTAATTCCTATGCAGAATGAGAGGGTAACGCTCCACTGCCTGGTATAGCGTCTCGGAAAAGCCTCTCTCTCTCTTTCGCTCTCTCTCTCTCTGGCTCTCTCAAATTACATTTGAGATAACATAAAAATAACAGTAGTAAAATAATAAAATGAACAAATAAATCAATAAAAATATATACATTAAAATAAATAAATAGAGAACACACACACACACACACACACACACACACACACACATTTTCTGAACCGCTTATCCCATACGGGGTCGCGGGGAACCGGAGCCTACCCGGCAACTCAGGGCGTAAGGCCGGAGGGGGAGGGGACACACTCAGGACGGGATGCCAGTCTGCCGCAAGGCACCCCAAGCGGGACTTGAACCCCAGACCCACCAGAGAGCAGGACCCGGTCCAACCCACTGCGCCATCGCCCCCCCTTAAATAGAGAACACACAGATGATAATAACTCCCTCTCTCTTCCTCCCCCTCTCTTTGTCGCTCGCCATGGGCCTTGGAGGTGAATAACTGAGGAAGACCAGAAAGGAGGGCAAGGCGGAGTATTCCAGGTAGAGAAGAGATGTGGGATGGCGTGAGAAGATGGAGGCGGGAAGCGAGTGTGTGCTGTCTCGCTGAGCTCTGCCTCTTTCACTTCAATGGGGTGAGCGAGCGACGGGCATGCAGTAAAAGAGCAAAATAACAAGAGAAGGGAAGGGAGCGAGGGTGATTCCATAGGAGCCGGTTCTCAGTGGCTCGTTCTCCAAGACGCACATGAGTGCCAGGAATAAAGGCAAACGATCAGCTCCGGCAGATCGGAAACACATTGAAACGCGTCTTCGCCATAGCAGGTACGAAGCGGAGGATGGTTCTGAACCAACCAAGGGTTAAGGACAATGATCTTAATGGCACCAGCAAACTGGCAGGAGACCATGTGAGCACCGCGAGCCAGGAGACCCTGCAGGAAATCCACACCCTGCTGGCCACCGAAATCTGAACTAATAACAAAATAATCACATAATAACAACACACAGAGTCTGAGACCGCTTGTCCTGAGCAGGGTTGCGGCAAACTGGAGCCTAACCCTGCAACATAGGGCATGAGGGGACACACCCAGGATGGGACGCCAGTCCCGTCCACCCCAAGCAGGGCTTGAACCCCAGACCCACCAAAGAGCAGGACCCGGCCAAGCCCACTGCGCCACCGCATCCCCCATGATAACAATACAACAATATCATAAATAATAACATCTCCACAAGGTTTCGAGACCAAAACTGTTAACAATGAAGAAAAACGTGTCGTGTCACTGGCTGCTCTAAAACACTGCCATCCAGCATGTTATAGGTACACACACACGGTACACACTCGTGTAACAGCTCCAAACACTACAGATGCTGCAAATATTGAATTTTAAACTCAACCGAGACACGAGAGCCATTGAAGAAGATGTGAGTGGTGACAGGGTGTAATCCCGCTCTTTATTCTTTATATTTCCTTCCATTCTATTTGGGGAGGGAAGAGCAGGGTTGGTTCCCGTGGGGTAACATTTTACTTCATCTCGCGTTATGCAACGTTGCTGCACAGCTCCTGCAAGGCGGCGAAAAGTCGTGCTGTGTTAACAAAGCCTGAGCGAGTTTGGGAAGGAGAGCGAGAGGGCGAGTCTGAGAGATGGGATCAGCAAAGAAAGGAAGAGAGGAGCTGCGGTACCTGCTGGGTCCCTGCTCTCTGCACCGAAGGTGAGTCGCTGAGCACAGCGTTACTACGGTAAACTCCTTGCTTACCACTACAGTTGGCTGCGAGGCTCAAAGGCAGAAGCGGCCCCCCACGCGTGGAAGGATCGACGCTGCCGTCTCTCGGCCACTTCTCCGATTTACTGCTACTGAACGGGTGTCTTCGCGAGCTTGATGACCAGTACGGACCAGGCGCGGTCCGGTGCGCTGACTGCCGAGCTGAAATGTTTCCGATCGAACCAACTGCCGTCAGGACTGCTGTGCCTCAGCTGCTCCGATCTTCCAAAGCGACAAAGTGCCGGTTCAGTGACAAATAGGTCCAGCTGCAAAGTTTGACTAACAAATGAACCACTCGCCACCGTCCGCAGCGACGCTGCCCAATCCAGAGTGTTTCCACCATCCTGGACGTGATCCTACCTTGGAGAGCTGCAAGAGACTTCATCTTAAGACTTTAGGACTTCATCTTAAAAGAAATGTAAATGTTAAAAAAAAAAAACAAAAAACAAAAACAAAAAAAAAAAAAACAAGGGTGCTCCAAGGGCTTAGTCTTTCAGTCTGTTTACTCTGTCGAGGGCAAAACAGGTTTTACAGCCTAGACTATGTTTACGGTCTCCAGAAGGGAACTGACTCCTGTTGGTGGGAGTGTCGCTCGCTTCGCTGTTGTGTTAACACTTCCACATGGACCGTCAGACAGGCCTATGACCGCAGCTGCGTGCAGGACGCAATCGCCAAACTAGCTCTGGCTCCTTTACCGCTGTACTTTACACTGATGGAGGGATTTAGGCAAAATCCTGCGTGAACCTACTTCGTCGAGAAGGTGGAGAAAGAGAAGCGGGAGGCAGGAGAAGTGCAGCAAATTAAGAAAGTCTACCGCTTCTTAACAAATTCATCCATAATCAACCTTCATTTACTTTGCTAGTTTTGCTAGTAGTTCATGTTATACCCCCCCCCCCCCCAAAGGGCCTCTCTCCCTCTCACCTCCTCTCAGCACCAGCACGTTGATCTCGCTGCCCACCGGCACGTCCTTCAGGATGTCCACCACCTGGGCGTGGCTCAGCGTCTGCACGTTCTGCCTGTTGACCTCTTTGATGACGTCGCCCTTGAGGAGGCCACGGCACCACTGGGGGTCCAGGATCATCTTGACCTTTTGTCCCAGAGGGCAGTCAGCAATGGCAAAGCCAAAGCCCCCGGGACCTTTCACCAAGGACACACTCACAAGCTCGGGCTGCAGCAGTGATGGGTCGGGCCTCTCCGGCTGGGCTGCCGACGCAGGTGGCAGGGCTGCCACCAGGGGCCGACCGCTGGCGTCGGTGGTGAGGTAGTGGAGCTCCTGCGAAGAGGCACGCAGGGCTTCGCCCTTAACCAGCAGCGGCTGCCCATTTATGAGGGGAACAGCAGTCATGACCTCGGCAGCGCCGTCGTCATCAGCGTCCGCGTCCTCAGGTAGCGGGTAGCCCCGGCACAGCAGCATGTCCACGTATTGGTTCACTGGAATAGACTGGAACATCTGCACCACGTCGGCGTGAGTCTTCCCCAGAACACAAGTCCCATTGATGTCCACGATAACGTCGCCTGGTGGGGTGGTGGATGAGCGGGTTGGGAAAATGGGTGAGGAGCAAGGAGGGAAAAGGAGACAGGGAGGACACGGGTGGACAGACAGCAGCGGCGGGTGTGCAAGGACGGTGTTGGACAAGTAGGGACAACAGAGGTGGGAACAAATATAATCTACTTTCAGATAATCGTGGTGCAGACACCTCCTGTGTATCCCAGCTCCTCTCTCTTCCCCATCACGGCGGACGGAACCCCGCAGTTTACTTTCTCGCCTCCTGGGCGGATCAGAGCCGGGGATGAGAACGATTCCTGCTGCTCTCTTTGCATCTCATTTCACCCAGAACCCCCAGAGTGTTTCCTCAGCGGCGCCAACCGAGTGCTGCTGCACGTGAACCCGATCAAGGGGAGCGAACAGCACGGTGCCTTGCATGCACTGTGCGTGCGGACAGGCGCAGAGGTGCAACGAGCTCCACGGGACCTTAATGAACCGCGATCTCTACAGGGTTCGCGCTTTGCAAAAATAACACGTTCAGCGCTCATCTTGCACCTCCGTACCTCACATACGGTGCGGTACCCGGTGACTTGGTAACACAGCTGTGTTTTCACCCCAGCTCAGTGGAACGGAGTGGACTAATCCCATTAGGTGTAGGAAAAAAATATCTTTGCAAATCAAAGGACCACAATGCACTGTCTGTTTTTGGGCGGTTTCAGTTTCGGTTGTACATCCGAAGTCACTTTTACGATCGAGACAAAATAAAAATGAGAAATAAAACCTTGATGGCAGGGATTCCCCTTGTTATGTTCTGCGTGTAGGTACAATAAATAAAAATAGTCAAATATTCGCTAAATATCTATGTTAACTTTGAGCTACATCAGTTAAAACCTCTTCTAAACGACTGAAAATAAATGGCAACATCTCGAAAAACTTCTTTAATGTTCATCCAGTAACTGATCATCAACACTCAGTAACACCAGACACAGGTTGTAAACACTGTGGAGGCAAGTTGAATCCAGCTGGTCCCTCACTCTTACTCGATTTGAGTGTGCTTTCCTGACTCCTATCGGTAGAACAGGACACGTTCACTCCGCAGCACACACACATGCCGGCGTGCTGTCCTAATGTTGACTTCACTGAGCTCAGAAAGTAAAGAACAACCCGCTGGCCGTCACGTCACGTCGCCGCACACCCTGCTCTGGAGGAGAGGAGAAAAGGACCTCGTCTTAAGTGACCGCAAAACAAAGTGCGAGTGCAGTGACAGTGCAGCGTGGGGCTGGAGGAGCCCGATGAAGGACAGCGGGAGGGGCAGGAGTGGGCGTGCCTCGCTCACCGGCCGCGATGGTGTTGTCGTGGGCGGCCGGACCATCGCTCAGGACGTTCTTCACCTGCAGGAACTCGTCGGGTCGGTCGCCCCCGATGATGGTGAATCCAAAACCCTGGGCGCTCTTCTTCAAGGTGGTGCGGATCATGGTCCCCTGCAGCTGGGAGGGGTCCGGCGCAAAGCCCTGCCCCCCACCCTCCTCTGTGAAACAATGACAGGGTAGGGAGCAAAACAAAAAGAGAAACGCACTCCTTATTAGGTGGTGCAGTAAATAAGCCTTTGCACTTCCCACAATGTTACACAATTTTTATTGTTTTTTCATTATTTGGACAGACCATAATATCACGTTATCATCTCTATGCTGCAGCCGTACGAGCACTTCCCCATCAGAAGCCTCCCCCTGCCTCACAAATAAGTTCTCGGGTGGAACGTGAGCGACAGGAACGGAAACATAATGAGATGCTGGCGCACCGCTTCAGAGCAGTCGGAGAAGGTTCGACGGAACGAGACACTGCGGGAACATTTAGCGTCACGGACTCAGACATCAAGTTCAACGTACGACACGTGTCGGTGCCATGCTAATGAGGGAAGGCACGTCCTTCACCATGTGACCGTACGCCGTGTGGTTTGCCAGTCCCCTAGCCAGTGCCTCAGTTACACGACACCTTGTACCGGGCACAGTAAATGAATGTGAGACGCGAGTGGGTTGGAATGACGAGATGTGATTAGACTGAAAAATGAAAACTCACAAAGGATCACGCTCAAGTCCTCTCCTGTCTCTGGGACACATTATCAAAGTCTAGAGAGTAATTGCAACAGATCAGGATGATTAAAAGTCAAAACATCTCAAAGGGAAGTCAGGATTTATTAGTCTTCCGCATGTGACAAATAGGACGTTTGCAAACAAGCGGTCAATCAGTGGAATGGACGGCGATCGCAACACGACCACGACCAATCCGGTGCAAAGTCCACTAGATGAGACATGGTGGCACATTGAGGGAGAATCACATGTTCCAATGTATCCTTTACACGATGTAAAATCCCAACATAACCCTTGTTGTCTCAGCTTCCACTCACTGTTGTAAGAAAGCGGGAAGGGGGTTGTCCATATGTGCATAAATTTGCATGTTTTGACAAAGAGAGTAAGCTCCACCCATGAAGAGGCCGGCCCTTCAGTGCTTAGTCTACAGTTGGCCCCCCTGGGGGGGGGGGGGGGGGGCGTGACAGTATGACTTCCTGCTCTCAGAAAGCTGGGTGGCGGGGTGACATGCATGGTAAATCACCGCACTCTCAGTCTCATTCCTACTGGAGATGCGGAAGTGCGCTTTGCCTTGTTCCTGCTCATTGATATTGGCTGGGGCTCCAGCAGCAAGTGGTGATGTTCTGCCAGTGAGACATGTGTGGTAAAGCAGCAAGACAACCCTTGCAGGACATTGTCAGGACTGCCAACTATGCCTAAAACTGCTGCCCAGACCTAGAGACACCTTGTCAGGCAAATTCTCCAGGGTGTACAACACCTGCTGCCCTCGACACCCCACCAGTAGATGGCACCGAGTCAGTGGCAGCGGCGGGAGGCGCGAGGCACGTGCACACGCCGGGAGGGCCACAGAAGCGAGTTTGTGAATGCAGGGCTCCAAAGCGGCGCGTAGGCCGTTCTTCCCGCACGCAGGCCTTCAACCGCATTATCGTTATGAATGACTCTCAGGACGAGCGAGCGAGTGAGTAAGTGAGGGGGTGAGAGAGAAAGAGCACGTGGCCGATGGAGGCAAGTACATCTGAACGCTGTCATGTGTTGCCTCGCAGCGTGGTAACCTCACTTTCCGTACCTCACACACAGCGTCGCTCGTCTGCAGCATAAAATTCTCTTTGTCTACTGACCACTTAGGATAAAGAATGTGTGTATAGAACGATGTGTAGCATCCCATGAAAAGAAGAGATAATATAGGATATAAAATTAAAACTCCTGTTTGGAGGCTCCGGACCTACTTTCCAGATGTTGACCTCCACACGGCTGAAATTTACTGCCCTGCGCAAGGTCTCCCGAAGCTTCGGCTGGACTCAGCGGTGGAGACCCAAGAGCGCGGTTCCGGGGCCCGGCCCCTCCCTCCCGGCATGCAGCTTGGGTGACCTCAGAGGCCCGATCAGACCGGGTTACGTGCCGATGGACACATGGAGCCCGAAAGGTCTCGGGACAAACGGAGGAGCGCAAAGTGCGGAGGAGGTGGTGAGAGTTGGATTGACTTTGCTCACATTCCCTCCAGCGATTCAAGAGTGTCGGTCGATTCTTTTTCTAAGGCCAACAAGGGAAGACAAAGAAACGGCTTCCTGGAAAAGCAGCACTCTTTCATAGGAGGGTCACTGTCCTGCAAACCCGCCAGCACTTTGCTGGCACAACAGCACCTAGACACAAGTGTTTCGGTGCAACGGGCGACCGGAACGTGTGCCATTGCGCGTGGACACACACACACAAACGCGCACGCACTCAAAAGCACAAACATTTCTCACCTGTTTTGAAAGAAATCCACGTTTGTTCCGCGAAACGGGAAAGGAAGAGATCAGAACCGGCACTGAGGATGTTTATGCCGGAACCTTGCAGTCGATCTGCTCTTTTTACACTATAACTCCTTCATGCAGAGTAATGAACATCATTTATAATTCAAACCAGTTATAGTTGCCGGGGAGCTGCATTTCATCTTTTTTCAAAGCAAAAACATCCCTGTCATGAAGAGCAGTGTGTGTGCCTTACTTATGGATGCAGTGTGTGTGTTCAAAGTGTGTGTGACGCAGCAGAGCTCAAACAGGTCTGTCTCCGGCCGAGAGCACAGGGAAGTCACGCTCAGCGCCGTCCTCGGTGAAGGAGGACAGACCAGCCGGGGGCACCGGGGAGGACATCAGAACACAGGCAGTCCCTGAGTTACAGGACAGACTTTCTTCTTGTCCTCTTAACAATGTCTCGTGTTACTGTATTTGCCAAAAAATTTGGCTTTAATTTTTTCGCTTTTACCCGCGTAACCACGGCACCAAAGCCTAAATGTGATGCAAGTGATGGTGATGCATGCAAGAAAAACGAAATGATCACAGTTGAAACAAAGTGGAAATAACAAGCGATTGGAAAGAGGTGAAAAGCCAACAAACACTGGAAAAGTGAACATTAAAGTTACTTAATGGTTTGCACACACACACACACACACACACACACACACACAGTCTCTCTCTCCGAGAGAGCACTCGGCTACAAAAGACACTTCTTCCCAGTTGCCGGATCCCACTCCAGACAAACCCCCCCGCCACACACACACGTTGTCAAACCTCCCTCGCCCTGCTCTTCCAAGTCCTGTCCCTCATCGTTTCCGGTTCCACGTCTCTTTGATGACAACTGCCCACCCGCCTTGTCCCTCGACCACGATTTCAAATTCTCGCCTCTGTTAGTTAGGCGATCACCCGACCGACACTGGCCCATCCCCGACCACGACAACATGTCCAGTCTTTTGATTCTTAATAAACGATCCTGCACTTGGGTCCAGTCTCCTCCATGTCCTCTGTTCCTCATGACAGTAGTAACATTTATTATTGTCTCTTTCTATGTCTCTCTATTATAAATACTGTACTTACATTTATTATCATTATTATTATTATTATTATTATTACTATTATCATTATTATTATATTAAAGATGTTTCAGTGTATCCAAAGTGTTTCTTCAGTATTTTTTTATGCACAGAGAGGTACACCATATATGATATACTAAGTCAAACATTTTAGAAACTGACGTCAGATACCCACTGTACCTAACTGTTGCGACTTAAAGACAGACTGAAGACATGGAATTTGTTTGTGATTTGGGAACTGCTTGTACCTAAAATGTATTGTACAGTGCTGGTCAAAAGTTTGATTAAAAATAAAGTTTGGAAAGTTTGTTTTCACATGTTTGGGCAGGAAAGCAGCCAGAATGCATTGGAGTTCTCGTGCAGCAGTGTCAAGTCCTGGCCTGTGGTTTGCTTTGCTTTCACCCTTCTGCCTAGCTCTGTCCAAGCTGCTCAGGTGCGTTCAAACTTTTGACTGCTACTGTAGATCCATGGTGTTTATTCACGGTTCTTAAGACAAGCATCTCCACAAACACGCAGTCTGAAACCACTTATCCTAAGGAGGGGGTCGTGGTGAGCCGGAGCCTAACCGAGCAACACGGCACGAGGCTGGAGGGGGAGGGGACACACCCAGGGCGGGACGCCAGTTTGTCACAAGGCACCCCAAGCACCAAGCAGGACTCGAACTCCAGACCCACCAGAGAGCAGGACCCAGTCTAACCCACTGCACCACTGCACCCCCCCGTCAGCATGTGCAGACCCATCAAATACTGTCTCATCTAAATAATAGTTCCTGCTTTGGATTAATTTAAGTTAATTTATTTATCTGACATTTTTCACCAACGCAACTTATATTGTTACCCATTTAGACAGCTGGATAATTTCACTAGAACAGTTTAGGCTAAGTACCTTGTCCAAGGGTACTACAACTGGGGTGAGATTCAAACCTGTGACCCCAGGATCCAAAGGCAACCATTCCAATCAGTACTCCACAAGTAGCATCGTTGATTTCACTGTACCTTGTTGAAACAAACAGTGGCAGGACTTGTGATTGAGAACCGCTTACCTGGTAGAGATGAATTCGGGACAAGAGGGCTGGAAGGTGGATTGTTCAAGATGGGACATCCTGTGTAACTTGTGACTGAGGTCCATTGTGTGTGTAAGTGCATGTGTTTGGTCGTGTATGCGTGTGTGCATGCATCAATACCACTGATTCACTCTCTCCATTCAGGATGAATCAGAGAAGTGAAAAAATGTGCCACGGTGGTACAGAAAGTAGTGCTGCTGTCTTAGAGTGCCTGGGTGGTGCGAGAGGATGTGGGTTCAATCACTGCTCAGTCTGTGTGGAGTTTGCATGTTCTCCCTCTGTCTGTGTGGGTTTCCATAGTGTGTGTGTGTGTGTGTGTGTGTGTGTGTGTGTGTGTGTGTGTGTGTGTGTGTGTGTGTGTGTGTGTGTGTTCCACTGATGTATGGATGAGTGACCCAGTGCAAGTAGTATATCTAGCAGTGTAAGTCACCATGGTGAATAAGGTATGGGCTGATAACACTACACAGAGTTCATCGGCAGTCGCTCCAGAGAAAAGTGTCTGATAAATAAATAAATGTGAGTGCAGCACAAAGTCAACATCCTCTTGACATGTGACAAGGAGGGGGCCAATTAAACCCTCTTAAGTGAACACAGTAATTAGTAACGCTGTGAACTTCTCAATAAAAATTGCTTCATGCTCGGTTTTGACAATTTCAACAGCACTCAGAAAGACGTTTTTCTAGCCTCACGACTGGGTGACCTTTCCATGGTGGAGCGCTTCAATCGGAACGAGTGCCTATTTTCCTGCTCATTATCGGCACGTTGATTAAACGTGTCGGGTGTGAAAAGGGGCCGGAGATCTGCCTGCGGATGAAGCGCACTGGTTCCATGCCAAGCGGTGCCTTCAAATCCCCCCCAACATATGCGGCCCGATCAGCGGGGACGCCCTGGTCAGGGCTGCCATGGCAACTGTGGCATAGGCTACAAAGGGCGGCAACGTGAGCCAGGAAATGCTGTAGTGCTGGTTCATCAGTCAACCCTCACCGTAGTGTTACGATGCAGGCATGACCGTCTTTCAACACTTCACACAAAATTTCATTTCGGTCTGCCTCTTCATTTCATTTACATTTATTGATGCGTTTCTCCAAAGTGACTTAAAAGATTAAGCTACTTACAACAGGGTAACTTTACCAGAGCAATTCAGGATAAGTACCTTGATCAAGGGTACTACAACTTGAGGGGGGATTCAAACCCACAACCTTTGGGTCTAAAGGCAGCAGCTCTAACCACACCACTACTGGCCACCACTACCATGACAAGTTTTTTTGCACTTGGACCTTATTTACTTCAACCTGATCCACTTTTTTGTTACTCTGTAGATATAAAGTATAGCTAAAATACAGTCGAATTAAAAACTGGTACAATTAAAAGTGACTGCAGACTAAAGTTAAGGCCTATTTCCTGTTTAGGATGAACTGTGAGGTCACGGGGCGGTGCTGAGCGGTGTGCTACCTGTTGGAGGTGCCGCCCCCTGTTGGCCTTGGGGAGCAACAGCAGTTTCCTGGCCCAGCTTCTTCTTGGCCTCCAGGACTGGGTTCTCAAACTGGGTCTTCTGGTTGATGTGACTGCAAAGGAAGCAAGCAGGCATCTTTTTCAGAACACCAGGGTCAGAGTGTCCGAGGTTCAACTTCCTTAAACGCACACGGACAGCGGGCCGAGCAATCGACCACCTTCGTCAGCAACGATTGTTAACGTTATCGTTTGCGTTTACAGATTCATGTCTGGAAGACACTTTTCTCCAAAGTTTACGCGTAGCGCACAGTGAACAGAAATGCATTTCACAGCAGATGAGGAGCCGCAGACACAAGGAGGTTTATTAGAGCACGGCTCGCTCGCACCACACTGCCGTTTGCCGGCACACACACTCCTCAAGTACACACACACACACTCGAAGCCTACAGAAGTGACATGTGAACGTGAAACACTGCCGGGGACGATCGCAGCAGGTGGAGTCAGGCTGATTTACAGAGCTGTCGAGAGACTCGGGGAGAAACGGATTGGACGAGATGGGTTTCGAGATCCTTCTTGACAGTTGGAGAACTAATCGTGGAGGTCCTCCGCCATCAAATGTGAGCCAATCGCTCGTCAATCACTATCGGGAACCGCTTGCCCAGGCTGGGGTCATGGTGGTCCAGAGCGTATCGCACCGTGGACGGAGCGCCAGCCCATCGCTGGGAGATGTGCCAAAGTGCACAGTTCCCGTGCTGGACATTTGGGCCTTTGGCTCAGCGGGTTGACCGTGTCTCTTCCCGGAAGGTCCCGCAGGCTGCTGCTCACAAGACGTGGACGGCCGCCACGCCCAGACCCACACCCACCCGCCACACAAATCCACGCTACGTGGTCAAGGTGCCTTCGTTGGCGTAGCTCAGAAACTCTGCTTGTGACAGTTTCTCTGACGATGCTGTTTTCCCCAAGTGTGTGTCATCTGTTGAGCTGCAGGAGCTTTTCATGTGCGGCTCCTTCAGAGAGAAACTCTCCACCGGGTGCTCTCATTAGCAGGCCGAGTCGAGGCGTGGAAACGACTTCGCCCTTAATTGCCGCGTCTTCCCTTTCGAGAAGCGCGTCCCCTCGCGTGTAATAGATGCTCTGCTGACTGCACTTCTCCAGAGCAACAGGACACGGGGATGGGGGTGCGGAGGTGTTCTCTCCCTGCTGCGTCGACACCCAGGGAATCGGAGCAGCCGAGAACCAAAAGGACGATTTAACTCCCGCCCCGCCGTAGTAGCATGTCTATGGATGTTGAGTCTGCGCTACGAACCTTTGCTGCCCTTCCACTGTCCCTTATTTAGCAAGAACAAGGCAGGGTTATTGAAGGGGGCACTGATCACACATTTACATCTATCTTGCTTTCCAAAGGCCGCACAACACTACCAGTTACCCCACACCATGAACACCTGGACATTGTTAACAGCTGCTGTCTCCTGGAGGAAGGCAGTGCGCCTGAAAAGCGAACACAATTTTACGCCCATGGTGACCACCATGTCATCCAATGACACTGAGCCACATTAAAAGCTGACAGATGGAACGGCTGCTGGTGTTCACAAACAGTGAATAGCCGCTGGTACCAACGAAAAAAAAAGCTCTCATTACAAGCTCACAACTGGCTGGATATTTTTCATACTTTCCATGGCGCTAATAAAATTATTCTGTTTTGCTGCAGACAAAAATTGTCTCAGTGGGTTTCTACTCAAGCGACTGGGAATTCCGGTGTCAAATCTGTGACTTGTCTTGGGATCAGCAGTGCATCGTGGTCTTTCCACTCGCCATCACGATGCACCACTGTGGGACTCACTCCACATAGTAGATGCCATACTGCGGATCCTCGATCTTCTCCCAGCCATACGGCAGCTCTGTGAAAAGAAAAGAGACGAGTCAAGAACCCTACAAGTCCAGTGTGATTTGGGTACACCTTCTAAAACACACCAAACATTACACATAGGCTTCAGGTGCATAATTCAACACATACACTTTATTCATGAATTGTTTCATACCTAAAAGCTACGGATACCGAATTAAAAAATGTGCTAATTATTAATTCCTTTACTGTGGGCCTGGATGGAATATGAGATGTGTTTTATGGCTTGACAAGAACATCACGCCCTGCTGGAGCCCCACCAGCTCCTTACAAATGACATCTGGAATCTTCTTCCAGGGGAAGCACATAAATCTCGTCTCTCGGTGTCCATTACACAGCCCATTAAAAAGAGTGCGGTCCAGCCCTGCGACCGTTCCTGTGCCTCGCTCAGCATGTTCAACGCCAAAGTCACCGCACCCAGGAGCAACGTGAGCGCTCCGACCGAGAGAACGATGTGCATGGTGCACCCCCTCCCCACCACCCCCACACCCACGCCATGGACTGTGGTTTTGCCACTGAGGCCTCACCTCCGTCCTCGCACTTCTCGGGCGGTTTGGCCTTCTTCGCCAGTCGGGGGTCCAGCCACGTAGTGGTCTTGGTGTTGTGGCTGTGGAAGAAGCAGGACGGTGCCGTTAACATCGAGACCCGTGGGCAATTCTGCATGCGCATACAAGTCACCTGCGGCGCTTTAACCTGCCCACGCGTTACACGCTCAGCCTCCGCAGCCACTAAAGACCTGCATTGGGACTGCGCCGGGATGCGAACCCAGCTGGAAAAACCCAGCAATCTCCACGTTGAGTACCCTGCCAAAACAGTCATTTAACGCAGGGTAAAAGCATTAGGGTGAAAAAAACAAACACGGAACATATTAATTCCCTCTGTGGGCAATGCTGGGAGGTGCTCTGGCTGCCAAGTGTGTGTGACAAGCTCACATCCAAGTATCTGGCGTTAAAAAGATGTTGTGCTGAATTGGTGCTGATCCCTTGTGAATGCAGTGCGGATGTTCTTGTCTCCCTTTAGCAGCAGTTCTCACACAGAACGTCACGTTACACTCAGGTCGGCTCACACAGAATGACATACAGTGGGAGGAATGTGAAGCTGCAGGTACAGGTGCAAGTACCTGGAGCCTGACGATCGAAAGTGAGCAAAGATTCTGGAAGCAGAAGAGGACCTAAAGTGTAGAGCAGAGCAAGGGCAGTTGACCTTGAGGCAGCAAATCACCACTGTTTAATATTCCTCTGGTGGGTGGTGGACACACGGCATACCTACAATCTGTTCAAGCCTCCTTTAGCAACTGGAGATGCCCATCTCACTGCATCCAATGGACATGGAAATGACCATCTCACTGCATTAATGGACATGGAAATGACCATCTCGCTGCATCCAGTGGACCTGGAAATGACAATCTCACTGCATCCAGTGGACCTGGAAATGACCATCTTGCTGCATCCAATGGACCTGGAAATGACCATCACACTGCATCCAGTGGACCTGGAAATGACCATCGCACTCCATCCAATGGACCTGGAAATTACCATCTCACTGCATCCGGTGGACCTGGAAATGACCAGTCCACTGCACTCAATCGTCTACTATTGCTGGATGCTGAAACCCGACCACGCGGCACTCACTCGATGAAGTACACCATGCCCGTCTCGGTGTAGGCCATCTCCCAGTTCTTGGGCAGGGGCTCCAGGCTGTCGTCACGGGGTAGAGAGCTCCAGATGCGCAGGTCCATGGCGCTGCTGGATTGCGTGTAGCTCGGTACAGTCTTCCTCCACTCGGATCCATCTCTGTGTTCTGCGGTCAAAGAAGGGGAGAAGGGTTTCATCCATGGTCTCAGCAGCTCTCAAACACTGAAAAGTAACTTTTGCTTCATCGAGAAGAAGGAATGCAGGTGTTCAGAGCCCAACATGGTAACAGTTACAGCATCACAACAAGTGTAAACAGCTCAAGAATGGTACACTTTGCAACCATTCCCCTATCTGTGTTCCTTCATACTTAGTCCCGATTTAATATTCATGTTGTCTTTGCAGCAAATATTTAATATTCATGTTGTCTTTGCAGCAAATATTTCATATTTAATTTATATGTTTAATGCAGTCACTATACATTTCCTGTGACTGAATACATAAGCAGTCATTAAAAATGAATGGATATACAGTATCACATTTGCTTCGGCAAAAACTAAAAATTGATGCAAAACATTGAGTTCTACTTCATAAAAAGGCAATATTACAAAAAATAATGTAATTATTGAGATTACTGTGGGCCAGTGTGACTTGGTTTTGAGCCAAAGGGGGGGTAACACTTCCAGCTGGCCAAAGCCCTCCAAACGCAGCAGAGCAGGGACCCGGGAGCGACTGCGAGAGGGTAAGCAGGTTTGGCACAGTAACCGTAATCTTCCCCGGGGGGCAAAAGCCTGGAAACTTCCTCAGAACTGGCAGCACAGGGACTGCACACTATTTGTTTGCGTTTTGTGTGTGTGTGTGTGTGTGTGTGTGTGAGAGAGAGCAAGAGAGAGGCAATTCTGGAGGAGGAGAGGGTAAGCCCACCCGAAAGTCCGTTGATCATGGGTGGCCTCTCTTCATCATCCTCCTCCTCGGGGGCAGCACTGTCTTTCCGGTCCATCTTGCTGACAGAGGTGGTGCGCTTGCGCTGCACTTCGCCCTCAAACTCTTCGTCGAACAGCACCTGGTCCACCAGGTCAGGCTGCACAGCGCTGGGCTCCGCTGGGGGCTTCGGGGTCCCATAGTAATTCCCTGCATCACAAAGAAGGTCCCACGTTAGCCCTGCAGCCACCTTGTGCATCATGGTCATCAGACGTGACCATTGTTACTGTAAATGCTGAGGCTTAGGGTTAGGGTTAAACAGTGCCTTACAAACAGTGTGGTTCCCTTTGCCACTTCTCTACCACACATTCCCGAACACTACCGTGTGTCGGGCACCTCTTGGAGTTCACATGTAATTATGCGCAAATAACACTCAAAAACAATGAGGAAATGAGCCGGAGTAGATATGTCGTAGTGCTGATATTGAACTTCTGAATTCAAATGGGAAATTATTTATTTATTTTCTGAGAGGTTCTGACAAAAATTTGTATCTATTGATAAGAGGTCTGGAAAAATTAGTAAAAGGCGTTTTTAATTATTATTATTTTTCTCATTATTTTTATTATTATTTTTATTATCATTATGATCATTACTATTATTATTATTATTATTATTATTATTATTATGAAATTACAACTGTGAAAAGACTGAAAAAACTGAGAAGATGTATCATGAACATCCGCAGAGCTGCGGCGAAGGAAACGCAACACAACTCCAGGCACCTCCTTGGCTCTGAGGAAAGGCTTCTTCACTTATTCCGGTGTTAAAAACATCAGTGGCGCCTCTGTTCATGTGTAAGATCATCAGCTGTGCTGTCGCTTTCAACTGCCGGTTAAACGCTCATCAAAACGGATCACCGCTGGTACAACAGAAGTCCACAAGAACTAAGGCCCCTCATGCGGGGAGAGCCCTGTGGTCAATGACACTGACTGCGTGACGATCAGGGTACCGCTGTGTCCAAAACACTGTACTGTGCAATATAAGAGGTACAGTGTGCACCATGTCAACAGCTGGCAAAACACACATTTATTAGGAGCACATATGCCCTGCTGAACACAACCAAGCACACACACACATACGGTGCTTAATGTCTGTTCCAGTTAAATATACACTATTGGAATTAATTACACTCCTTAGATAATTTATGTGAAGCGTAATTAAGGGAAAGAAAAGACACCATTTGGGGATTTGCCTTCTCAGGGCAATTAATAACTGCCGACGCTGTACTTCCTTTTACTCCACATGTTACTACAGTCGTACTCAACCTACTCACAGTCTGAATCGAGAGACAGGAAAAGTACCGCTGCCAAGGTCGCTTCCACTGTCACTCCAGGTGTTCACGGGAAATACGAGTAGCGACAAGAAACATTCCTCATTGTGAGATGACCTCTGACCCAAGGGTTGCAGGTCCAAGTTGAAGTTGCATTGAAACTCCCTGCAGTTATGAGTAGCTTACAATGTTAATCTACTCATAACTATTTACCCATATACAGCAGGGTAATTTTACTGGGGCAATTCAGGGTAAGTACCTTGCTCAAAGGTACTAGATTGAGGTGAGACTCAAACCCATACCCTTTGGATCCAAAGGTAGGCGCTCTGACCAACATCCTACCAGCTCCCCCAATGACCTGCTGTCCTGTTTAGGGTTACCCCACATTATAGCCGTCAGTTGTAGGAGACTGTGGACCGACACAACGACAAACTGGACAAGTGTTACTGAAAATGCTGCAGGGGACGGATGGACAAATGGGCAGACAGATGTTGAGTTGCTTGGCAGATACCTTTATCAGAGGTAACTCCTATAATGGGCATCCAAACACCTTACCCATTTAATCCGTGGTTATCTTACTAAAGTAATGAAGCAACCGTGGGGTACAACAGCAGGGAGCCTCACTGGCCTTGAACTGGAACACTTTTGTTCAAAGGTCAACTCACGGGTTGCTGCTGCTGCTGCACCCGCCTCGGACGGGGTGTATCGCCAGAGATACTTACATAAATACCCAGCAGCGGAACGAGTCTCAGAGTGCGTGACTAAAAGCTTTGAGCCCCAGTTGCTCCATCAGCTTGTGTGTGATGGAGACGGGACACTCGGCGACTGCGGTCCCGCGTCTCGCCAGTGAGAAGATGGGGTCCATGTCCAACGGCTCACGCTCACACTAAAGGAAAACACCCCCGAAACAGAGGTGAGAGCACCTTCCGTTGGACACGCAGTGCGCTTGTTCACCCTGACGCAGGCGCTGCCATTCATTCATTCATTCATTCATTCATTCATTCATACTGAAGATACGTTCATTAGGCGTTGGCGGGGGCAGCGATCGAGATAATAGATGGAAGCCGTTGGCTCGTTTGTGCCTGTCTCCATCCACCGGTGACATTTATCACGAGCGCTAACGTGTGATTAATTGCTTATAAACACCAGGCTCAGAGCCCATGATAAATGTACATTAGACGCGCAGGGAGGAGGAGAACAAGGGACGTCAAGGCAGATTTGCTCCATTATTTGTCAGTTTAATCTGCAAGGAGCTTCGCAATCCATCAGCGAAGAGACCGATATCCCGAAATTGGCTTAATGTCACCCCAATGTTCTCCCGCGGGCTGACAGTGATTTGACAGTGACACGCTCTCTTTCTCCCGTACTAAAATACCGCAAGTGTCAGACAGTTCTCGCCAAGGTGGTCACACGAGCACATACATGAGCACACACACGCACGCACGTACGCGCACGCTGATGAGGCCGCAGTGACCATCGGCAAGCTCCCACTTCACGTGAACGAGACCCAAAATAAATGCTCATGATAACATAGAAATAAAGACAACCACACGCTTATTGGGAGATATATTCTTACTGAGAAACACTAACACTATGGAGTATGAATAATGTTCATATATAGTGCTGCATGAAAGTGTGTGAAGCCTACAGGGATGCTCATTATTCTTTTATAAAATATTAATATAAACTGATAGGATGACTAAATGACCATGATTTACACCCCTGATTCTACTTATATATTCGGTATAACCAATGCAACTTGGGCTTCACTTATGTTTACACCTGCACTACTTGTGTGTTTCTACTACACACATGATTTCCTCTAAAGCAACATATGGAATTGGTTATTACACACCTATTATGTCACACGAGAAACACTGATTCTCATTAAATACCCATTTCGTGGTAAAACTAAGGGACACGGGGTTCACACACCTTCCAGCAGCACTGTATGTGTCTGAAAGAAATACTATAAGAAACTACAGTGTTTTCTACTAATTTACACTCATAGATGGTAAAAACAGAGAGGGTCGAGAAGAAAGGACTGTTGTGTTACTTCCTGTCTCTCAAGTCCAAGACGAGTGTGTGTTCCAGGGCCACGAACACACAAACAGCGGAGTCAGTGAGAGATCCTGATTTTCCAGTGTCCCCTTCATGACAGGTCATGATAAACATCGTTGCGTATGACTGCAGCTTTAACTCCAGTATCTCAAGATTCCTTGTCTGAGCCACTTTTCTACTCTCGCTCAGTTCACAGAGGGCCCAGCTGCAGTGGGAGAGAGCTACCCACAATGCAACGGGTCCCAGTGATCCTCATTGCAACCAACAGGGCAGAAAACCTGAGATGCGCTGCACTGCCTCCTGTAAGGCCCACTTGTCTGCGATCGGCAAATCTGTGCACCTTCCAACTATGAGCAACAGGAAAGAGGAAGTCGTGTCATCAGCGGGAAACAAAGATCAATGACATGTACTGTATTCAGGCTCCCAGTGAGGTGTGTGTGTCAGGGAGCGAGAGGCACATGAACTGAAAGCTACTGCTCAAAGTTCCCCTTTATGATTTTCTGATCACAGAGACACTGAGTCACATTATTGTTACAGGCTCATAAGTTGCTGGAAGGAAAGGAACAGCTGCTAGGGCAGTAATTAGGGCTTTTGCCTGTGGACCTCAAGGTTGTAGGTTCAAATCCCAGCTGTAGTACCCTTGAGAAAAGTACTTACCCTAAATTGCTCCAGTAAAATTACCCTGCTGTATAGAGGGATAAATAATTTTAAGTTGCTTTGGAGAAAAGTGTCAGATAAATGTAAACTGCAAGTTTGTCACTGACGAGAGCACAGAACGTGGTTAACGCACACCCCCCTGTGTGACCCATACCAGAAGCTGAGTAGAGTTATTTCTCTCCCTTGCTGTTGCACTCTAGGGTATCTTACAGAACGTACTGGACACTCACACAAGGACTAATTTGGCACCACTCTCAGCCCAGGGCCTCCCAACACACATCGGTTAATGCTGGAAGGACAAGAGGCATCTCAGTGTGGTGTCCAGGAGAAAAAGAGAGAACATAGTGTACAGTGGTACTGGAATGTGTGTAAACCCCTTGTGTCCCTTAGTTTTACCACAAAACAGTCATTTGACGAGAATCAGTGTTTCTCATGTGACATAGTAGGTGTGTAATGAACAATTCTATATGATGCTTTAGAGGAAATCATGTGTGTAGTAGAAACACACAAGTAGCGCAGGTGAAAAAATAAGTGAAGTCCAAGTTGCACTGGTTATACCAGGTAGGTAAGTTGAATCAGGGGTGTAAATCAAGACCTGATCAACCGCTACACCCCAGCCAGACCCCTTCGCTCGGCTACTTCTGCCCGCTTGGTGGTCCCGCGCATGAAAAGTAAAGCACGGAGGTTCTCGGTTCTGGCTCCGTTGTGGTGGAATGCCCTCCCTCTCTCACTCAGAACTGCTGAAACTCTGTCTACATTCAAGAAGGGTCTGAAAACTCACCTTTTCCAGACTCACTTCGCTCAAGATCGCTCAAGCTCATGTCGGGTGTAAAAGTTCATGCACCGTAACTTCATGATCATCCTCAGATAGGCCTTTACACAGCCGCTACTCCTGCATTGCATGTGATTGTTTTTCTGTGTACCTTATTCTTAAAAAAAAAAAAAAGAAAAGAAAAATTTGGTAGGACATTATCAGGATTCATCTATCCTGCATTTTATGCACCTCCTCGAGCGATGAACATCGGTGCATAAAGTGGAAAGAAACAAACTAGGTTTGCTTAAGGATCACACGTCTGTAGCTATGCCTCTTCCTCCTAATATGATGCACAATTTCGCTGAGATGTGCGTGGCTTTGGAGAAAGCGTCTGCTAAATGAATAAATGTAATGTAAATGTAAATCAGTCATTTATTCATTTCATAAGTTCATGCTAATATTTCATACGAGAATAATGACCATCCCTGTCGAGTTCACACACTTTCAAGCTGCACCTCATGGTGTCCAGCTGGAGCTTAGTGTTAAAGGGTTGGATGTTTCTCTAAGGAACTGGAGGGCGGTCACATCTGCCCTCGGAGACTGGGTTTGAGCTCACGTGACACAGACATTGGTTAGAAGGAGTGCCACTCAAGGAGCTCAACGCACCTCTTTGTGTGGACCTGCTCCATCTGTGTAGACGTAGTTGGCGTGTTCTATCCGTGTTCACAACCCAAAGACATGCTGGAAGAAGGCCACGGTGAACCACTTGCGGACCCACCCTTACGAGGCGGTACTGGGCAAGTGTGGAGCAGATACCCACACGGTCGTGTAGGAACTGTGACTGAAAACCAGTCAAAAGTTTGAGCACACCCGGGCAAACTGTGCGAAAACGGGAACGTGATGGAGCCACAGGTGTCCTACGTGTCTGAGAACTGCTGCACGAGAGCTGGGGGGGTGAGGATGGGGGTGGGGTGATTCCCTGCTCAAATTCATTAAACATCTTGCGAAAAAAAAGTCGCTCCGGAAACTTGTGACTCGCTGTGTACTTGTGACTCGCTACGGTATTTGCAGCATTTTTTTCGAAGATTTAGCAGGCATATTTGCTTTATATGACATTATTTGTTATTCATCCAACACGCCCGTTTCTGTGCACCCCACTTTGCTTGTTTGGTGTTGAATCAGCACTGCCTGCCAACCGCCCCGATGGAGGGGGGGCAACATCCTACAGGCTCCACCACCAAAGAGAACACAGGAGCATGGAGCAACACATTAATATGCCAGGGCATCTACAAATCTCCAGATCTTTGCTTTGCCAGCTTTTCCAGAGATCCAGTGCTCCATTTTTACCCTGCTAAATTTATCTTACCACCCCTCCCCCCCCCCAACAGCCACCCCTTTCTGCGCACACTGGTAATCTTCCTGCTGAAATAACTGCTTGTGCTGTGCAGCAGCTCTCACTGTCAGTTCTCCTGCATCTCTAACAGAACCCAGAGAACCTGCCGGCTCCCCTGAGTTCACGCTCACGCGAGGGAAGGATGTCTGATGCTGGGATCCGGGCCTTTCTCATGCACCAATGTGCCGCTCTGCCCTCATTGGGTCTTTACCGCCTGCGGTCGGCACTGTTCTTCCGGCCGGTCTGGTTTCCCCAGAGAGTCGAGGAAGGCAGGAGGCCGGCAGTGTGGGCTCAACATTGGCCACTACCACTCACCCATCTTTCCCAAAATAAGCTTCACGCCTTCTCCTTGGTATCGCAAAGCACGAGAGCTTCTCAAATAGGGTCGTGTGCAGCAGGGAGCACTGACTGCACCCTAGGGTGAGACCTACTCCGAAAGCCAAGGGGAACTGAGTCCCCTGGCTGTCTAACCCCTCAGAGAGACAGAGTACAACTGAACTGCTGACACACCATAATGTCATCAGTTGTTCTTTTTGGGTGTGCAGAATAAACCTGTATGAAGAACCCAAATGATGTGTTTAACTCCACTGAGTACTTCCGTCAATATGTTCGGTCCCCCGAAATACCTGACAAACTGTCAGGTCACTTTAACAAATATAGAAGGTAAAGCTGATGGTACAGCAGGAAAACTGAAGAGCAAGAGTAGAATTCAGCCACAGAAATAGAAATGTAGTGGTTACAGCTGCTTCCTTTGGAGCCAAAGGTTGCAGGTTTGAATCCCACCTCAAGCTGTAATACCCTTGATCATGGTACTTACCCTAAAACTGCTCCAGTAAAAATCACCCAGCTGTATAAATGGGTAAACAAGTGTAAGTAGCTGAACATGACAAGTCATATTGGAGAAAGGTGTTAGATAAATGAATAAATGTAAATGTAAAAGACTCTGATATGCCATGCTCAGCCTTCTTCCGATACTGAGGAAGGAGCAATAAAAGCTGGTGACCGGAAGCAGCTATTCTCCACCCAACACTTCCCCGCTGTAGATGTGAACCAACAATCTATCTAAAGGTTTGAACCTGTGCGAAGCTGCAATGTCTTATGTTTCCTTCATGATAAATTAAAGGCAGGAATGAGCGGATGGACTCCCACTCTCAAATGTGCCTGGGGTGGTGAGCAGAACAAATTGTTATTGTCACACCATAATTAAACTGGATTTTAACAGGATTGTTGTCACTGCCGTTCTCTTAAATGAGCCAATTTACTGTTCGGGCTGCAGGTGGCCCCCGGCGTATTGCTCCACACGGGACTGCTGGCGTCACCTGTGCGAAACAGCGCCCTCCGGGAAGAAAAGAACCACCTCAGCAGAAGGTCTGAGATGTTCTTCCAAAAAGCCTGGAGCCGCTCCAGTCAGCAGCGAGTCATTAGAACGGCCAGAGGACCGAGCAAGTGTTTCGACCGCTGGGCAAAAAAATTCACCCAGCAGCTCCTGTTCCGGCACATTCCTCCACAACAAGGGACCAGAGAGCAGTTCCTTCGCTAACGGTAACTTTCAGGAGCGGAGTTACATTATTGTCATACAGTGGAACCTATTGAAATGAGCATAATCAAATGTGTTTGTCATGAAATATTTAAAGTAAAAGCTAGAACAACTTATTATTTCTTCCAAATAATCCATGTTCATTATTTGCCATTTTAAAGACCCCAAATTTGGTAATATTTACGATGTGGTTCAGGAGCCATGGCTAGAGGGACAAATAATATACTGCTAAATTCACACAGATTAGTTTAAATTAATTAAAATGTATTAGTCATTAAATGTTTTAGGGTCTAGTACAACTTAAACTTAATCTTAATTATTCTTAATAATTGATGTTAATTATTCGGAATACTCAATATGGGCAAATATGTACGAGGAGGTAACGTTCAAGCAAAGACATTAGAAGGGTCACGGCAGGGGAAAGTGCTGTATTACTACATTTTTACTGTGCTAAAATTAGTTTGGAAATAATTAAAATGGAATTAGGAATTAATTATTTTGGGGCCCGATACAACTTTTAATTAATCTCAGACATTCTGAAAGTACAAATGGAGTGCAGATTGGTACAAAGAACAGAGGGAAGAACATTGGCTCAGTAAGTGTCACTTCACAACTCCAAGACTGGGGGTTCGAATCCAGCCTCGGTGCCCAAGTCCACACAAGGATTTTTCTGCATGTATTTTGGCTTCTTCCTACATTTCAGGCGCACGTACGAGGTAAACCGATTATTTCAAATTGTCCCAACTAACTGGGTTTGGGTGCCTTTCTTGCAGAGGAGTGGTACGTCATCAAGGACGTCCCGTATCCTTTGTCTGTGGGCTTTGTGTGTCTGTGGCCCCACCTGAACTAGTGGGTGCTGGAAATGTTTGGATGGACGGGAGCTACAAACACCTCATGTCTGAGCAATGGCCTTTTCATGTTTTTAATAACACAGCCGCTGTCAAGCCACACAGACTGGGAGAACTGGGAAAACTCCAGTCCGCTTAGGAGGAACACGGGTCTTACCATCATAAGTGCCACTCTCCAGCAGCAGGCCGCTGTCCTCCAGGATGCGGAATTCGCCGACGCTGATGAAGTTGTAGTCGACCCCGGGCACCTCCCCATCTCTGGGCTGTCTCGTGGTACCTGCCAATCAAATCAAAAAGCAAGCGGGAAATAATGAGCCGGTGAACATGCAGTGAGGAGAACGGGAGCGGAGGAAACATTCACCCAGAGGATGAAACCACAAAGTACCAGGGCAACCATTGTGTCACCGTCACCTCTTGGCAAGGTTTTCACAATATTTGTTCACGTTTTTCCATCCAATACTTCGCCACACGTTCTTTTCCCCTCTGCGTCTCTATTAATTCCGTTTTGCAAATGCAACATTAATTACATAAATCCCGTAATAAGCCACCCATTTGCTGAAGCCTCAGCTACATGGAATTTATGTGTCTAATATGTGAACTTGTGAACCTCATTCAGGAGTTGCGATGAAAAAAGCTAAAAAGGAAAGCGGGGAAACTTCTGCCCGCTGATGAAAAAACAGGGCCATTTATCTTCTGACAATCTGCTTTAAATATTTACTGAGCTAAAAACATTTACAGGGAATTGAGTTTCCTAAGTTCCTTCCTCCTGTTTCTCCAAACATTGTTTCGAGCCACATGTCACCAAGTGATAAAATACTGCAAACTGGCTGAATTACAAGTGGTTGTAAACAGGGACTGTAGGAGCAATGAAAGTTCACAAATCTTGTCTAGTCATGATTCCCCACACACACACACACACACACACACACACACACACACACACACACACACACACACACACACACACACAGACACACACGCACAGATGGCCCCGACTTATGATGGGGTTACATTCCACAAAGCCCATCGTAAGTCAAAAAATGCATTTAATACACCTAACGTGCCGAACATCATAGCCTAGCATACGTGCGATGGCCATTATGGCCTTGCTGCCTTCATGCTGGGCAATTATCTTGAGTTTCCCCTCAAGAGTGATTGCCCTCCTCTTCTTCTTCCCACCGGTAGCAGGAGACACTGATGGGCGTTTCTGTGACATTATGGCTGCACAAAACACAACCGCATGGCAGACTAGGAGATGCGGATCGCAAGAGAGTATTGCACTGCATATCGCTTGCCTGGGAAAAAACTAAGCTCAGAATTCAAAGTATGGTTTCTACTGAATGTCTATCGCCAGCTCACCGTTGTAAAGTTGAAAAATCGAAAGTTTAACTATCATAAGTCGAGGAGCATCTGTATACGTATATATAAACCTATACTTTTCTCCAAAGCAACTTACAAATTCGGATACTTAAAATGATGTACCAATTTAAACAGCACGGTAAAGTACCTTGCTTAACGGTACTAGGGCAGGAGGAGGGACTCAAACCCATGTCGTTCCAGTGCAAAGCAGTGTCTATAACTTATATTCACAGGTACTGAACACTGGTTTGCCTCTCAGGTTGCTATAGCTTATGCACAAACTTGCTTTGAAAATAACAGTTTAACTAAATAAAGCAATACGATAAAATATTACTGCATTAATACTACATATAACATCATTTTTGATAATGAAGGTAATGAAGTTTCAGTGCGATAAATTGCATAATATTTTCTCTGAATTTATTTATGGACATTTTTCCAGGAGGGGAGTCTTAACTTTCATTGGACTCTTAAAGGGTTCTGTGACCTAGAAAACGGTTAAGGAACTGTGTTGTAGAGGAGCGTGTCGGTACAATGGTGCCCCCCGATGGCTCACCTATTCTCGAGCCCTTAATTCATCCGGCTACACGTTCTCTGATACACGTCTCACCAGCCCTGTAGCCTTCCCCCCAGCCAGCAACGCCCTGAACCAGCTCTGCTGTGCCAAACTCCACCACCGCTGAGAATCTTCTCCCTGACAAAGCGAAACTGGAAAACCGAACCTCCGGCTGGACAACAGAGGCTGATTGATGCAGACAGGCAGGGGAGGCGAGTTCACCTTTCAGCACCCCCCGCCCCCCTCGGGCAGGTACGACAGTTCTGCCTTTGTAGCACCCACCCCCCCTCGGCGACGGGCAGCACGGAGCCCTTTTCGCTCGACCATGGCAGCGTTCCCCCGCTTTCAGGCCGTCCTGAAATTGAATTCCTCCCGAGGGCCTCTTTTTTTGGTATTCAGACCTGCTTCCTTTCTGTCCTTCGAAAGGAGCTTTTAAGCACTCGCTGCCGTGCCGTGTCAGACGCGACTTCCTGAGGAGAAGGGAGGATGTGACTATGGATGTTGTTCCAGGGTTGTGCGGCTGCTTTGGACCCCCCAGGTCCTCTTTGCCCCTATTGGGCTTGTGGAGCCTTTATTCCCCTTTCATGGCCTTTAAAGTCAACCCCCCTCCCCTCCCCTCCCTCGCCATCCAGTTTGGCATGGCTGGAAGACGGCACCGCTGGGGCCCATAATGGACCCGGGCACAAAAAAGCACACATTACGTCCTGCTGTAAAAGGCCACTTTCAGGCCGACGCGGGAAAATGTTCCTACTGGCAGAGTCTACTCATTCACAACATTTTCCTTTTTCACGGCATAACAAGATTGTCCTCAAAAGCTTAATAAAGACTGTCAAATGAAAAAATGGATAACTGAGGGCAGGAAAAGAATAGCAGCGCCATTTCAATTGTTTTACACAGCATACGGGGTGAGGAATTCCAATATAACCTTCAGACGGCCATTAAGAAAGAGTGCATTTTTATATTCAGCACAGCCAAACAACAATCTCGCAAACACAGTCTGACCTATCAGAGGCTTTCATTGACTTTTACTTTCATTGCGGAAAAAAAAATGTTTACACATCCAAGAAGACTGTAGTGAGGAGATGGATAATGCATTTCTTAACTCTCTTGAAAGTAATAAAGTCAACATTCAAACCCAGTCTTTGTACTATTGAAACCGCCAATTTGTAAATAGTATTGTGGGAAATGATAAGCAAGACACCGGATTCAATGAAAAAGAGAGAAAATGATGCTTCTTTGGGAACTCATACTCTGCAGAGCAGGTTTCCCAGATGTTTGGCATCTACCGGGCACTTGCAACAGTGAAGCCAGCCAGGCCGCCATGGGCTCTGCTATGGAACAAACCACATGAGCACCTGAGCTGGTTTGGATCTCCTGCTTTGGACCTCCTAAGGAAACAAGCAGTGAGAAGACTGTGGAACACCAAAAAATTATGAGGGAAATAAAGACCACGGATGATTAAATCCCCAATACAACACACATTAGCCTCAGGCTAGATCTGCCAATGTGCCAAATATCACAAATTAGAGAAAATACAAAATAAAGCACAATTACAAATATGGAACACAGTAAATAGCTGGTGGTCCAAAGTAGGACTGTAAGGTGTGTGTTACCCACAGGGGATGTTCTGACCGCACTAACTCAGAAAGGCAGATATACAAAGCGCTGCTCCCAGGAGGTTGCCTCGGCTCTGTGGCCACTGGGATCTATTAAGGAGGATGGAGATGGATTTTCTCCCAGAGAGTGAGAAACACCGAGAATTACAAGAACAGGACGGACGAGTGAGCCTGACTCGGGGGGTGAAGGGGAGAGAGGATGATGGAGGAGTCCTCATTCTTTCCACCTCCACTGCTTCTTCATTAAGACAACAGTCGAGGACAGAGATTAGAAACTGCAGCCATGTGGCAAAGCCTCTGCAGCTGATTTATAGCCAACCTGGATGTGATGGGGAGGGGGGTGGAATACAGAGGACTGGGTGAAGTATGAGAGGTGATGAGCTTTGGTGGGACATGCAGTAAGATGCACTGGAGACTGACAACGCTGTGAGTTCAAAGTGGATTTAAGGACATGAGGAGTATCTGACACAAGCCCACTGAAAGCACTCGTTCGGGATTTAACACCACTGCCTACTTCACACAACTCCAGCTGTACAACTGACCAGTACGATTACATTTAATCTGACACTTTTCACCAAAGTGAGTTACAATGTTAAGATACCTACAGTCATTTACCCATTTATACAGCTGGGTAATTTTACTGGAGTAATTTAAGGTAAGCACCTTGCTCAAGGGTACTACAGGCAGAGGTGGGATTCAAACCTGCAACCTTTGGTACAAAGGCAGCAGCTCTGACCAGTACGCTACCAGCTGCCCAACTGACCCTATGCTTCAGGTGGAATGGCAGAATCTTGGTCCTGGTGGGTGTGGAGGTGTTTTCTGGATAATATAGGTGAGAAGAACAAATGTCCCAGGCAGGGGGGGTGAGGGTGTTACTCACAAGGGATGGTGCGCAGGTATAGGTTATCCCGGATGACCTGCTGTAGCTTGTGATCCAGGGAGCCTTTCTGGAACTGCAGGCTGAGGTAATGACGTAGGTCTGTGTTTAACACCTTCCCTGTGAGAAAAAACACATATAAACCCACACACGTGAAGGTTACTTGAAGGTTCCCACCGAATATATAATTCGTACATCGTCAGATTGAAGAGGGGAGCCATGATTTCTCAACCTGAATACAACCGTGCTTCTTTGTATGAAAAGTTGGGCTGTCATTTCAGAAAGCTTCCAAAAACAGTAAAGTCTACCGGAAAGACCCAACAAAGTAAAAGTCAAGTCCCCTGAAAAAAAGAAACACAATACAGACCTTGCTCACACTTGGGTCCATAAAGACCTCTGAGAAAACTGGAGAAGTTGGGGCAAAGCTCAAGAATGTGAAGGTAACAAAGAGAGTTGAGAGTGGTCTGCTGAGATGGGGTTGAAGAAGAAGTGAAAGAAAGAGCTAAGACTCATCTATATGCTAAGTCTCAAGTCTCTCAGATGTTTTTTGTGAGACAGGACATTTTTCAATAGATGGTATCGACAAGAGCAACCAACAGCACCAAGCTACCAGATGCATGGAACACCAGTGCTCTAACCCCCCCAGCACAATTGTAATGCTGAACCAGGAAATCGGCAAGTCTTCCTTCAGCCTAAGGGCTCCGTCAAGGTGTCACCTTGAGTAATAACCTTGAGTAGTAACTCTTTTTGCCAGAAATACAGATGGGAGCAGAATCTGGAGTTTAAATCCAGTCACAGGGAGGTGAGGAGAAGAGAAACAATAAAAAGACTTGATTGGTATGTTTCACTAGATCTGAGTGTTGGGGGAATTTTAGGGTCTAACAACCACACAATGACTTCATCCATTCAAACTTGAAGCAAAGGAACGTTCACAAGCCATAGACACATAGACACGGAAAAAGCGCCCACATCCTCTGAGACGATCACACTGTGAACAACGATGTTTTTTTTTGCATTTGTTCCACTGAGAGGTAACAGATGAACACTGATAAACACGGGCTCAGACAGCTGGCTGGGGCACGTGTAAGTGGCCCAAGAGAGACCATGGTAGAAAGGATGCGCCAGTGCACATCAGCAGGGAGGGGATGGCATGCACCAATGTAGATCAGCAGAGGGGGGGTGGCATACACCAATTCAGACCTACAGATGGGGGAAGCAGGTGGCAGGACAACGCGGGAATATGGGTGCACATGGAGCACGTAGAGCGGTGAGCATTCCAGGGCAAATGACCCATGTCGTTCTCTCCCAGGACAGCCAGACCCCAGCTGGTCAAGTCTTGCAGAGACCCTAGGGGGAGGCAAAGGCATAATGATGCTCACCTGACTCCCTCTTTACATTTCATAAAGCCATAAAATTGAGCTGCCACACTGCATGCAGGGCATCACTGCACATCCCTTCTATACATCGTCATTCAAAAGTACATAATTTCTACACTGCAATGAATGATTCAGCCACTGAAATCCAAAAAACTTGGTATTCACATTAATTTATACTGCTCCTCTTATTACTATATTGCACTGTTTCCGGTTTGCTTGGTGGGTAACTACCGGTGAGTCCTATATGCTGCTCATATTTTGAGGTGACAGCGGATTGAGAGAATGATGTCCTACCTGGCAGAAGAACCCAGAGCTTTTAAGTCCACACTGGCTACATGTTTTTCAAACGCACTGTTAGGCGATTTTATCATTCTGCGAATACCATAGAGTGTACTTATACACACCTAGATGGTATAGCCTCGATCACAGAGTGTACTTATACACACCTAGATGGTACCTCCTTGATCACAGAGTGTACTTATAGACACTAGATGGTATAGCCTCAATCATAGAGTGTACTTATACACACTAGATGGTATAGCCTTGGTCATAGAGTGTACTTAAACACACTAGATGGTATAGCCTCGATCATAGAGTGTACTTAGACACACCTAGATGGTATAGGCTCAATGCAGTCGAGAGACGCGGTCCATCCTTGCTTTTTCCGCACCGACTTCAATCTTTCTTCCTTTCCATTTTTCGTTTTCTTTGCCAGCAGGCATGGTCCCGCCAACTTATCCATTACCCTCACGTACCATGAGTGACATTTTTATCCAGGGAAAAAGCAATGAGCCCCAGGCTCTAACAGAGAGCTTCAATACCTGACAGTGCAGCCAAATTCATACCTGCAACTTAAACCAGCACTGATCCCCTGCTCACTCGCCATGTTGTCCAATTTGCTCTCATCTTAAATCGCTCTTAAACTCTTCCTAGGTCTTACATCATCTTATGGCTTATTATAACCAGAAAGTCTTCAGTTCAGTTTCTTCAATTCAATTCAATTCAATTCAATTCAGTTCAATTCAATTAAAATCTTCTCTCCCAGTGACACAGAGCACTGAACAAAGGATTAAAGACATAATACAAATAAAAATCTGTCTATGCATTACATTACTACAGTACCCATATTAGTTGCTAAAACTATAAGTAGGCCTACTGTCAATGGAGGAAAGCACACAAAATTCCCAACCGAAAGGCAAGGGAGAAAATAGCCTTTGGGGCCCAAGTGCCAGTAACTACCCACCCCTTCTGGACTTTCTAGGAAAAGACTTTTATGCCGACTTAAACCACTATTTATAGCATTACTATGGTCGCTAGATAGTAACAAGTTGATGAGTTAATGCCCCGGTTCACTTATGCAGGGCTCATCCACCACACCACGCAGCCATCAGCCTCCGTCAACATGGTGTACAGGGATCATGGCCATTTACCTCTTTCTAATACTATCTCAGGCATACTAAACTAAAAAAAAACCCTAAGGGTCACCATAATCTTAACCCTAGGTATAAGCCTAACTGCAGCCTTTAGAGTACACACCCTGTAGAAGCAATAAAACAAAGGGAAAACGAAGAAATGTTTGTGAAAGGCAGCACTTCCATTACTTCCATGGAATGTATGATGGATCTTCCTGCACCTGTTTCTCACGAGGACACATATTGATTCTGGCGTCTAAGCTTAAGCTCATCTTTACGGACAGGTGGACGTGCGTGTAGTAAGAGAGGGACGTTTACATTTACTTCTTTAACAGATGCATTTCTCCAAAGTGACGTCCAATGAACTCCATGTAGTGTTGTCGGCCCACATACACTATTCACCACGGTGACTTACACTGCTAGATCCACTACTTACAATGGGTCATTCATCCATACATCAGTACTCTCTCTGTGACACTCACACACTAGAGGAGAACAGCATGTCTTTGGACCATGGGAGAAAAAGAAAGCACCTGCAGAACATGCAAACTCCACATAGACTGAGCAGGGGACTGAACCCCTGTCCTCCCACACCACCCAGGCACTGTGAGACAGCAGCATTACTCCCTGGGCCACCTTGCCACCTGTATCTGGGACCTGTGAAGATCCTTCCCTGCAGGTAAAGAGCAAGTGGGGAATCTTCCTCACATACTCCTTCCTCTCCACGGCTGCCCCTGACCCATCACTGCAGTAGTGCAGGGCACATGGAGACCGACAGGATGCAGGCAAGCCGTGCTAGTGTTCACCCCCCGACACCCACACACACCCTCCACTCTCCAGAGAACAGATGGCGGTCTTCTGAAGAGCCGCTGTCCTCAGAACATCATCTGCACTGGTCTGCTGAGCACAGAAGTCACAGCGTCTGCACAGCATGCACTTCCACATGTTCAACCTACCATTCTGTAGAGTCACGCTGCATATTACAAAACGTTAATGGTTTTGACTCGTTTTAAAAAGTGTTCGGCAAACTGATGACTGTGTGTGGGGCGGATAAGGAGGGAGGCTTGATGTCCTTTTAAAGAGATTTTACTTTCTATGAATTACTTTTGCAGAGCCAAATAGAACATTGCGGTATTGAGGTTATAATAATGAGGGCACATGTTATTTTTTATTACTAAAGAGTACTCAGAATATCAGCAAAAAACCTCTCAGCCGACAGCGGGACCATGTCACATCCATTTGCTTTTTAAATACGCCACAGTGACAGCTGTTAAGAGCTGAGGAGTCAACTAGTGATACCCTGCCTCAGTTTTACACTCTGTTCTCATAAAATCTAGATGAAGCAAGCATGAGGCAGCAGTTTCCAGTACTGGCTGTACACTGACAGCCTTCTGGTAAAAGACTAAGTCCAAAACCCATCAGCTTCAGCTCCTACCTGACAGCTCATTTTGCATTCCTTTTTGCGTGCAACTCTTGCATTGCTCTCTGTCATATCAGCTTCTAGGAATCAGGTAGAAGCCAACATGACAAGACCTTAAATAGCTATAGTTACATGTAGAGGGATGCAAAGCATGTAAAGGTACCAGGCTTCTTGGTTAATGAGACCAATAGCCCATATTTTATTTGGACTACCACAGTGTGAGAGAAGGAAGAAAACGGACGAAGGAAGAGAACGGACAAAGCATACAGGGAGCACAAAGTTTGCCCTTTTCTACTGTAACTCAAGCCGGAATCAACGCACATGCCTACATCCCAGACTTGTAGCTACATCCAGGAAGAAACCCCACATCCAGAAAAACAAGCACCAGGCATAGTGAATCTAAACACAGTCATACCCCAAGTAACACTCATTTCGTTTACGAAAATATGAGATTATGAGGATTTTCATTTAATACCTGTACTTCTGCTGACAAGGTATTTCTTCACATAAAACAGAGCTGTCTTTGAGTTTCATGTGACTCCAGAGAGTTGATCGGATCAAGGCCACGGCTACAATATGGTCTGCTTCATGGTTATGGATTGGATGATGCTCTGTGAAATCTTTAACCTCTAGTGCCCCTTTCTGGCAGGTTCTGCTATTATAATCTCAATAATCATGACCATGTTTGAACTGTCCAAACAACGTCAACTTATTCGGTGAGTGCAAATTCATCTGCATTTATTTAATAGAGTTCTTTTGTCGTCACTGATCTATTTTGAGTTTTTCCATTAAATGCAACCCTTAAACACTGAGTGTCCCATGTATGTATGTTTTCTTTGTGAGCACTTAAATCTACAGTTTGATATAGTTCCAAAAGCGCTGAAGAAGTGCAGATAGACACCCATACAGTATTACAGAGTAATTAATGACGGGAGACTAACCTGTTATGTCGTGTTATGAAAAATCATGTTAGCTATTTCAACAATTGTGTCCATTTTAACGGGATCTGCTGATATTTTAGCATAAAAGAGAAGAGAGCGGCCTGAAAGAAGAGGTGTCGGGGGTTGTGGGGCATGAAGACTTGTGCTGAGTATAGCGTGTTTGGTGTAATGCCAAGAATGTAAAATTTTTGCTGAAGCCCGATATGGAAGATTAAGATTTATTTTTTATTTTAGCAATATTTAGTAGAGCCTCCTTTTTATTTTGCCTAAGAGCCATCTCATTTCCAGTTTCTTTTCAGTTAATTAATTGGTTTTGCCCGAACTCGTCACCGCCCCGTGTGTCATGTTAATGATAACTCAGCTATCAGCAGAACTAGATTGCAAGAACACCAACAGTTTCCATCACTTCAGGACTTCTTCCATCCACAAACCATTTTACAGAGCACTTGTGTGGGGCAGACAGTGCTAGAAGAAGAGTGCTAAAGTAATAATACCCCAACCCTAAATCCATAAATATCACTGCTGTCTCCGAGTGCTGAAACTGGACAAGCCACCTGTCTACACTCCATCATCTGTTTCAAGTGGAATGCTGCCCCTTGTCCTCATGTAGATTCTAAAAAACAGTATATTCACTTCTAAAGTGTTAAGGGAACATAAATCTCAGCTGAAGAGAAAAGGAGATGGGAAAAAGAGAAAAAGAAATGAGACACGGGGCATTTTGGGAAACATTTAAATTTCACAGTTTACACTATCTCTGATGGTTCTGCACCAGCTACTGACATGGCATGCAAAAACAAAATTAAACAAATTTAATGTCAACAGACACATTGGAAACATATTCCTCATCCTCTATCCGTTCGGCACAGGATAAGAGTTCCTCAGAAAAGGGTACGGAAAACCAATTTCAGAACACACTCCTTTGAAAGATTAAATACACACAAACACGCAACCGTGTAATCACACTTGACTTTTTTTTAACCGGCCTTTTCATTCTTTGACACGTCACCAGGGGAAACACTGGCTTCCAGGAGGAGGTCTAAAAGCCCAGATTGAATGCATCACAGTAAGCTGAAACCCCGTTTCTTCTGAAGTGTGGGAGCAAAATCATTCACGCATTTAAAATGCACGAAAAAGGTTACAACAGAATTGAAAGCAGCAAGAGAAAGAAGTTGAGGGCCTGGTCAAATCCTTCTGCCCTTTGGAGACTCATCTTCAGCCATCTTGAGTTGTCATCCTTTATGCCTCTGCACCACAGGCTGCCCTTAACCTGTATGCTTTACCAGTGGATGTGTACTCAGATTCTCCCCTACGCAGATAACTCTAGGATTCTTTGAAGAACTATAAGCAGGAAACTTACAGTATGTCTTATGTGAATGTGTACCGACCATTTAGGTTTTTTCTTATTTAACACAATCATGCGCCACTTAATGACGTTTCGCTTAATGACTGACCACATATATGACGGTGGTCCCATAACATTATAATGAAGCTGAAAAATTGTTATCAACTACCGACATCGTAGCGCATCTAGGTGCGTATAAGTACACTCTATAATCGAGGCTATACCATCTAGGTGTGTATAAGTACGCTCTTTGGTGTTCGCAGAATGATGAAATCGCCTAACAACGAATTTCTCAGACCGTAACCCCATCGTTAAGCGACGCATGTCTGTATAGGCCTTAAGAGGAAGTTGGCATTGTCCTTGTCTAGAAACTCTCCCTCCATTTCTTGCAATGTAATGATTTTTAACTTTTGCAACATTACGATTCTTTCCCTTATACAGATTATTTTGCCCCTGAGCACCTACATGGCTTTGTAAAGAAATATGAAGTCTCAAAGCACACACGCCATTGGAAGGAACATTCTGTGGCTTTAGCGATAAAAATGGCGGCTGTCAGGAGTATGGCAGGAGCCAATACATCATGCTGGTCTTTGGTCTGAAGGGTGTCAGAGACAACACAAGGCGTTCGTTGGTGCAGGGTGTTCAGCCGGGGGGTTTGTCACTGGTATTCAGAGCGGAGATATTACATTATTTCATTGGTATGCTCAGGCAATATAAGAGATGGGGAGTCTTCAGTAAAAGAGAAATGTCATCTGATGCAGAAGAGGAGCTCAAATACATTAAAGACACAATGTTCAAAACTGTCTTAAAATGCAGCTTCCTTTAGTGTCGACTCTGTGTCAGAAACGTCCATCAGCAGCTTTTTCAGGGTCTTTTTATGGTTAACACATTGTGTTTAACAGGGAACAGTATTGGATCAGGGGGCGCAGTGCTAGTCTGACAGATGCAATGTGACAGGCATGGATCCAAACACAGATATGTCGATGCCGTGTCAGCAGTATCTCCCCAAATTTGAGTGGGTTTCAGCCTTTCACCCACCTTTTGAAGACACGCTGATCTGACCCTTACTTGTGAATGTGTGTGTATGCTGTATGAGGGGTATATTCTGTGCCCTATGGGTGTCCCTCTGAAAGGCCACCAGCACAACTGAACAAGTGGTTCTTAAAAGCAGAATGATGCCATTTCCTTCTGTGAGGCTAAATTAAATTAAGTTAAGTTAAGTAAAATTAGCAACAGATGAAAGGTATGCAAGACTAGAATACTGTGGAAACTGTACCCCAACCATCATTTACCCTTTTGTTTGTTTGCTAGTTTGTGAAGATACACAATATCAGGAGTTTTCACCTCTTCTCTCACTTTTGCTGCATTGTTCTAATCTCACAGAACCAGACAGGAGGATTTACCTCCCACGGCTTTTTAAACTCCTTTAAAAAAGACTATTCTGGGGATAATAAGAGAAAATTTGAACCCCTCACCCCTCTTCAACCTCAGCGTAAATCACCACCCAACCATTTCTTCTAAAACATCTTTCATGTTTGGCTGGGATGTCTGCAGAAGTTGAGGCACTGGAAATGTGTTTTGTTTTGCACAGCAGGGATGGAGGTGGGAGGTTTAATCTAAAAATCCGTTGGACCAACGGTTTGGTTCAAGTCGTTTTTCCATCCCATGTGGGTCAATTAGATTCTTGTGGAAGCAACTCTCTTGCATTAAAGCCCCTCATCAAAACAGTGCTTGGGAAGCTGAAGCACTTTGCAACATGCTGAAGAAATGAAAGGGACCAGTACATGCACAGAGGCAGAGAAGAACCCTGTCTTCTTTCATGGTGTGGATATTTAACAAGCTCATTAGTAGGCCAAAAAAAAACAATGAATGGCCTGTAGCTGTTAGTAATATTACTCAGTTATGAGGCCTTCATACTTTCACACCACTACGGCTCCTGCTTTTCTTTGAACTTGACTGAGATCTTGACCTAGGGGACACCCACCATGGCAATCTTGTGCAGGCAGTTACTCAAAGGTGTTTTTACTGAGGGCTGAGTAAACAAAAGTTAATGTTTACGCTCAAATCCAGGAACACCAATAGCAAAATGAGTGGACAAAACACGTTCAGTAAAATGGTGGGAGTACCGATGAAAACTGAACGACTTGGGCAAGTCATTCTTAGCAACAAGTCCAAGAAAGTAAAAGGCTGAAAAAGAGAATCCATTTCAGCATTCAGCTGATTTCATAAAATTGAAAAAAAAAAAGAGAGAATTTCAGCAAGCCTCTGCCTACAGAAAGGATTTTATCGCAATGTGTCAGACAAAAGAAAACACTTAAGTTTAAGGAGACAGCCAATTGTTCCATCGGTATAACCACATACAGACAGTCCTCGGATTACGAACAAGTTCCGTTCCTAAATCTGTCTTCTGTCTTTAAGCTGGATTTTGAAGCAAGTCGGAACAGTTATGTATGGTGGGTATCTAACGTCAGTTTGTCAAATGTTTGTCTTAGTATATAGTATATTGTGTACCTTTCTATACATAAAAAAACAATAGAGAAACACTTCCAAATACACAAAAACATCTTAAATATAACAATATAACAACAACAACAACAACAACAATAATAATAAGAATACATGTAACTAGAGTATTTATAATGGAGAGGGAGAGAGAGAGAGAGGAGGAGAGAGAATGTGTGTGTGTGCGCGTGTATGCGCACGTGTGTGTGGGTATAAAAACATTAAAGAAACTTCCCTTTTCCAATGTTCGTTGCCATTTCCCCTTTAGTTTCAATCGTGATCGTTTTCCTTTTCTCTGCTGCATCACCATAACTTGTATCACATTTACGCGTTAGTGCCATGGTTAGAAGGGTAAAAACAAAAAAACAAAAAAAAAAAATTAGCCAAATACAGTAACACACGAGAAACTGTTAACAGCAACGTGGTCCGACGGAAAAGAAGGAAGCCTTGGTCCTACCTCGGGCTCACGCGCTCACGAGCCAACAAACTAATGTAGACGAGCAGTGTTTTGATGCTCTTCGCAAAGTAGCGCCTGTTTGTTATTATGAGTCACTGTATGTAACTAGAATTTTTAATATAGTAGGCTTTACGGGGGGCGGTTCGTAACTACGGGTCGTACGTAAGTCGGACGTTTGTAACCCGGGGACTGCCTGTATATGCAATATGTATAAATGGGTAATAAATCAAGTTGACCGAGTGAGACAAAAGTGGCTGCTGTGGAACTAAATAATGCAAAGCAGAAAAACTGAACAGCTGAGAATTCATCTTCATTCAGCAGACTTCTCAGAGTGTATGGTTCCAAACACTGGGCAAATTAATGAGAGAAGAGTTGAATGCTGACCTCAGAAAGTAAGGATGGCCTGTACTTTGGGAATAGTGCAATACTTCAGGAACATTCTGACTCAGCTCAGGTCTAAGGTGAAGAGGAAAAAAACTGCCTATTTGCATCCTGTGGTACACACTGCATAATATACCAAAACAATTCCTTTTAATGGGACTGAAAAGTGTTGAAAGTTTCCTGGGTGAGTCTCAGCAGGCTACTAAAAGTACAAGGACAGCCGGCAGTGGATGCAAAGGTCGTAGGTTTCATTCCCATCTCCAGCTGCAATACCGCTGAGCCAGGTACTTACCATAAGTTGCTCCGGTAAATTACCCAGATGTAAAAATGGGTAAATAATTGTAAGCGGCTTGGAAAAAAGCATCAGATAACTGAAAAAATGTACAATCAGACATTTGAGTTGATGCTGGACTTTGAAGTGTTAGTGTGAGCTTGTGTACTTCAAAGGATATGGTAAAATGTTGATATTTGTTGGATGTGAAACAGTGCATACAAGGTGTGTGATGAAAACTGAGCTGTTAATGGACCAAGAGAGGCACGATCAAACGTCACTGGTAACTGTGGCATAAAAAGAAATTGCTAAGTGAGTAACTTTTGGGCAAATATCAAGAAGAAAGTCAAGGGAGCGCTGCGGTTAATAAGAGTTCTGTTAAAACCATAGCCGCCTTCTTAAAAACCACTCACGGCAACATGTCAGCCCCTGTCCCCCCTACCCATCAATTAGAGCCTCGAGTGAAAGAAAGTCCACAAAGAACACCTTCAGCCAATCCGGCTTAGAAGTTGCAGCGTGTGCTACAAAACCTTCCTCGTCTTTGGAGTGACAGTTCTCATAAGAGTTGCAGAGAATTCTTTAAGCTTCTACCTCTGACATATAGAAAACCCGTGGTGTGCTCCATAGAGGGGGTGTGGGGCGAAGGGGGGGCAGAGAAGCCTGGCACGACTGCAGGATTCTGCTGAAACTTGAAAGCCTCCTCTTTCGAGCGAGAGCAAAGCGCCCTCGCTGTGCTCTTTTTTCTCTGCTGGAGTAAAAATAGCTCCAGCACTCCGCCTGTCAAGACAAAAGGGGATTGTGGGACTGAGCGACACCCAGTAACTGATGGAGGCCAGGACGTTTCGGAAGAAGTCGGTCAGTCTACAGTGACTCAGGTGAGGGGAATCAAGGCAAAGAGAACAAGCAAGCGGTTTGTGCCTATGCAGTCCGGGGGTCACCAGGACTCTCCGGCAGTGGGCTGTACATCAGTGATGTGGCTTCAGGCGGAAGATGCCTTGATGCCAAATTCCCTGCATGAAAGGAGAACAAACAACGTCACTAATTTATGGCCTGTCACCCATGGATGAGGGTCCTCACTGCTGTTATAGGAGAACAGCTGGTGGTGTAGTGGATTCAGCTACTGCCTTCTGACCCAAAAGTCAAAGGTTTGAATCCCACCTCTGGCTGCAGTACCCTTGAGAAAGGTACTTACACTAAATTTCTCCAGTGAAATAACCCAGCTGTATAAATGGGTAAATAATTGTAAGTAGTTTAACACTGTAAGCTGCTTTAGAGAAAAGCATTCAATAAATAAAAGAAGGCTTGATGACGGTGGCATGATGGCACAGTGAGTACCACTGCTGTTTCACTGTGTCTGGGTGGTGCAAGAGGACATGGGTTTGATCCCTGCTTAGTCTGTGTGGGGTTTGCATTAGTTTGCATGTTCTCCTGGTGTCTGCATGGGTTTCCTCTAGGTGCTCCTTTTTCCTCCCACACTCCAAAAACATGCTGTTCAGGTTTTCTGATCTTGTGTGTGAGAGAGAGTGTGTTCCACTGATGTATGGCTGAGTGACCCATTGTAAGTAGTGTATCTAACAGTGTAAGTCACCACAGTGAATAAGGTGTGTGGGCTGACAAAACTACATAGGAACTGTTTGTTGCAAGTCACTTTGGAGAAAAGCATCTGCTAAATAAATGTAATTTAAATGATGAGCTCTCAACTGACTTTGCGTTGATTCAATTCACAGACTAAAACTTTACCCTCAGTGTTAACACACGGTTTTCGATTCTGGCAAATAACACTGGCAAGCCACACTAAAAAGTGAACACCAGTATCAGTTACGAGGCATCAGAATACCAAAATGTCAAAATTAAGTGGTGCACTGATACACAGACAGACAATGGGATACCTGGCAGTACGAAACACAGTTCTGGTTCATGGATTTCAAGTTTGACTTTTAACATTCTTAATGGTCAAACGTGAGTCTTTGTGCTGAGCAGAAACTCAAATGTATTAAACGAAGGCGCAAAATCGCCTTCAAGGCTCCCTAGATTCTCTTGCCGGCAGACATGGTAACAAAAAAAATCCCCCCGGTGAGGAATATCAATTAAAGCTTAATTACATAGCCCGGATTTGGATTTATTTTAAACAGACATCCAAGGGGAAAGACTGGAAAGGTTTTTGGAAGACAATGATAAATTTAATCAAGTGTGAGTGAACTGTGCCGAAATTCACACAGCTCTGCGAGGTAATCCTCTTTCCTGGAATATTTAAAAAACAGGATTAGCACTGGAGGAGATCTAAAGGGCTTGGAGGAGTCAGGGAGCAGCAATCTCTTGCTGAGTGAGGCTCCCCAAAGGAGACTCGGGGGAGGGGCACCCCGTCACCAGGGTCCACAAGGCTGACCATCTCCCGTGGGCTTACAGCTGTGCCCGGAGCAGTCCTGACCATACACTGGAGAGCATCATCTTTTTGTTTGTCTCCCTGGAAGACTTATCCAAAGCCACTTACGCTAGTAATCATTTTACACTGTTACTTGTTTATTGAGCGAGATATAAAGAGAGGCCATTGGGGTTAAAAGCGTGTGCCCAGGGAGACAACACTGTACAGTCAACGTTAAAGAACACATGGGTAACCTCAGCAATATTCGTTTGGGACACACTTGACAAAACAGCTAGAGCGAAGCAATGGACATCCCGAAATCCTTGCCACTTTCTGCAGAAGAGCAGGGAACACATGTCAGCTGATTTCTTGCTGAAGCAGGTGAGCCAAATACTGGGTACTGTACAAGTCACTTGTGCAATATTAATGTACATTCGTGAACCCACCACCTGGAAATAGAGGGCTGTCCATTAGAATGTGGGACTTGGAGGAAGGTATGAAGGTGAGGAAGAAAGGAAGCAAGGATACCATTTCCAGAGCTGTAATCTGTCCTGCACCCCCCCCCCAGCTGGGTGATGTCGGGGTGAAGAGTGTAACTGCATGTAAACGCAGTACTGGATACAGTTATAAATTATCACTTGGAATATGAAAGTCTCTGGGTACAAAAATGAGCACAACCCTCTTAGGTCCTCCTCTGGTCCATAACCCAACCTTGCCTTCACTATCCTGCACGTTGAAAAACTGTTCCATGCTGCAGCAAAGGGTGTGTGAGCGTGTGTGTGTGTTTCTGTGTTATCTCCCTAGGCTACTGCTCCAGGACTGAATAATTCACAAGGTTTGTGAAAGCAGCAGTCTACATGTTACAGGCCCGCTAACCACGTTAGCCTACAGAAGATAATACGATAAAGCTTTCGCATACATAATGCAGGATGACCTTGCCAGCAGAGACTTCCTCCCTACAAGGGTCCGATTGTTATGTCACCAGGATCCCTTTTTCACTCCTCTTCTTCCCCTCTTTTACATTTCCTCCCAACCTGCTTCTTTCTCTCCCAATTAACTCCATAGTCTGTTCCACCTCTCCAAGCTCCAGCGCTTCCTCCCCTTCGGTCCTCTCTCCTTCCACGTCAGCCTAATCTCCGTGGAACGGTAAATTAAATGTAAACACGGCAAGGACAGTGGGTCAAAGTCAGTGTTATCGGGCAGCTGCCTCATTTTGTTCAAGTGTTATTTAGAGTGCGATCAGGCACCACGCAGCCTGTGTGAGTGAAATGCTTAAAAGGACTGTTAACTGTGTACGACCTTCGCTCCACGGACTTATTGCACGTTATAGATGGGACCTTCTGCTGTATTTGGTCTCCTTGCGCCCTCCGTTTCTCTCCCACAGCACACTGGCTGGGAGCACGGGTCCAGTACGGTTAGATCTGGGATCATCGTCTTGTTCGTAATTGCCACTTTGGATTGGATGCGTTGAATATCTGTCTCTCAGGCTGTGTGTGACATCTTCAGCAGGACTCACGCGTAACAGAGCTGCAGTGGAGACAACAGCCATGTAAGGGATGTTCTTTTACTTGAGGTAACTTCATCACTGACCAGGCTCTGACCATCAAGCATCATTAACTGGAGGTTAGAACGGAGCATCTTGCTGTCAAACCAACATAAACCATTGAACGTGTACCATCCCAATCTTAGAAGCCTCAATACCGACTTCTGACATGGACTGACAGCTGAATTTTGGATTTTGGTGCTCACTCTTCTTTATCCCAGACAGGGCGTGACGGTATGATGAAGAGATGGCTTTAAAACCGGAACACATCGGAAGGAATAATAATGGGAAAACCTGTATTTTAGCAGCTGGGGCAAATGACACACTGAGGCCTCTGCCTGCGGCGCTGATCCAATACAGTTTCAGTTTCACACACACACACACACACACACACACACACACACACACACACACACACACAGAGCCTAACCCGGCAACACTGGGCGCAAGGTCAAGGGGGGAGGGAACACACCCCAGACGGGACGCCAGCCCGCCGCAAGGCACCCCAAGCAGGATAGCCACACGGTGGGCCCCGGCCAAACCCACTGTGTCACCGCGCCCCCCCATACGCAAAAAATAACTGGACTTTAATTAAGGTTTGAGCAGCTCATCTTGTATTGGCACTTGAGGGTAAACACACACACACACATTTTCGGAACCGCTTGTCCCATACGGGATCATGGGGAACCGAAGCCTACCCGGCAACTCAGGGCGTAAGGCCGGAGGGGGAGGGGACACACCCAGGACAGGACACCAGTCCATCACAAGGCACCCCAAGCAGGACTCAAACCCCAGACCCACTGGAGAGCAGCACTGTGGTCCAACCCACTGCACCACCACACCACCGCACCCCCTGAGGGTAAACAGGAAACCTTTATATATTATTAGCTGCATTGCATTGTGGGATTGGCCCTGCCCACGCGAGTCATCCTGCTTTTCATGCAAGGCTGCTTGGCGTTTTAATCTCGGGCTCAAGCAAAGAAAGAAAGCAAAACAAGAACAAGGAGATAACGAAAGCTGATGGGGGAATTAGAGGGGTGTCACAATCGCTCGCATCCGATCTACCGCATTGGGAGGCCTCGGGGCCCGTAGCTTCCCACAGCTGCTGCATCTCAAACACCCGCTGACCTCTGACCTCTCTGTGCCGGCAGGCTCTCAGGACAAAGCCTGGTCAAAAAACCGAGCATGCACACGTGAACGTTGACTTTCCACACGTGCGTCAAATCCTCAACGCTTCGGCTCCTGTGCATCTGAATCGCTGTCCATCCAAATGCAGATGGGTCTAGTTTGTTGAATTAGTCATTCTCGTGTTTTCCTCCGCACACTCATCCCATCTAAAGCAAGCAGTCAATCAAACCGTGCTCACCCCACAGCCTCGGGTGCTTTGCAAAGTGGAGCCAGTTCGAAAGGTGGCTAAATGCCAGAGGCAGATCCAAACTTCTCTGGATTTTAATTTTGGTCCTTTTTGAGTCCTTTTTCTGTTTTAACTTCAGTCTTGTACCAAAGACTGACATTCAGCACTTGAGAACCTTAGTCACTGTGGAACACACTCGGTGGGTGGGGCCTGTGCGCACAAAGGGGAGAAGCGAATCTGCCATATGGAAGTCAGGTGGGGTATGAGATGTAAATAAGTCAAACCTCTGCTCAGCTAGACTCCAGTGAGCGCGTGCAGGAGCGCAGGGTCTTAACTCTCTGATCTCCCCACGATTACAGTAATTATAGTGACAGTGTGTGTGCCTAGCCAGAGCTGAGGATCCACAGTGGCACCCCAAGGATACACACTCAGACAAGTGCACACATACACACAATATAATATCCAGAATACACACATGCTGCGCATAAAGGCGACCATGCCCGTGCCATCACACTTAATCAGTGCTCTGGAAACCTTGACTACTGTATGTGCAGAAACACTCCAACCCACTTGTACAGACACACACAGGTATGCAGTAACACAAATACATGTGCAGATGCGAATATGTATTAATTCATATAAATATCTACAGCAAGCGTCAGAAAAACATTCATGAAAAATTACTCCTGCACACGTTACATGGAATTTAACATGAAAAACGAACATGCAGATACCCAAGTGCATACATGTAAGCACTAGCAGACATATACTGTGCAGAGAAGTTCATTTGAAAGCAAAAAGTGTCTCGGACACAAAAAAAGGCACTCAAGCATACGCGAGCGCAAATTTACACAAAGGTCAGCTTCCCGAAAACGCAAGATGGACTCTAATCACCTCCATCAGCTATTACACCCAAAGAGAGGGATTTGGTGGTTATACAACGTCTTCTCATTATCCTCCACACTGCAGTAACTCCCAGAAAGGCATCATTGTTAAAATTCTTCACCTGGCTTTGATGTGTTTCCCATGCAGCGGGTCCCCTTCCATTAAACCATCTTCAAGCATCTACATTAATATGCGCAGCGGGGGAGGGCTGGATCCTGCTCATGGCAGGGCGGTACAACAGTAGCCTGCAACTTGGGTCACACAGAGACACGGTGAATTCAACTCCATTAAACACCTTCCTTATTCATTCTCCAAGCCCGGCAGGCTGACGGTGGCTTCCGTCAACGTTTCTTCTAGGACTCTCCTTTAGGGTGTTTGACGTGACGCAGGGAGCTCCTTGCCACAATCATGGCCCACAGCAGGATGCCTGATGGCCGCGTGCAAAGCGGCCCTTCCGAACACCACGGAGGGCATGGAAAAGGCACGGCTGTTGACGCGTCTGAGCTTCGGGCCAAAAGACCCAAGAGCACAAAAGTCAGGTGATCTGTCACCAAACGCACACTTTCATTTCAGACCCTTTCACAATGCTTGCGTATGAACTCCATCTAAATTAATCTGCATTTCAAATGCTGTTTGCACTTCAAACATGAGCTGATGCGATAATGTGGCACGGCATTGCAACCATGTTGGCACAGGAATATCTGAAAGTCCCTCCATTGGGTGGAAACGCTGGCGTAAAAAAAAAGAAGGTGGTATGTTTGTGCATGTGTGTCTCCAAAGTTTAGAAGAGAAGGACGAAAAGATGAGGTAGATCAGCAATCACTTCCTTAAAAACGTATCGACCAACTTGACGGCTTATACCTTCAATACTGGGCCTTGACCTTCTGAGCCGACCCTTTTTTGCAGCAATGTCATTAATGAGCGAGGCAGCCCCCTATCGCTCCATCAGACCTTTCAGATGTATTGCATATGCAGTGATGGGTGACCTTTAAATATAAACAGAATACACAGCCTTCTCTGTGCACTTGTATGACGTTTTGTGCCCTTCACAAAAATCAGTGCACGCTGGTAAAGAACATTCTTGATGTGCATTTGGGCTTCCAATAAACCTGCTGAGATGGAAAAGCAATATGACTCCAGGTTGTGATTTATGACATCAAGACAAAGTTTTAAGGGAGTGCAAACAACAAAATGTAATTGAGGTTCAGGCAGAGAAAGGTGATGATGAATGAACTTTCAAAATCACATTTTTAGCAAGCTCTAGCGCCAAAAAGATGACTTATCTTGGTTGCCAATCATCAGCTGCAGAGCCTAATCTGGGAAAAAAACAGTGTGAGGAACCAGGACCAGGCCAGGTAGGGTGGATCTATGCAGGGCTGAGGGGTAGATAGAGTCAAAATTCACAGCAGGTTCTCAGGATAGATGGCCACTTACTTGAGGTTGGAATAACAATCAAAGTTGTTGGCTTCACCCGATCACAGCAATCATTAAATGATGGCGACCACAACAATCACACGGCAGCTCATGTTCCTCTTAGTTCTGTTCACTACACCTCTTAGACAAGTTCAACACAGCTGTAAACAGTCATTCTGAGTTAAGTATTAAGTGCATTTCAGGGAAAGGCCTTCTGTCACACTGCAATGACCAGTCAGCAATAAAAAATAAAAACCGAGATGTACTTATGAAACTCAGGAAACACAAAAGGAAATTTTGATTTTAATTTTCTGCATTATGTGTGACCCCCAGGCCTTTCAGAGAAAGATAGCGCATAAAGAAATTAAGATAGGACTGGAAAAGTGGAGAAAACCAGAGTGAAGATAGTGCTGCTTTCTTTGCCCGACTGGACGCATATTCACGGGACACTGGGAGCTCATAGTCTGTTTCTCGTCTGCGCCAACACAGTATTTGCCACCCCCGGTCATGTTACTCTTGAAATAACTGAAGAGCAAAATGTAACCCTGCAAGGTGCATACGGTGCCAGACTCTTCTTGCAATATGAGTGCTGATGGAAAAGAAGATCCATCCTTAGATAAGCAACGACTGCACATTGTGAACACATTTTATGCCTAAACCTGCCTGAGCAGGATGTGGAGACGGTACGAACGGGAAAGCAGGTTGATCATTGATCAACTTATAGGTATGACTGAGGTCTCGTAACCAAGAAAGGAGACAAATGCTGGATGCGTTCAGCCACTCTGTGCTTAACATCCATCCACAGAGCTGGGTTTTCAGCCTCTAAAAATTACTACACAAAATTCAGACTAATGTGACTGTGGCATGATGTGAGCATATTTCTCCATGCAATTAAGGACATGGCTCACACAACATCCTTATCGTCAAATAAGAGCCTTGAAGCACCAACCAGCAGCATCACAGAAGCTGCTCGTGCAGACGAAGCCCGGAGCCACATGGAGGACTAAATTAAGCATCCCTCTGGCAGACCGCTCGTTCATCCGGACCGACGGAGTTCCTCGCCCACATCTCTGGCATCACAGATGCTGTCTCTCTATCAAAACTGCGATGAAGGAGCAGCAGGTAGCCTTTGGAGCCGAAAATCTAATTTGTGACCACACGACTGATGTGGTACCATTGAGAAAGCTGAGCAAAGTAAAATACCCAGGTAAGAAAAACGGCCTGTTAAGTCTATTTAGAAATATAAAACTGAAAAATAAATACAAATCATAATACAGGCAGTCCCCGGATTACAAACGAGTTCCGTTCCTAAGTCTGTTTTTAAGTCGGATTTGTACCTAAGTCGGAACAGTTAGGTATGGTGGGTATCTAACGTCAGTTAGTCCAGTGTTTGTAATAGCATATAGTATATCGTGTACCTTTCTATGCATAAAAAACATTAAGGAAACACTTCCAGATACACTAAAACATCTTAAATATAACAATACAGCAATAATAATAATACACACACACACCTTCTGAACCGCTTGTCCCATACGGGGTCACAGAGAACCAGAGCCTACCCGGCAACACAGGGCGCAAGGCCGGAGGGGGAGGGGACACACCCAGGACGGGACGCCAGTCCGTCGCAAGGCACCCCAAGCGGGACTCAAACGCCAGACCCACTGGAGAGCAGGACGAGGTCCAACCCACTGCACCACCGCGCCCCAATAATAATGATAATACAATGATCTAATTATGTATATGCTAATGATAACAGTAATAACAATAATAATAATAAATTTAGCTACAGTATTCATAATAGAGAGAGAGGAGGAGGAGCGAGAATGTGTGTGTGTGTGTGTGTGTGTGTGTGTGTGTGTGTGTGTGTAGGTATAAAAAAAAACATTAAAGAAACTTTAATGCTCACTTTTCCAATGTTTTTTGGCGTTTCATCTTTTTCCGATCATTTTATTATTTCCCCTTTAGTTTCAGGTGTGATCGTTTTCCTTTTCTTTGATGCATCACCATCACTTGCATCACATTTATGCTTCAGTACCATGGTTAGGAAGGTAAAAACAAAAAAAAGCCAAATACAGTAACACTTACGACACACTTAGCAGCAACATGGTCCGTGTCATACCGAGCGGGCAGGAGACTGAGGTGTGTGTGGATGCAATTGCGGGATCTTTATTGTCGGTACACAAGGGAGCAGGCAAGATTCGTGGTTGGGGATATGCGTGGGTTGGTCCATGCACAAACATAGGTCTTGGGGAGAATCCGATGTTGTAGTCGATGAGGCGATGCAAGTGCCGGGGGTCGTCGACGTCAGCAGCGGGAACGAGGGATTGAGGAGAACAAGGACGAGGGACTGGGAAGGACAGGTAGGTTGTTGCGGGTTCACTCGAGAGTGCTGGAGAGACGGGTTTCTCAAATGAGATTCTGCAACCAGGGTGTGCAGGTGCCTCTTCTTATACCCCGCCGCTCTGATTTCGGGCAGATGCGGATGTTCGGGCCAAGGTCATGGGTATGACAGTCCGACTAAAAGGAAGGAAATCTTTGTCCTACCTCGGGCTCACGCGCCCACGAGCCGAGGAACCGCTGTAGATACGCAATGTTTTGATGCGAGCCGCAAAGAAGCGCCCGTTTGTTATTAGAACCATCGTATGTAACTGCAATTTCCAATACAGTAGACTTCACGGGGAGTGGTTCGTAACTACGGGTTGTAAGTAAGTCAGACGTTTGTAACCTGGGGACTGCCTGTAATATTAAGGAAGTTCTAACATAGTGTATTTTAACATTACTCATTCTGCATTATAATATGGCACATTTTTCTTCGATGAGGTAGCAGCATAAAAAGAGTTAAATGTGGAACCTTTTATTTGTGTACAGAACAACTATAAAAACTTTAACTTTTTCGTTATCTTTTTCTCCAGGTCCCCAGACTCGTACACGTGCCCCCCCCCCCATATATTCTGACTACACAATCTGAAAAACGTTCCTCTCCAATTAGATTGCATAATGCTGGGGGTCTCCCAGGTATTTGGTGAGCATGTCAGTCGAGATCAATGGGAGCTTCAAAAGCCCACGCAGGCCTCACATGGGCCTTACGAGACCGGAGCCCCCGGGGATTACGCAATCCTTTTCGTGGGGATATTTAAGTTGCAAACGTATTCTCTCACTGTGTGGGGTGGGAGGGGAGTTCCAAGTCGGTTGAGCTCAGGACCTCCTCATGATCCTCAGGGTACAAAAAACATTTCCTCACTAGGTTACCTTGCTAACCAGATGTGCCACTCAACTTCCACTTCTCTTTCAATGAAACGAGGCGACAAGGGTCTTGATCGTAAGGTGCAGGGCACCAACGGTGCGAGCTCCAGAGCAAGGCGCTCAACCAGGGTTCCGCTTGCTTCTTCTGCTCGTCGAAAGGCAAGCTTGCTACACAGCACATGAACACACCCCCTCCGCCAGGCCTCCGACTGATACGGCCATCCTACGCTACACTAAACTCCAGCTAAATCTCGTTCCCACAACCGCCCCGTTAGAGAGATGGAGGCAGACGGCATTTGGTACGTGTCTGAGGCAGCCGGCAGGCCAGATGGCAGGGGATGTTATTTTAGGCAACCGGGCGTGTAGCATCAGCCAGGATGTAGCAAATTCGGTAGGATACAGAAACAGGCGAGCGTTTATGCCTCTCAGACCGTGGTAGGACAGGCAGAGGAGAAAGCACTCGGAAGAGCTAGCTAATGATCGGCGGAGAATGGCGTCGAATGTCCTCATATTCAGGTGACAGAAGCTGATCGTCAGTCGACTGTTGCAGTGGGTTCCCCTGCCCACCGGTGCAACGGGCACTGCGTTACCATTAACCGCGTCCCTCAGCATCCCTCCCTTGCTCCGTGGATGGTGGGCTGGGGGTGCACTCCATTCCCAGACGCTCAAAAGTAAATAATAAATAAGGCAGAAGAATGAAGAAGAGGGTGGGTCTGGCTAATTCCACTGAGCCACGAGAGGGCTCCAGACACAGTCCTCAGAGCTGTGGGTGAAACCTTCCCGGACTCGTGTTGACATACGGTAAAAGTCATTCCATTAGTTCTCCGTGAAGATATATGACCCACTTTGCCCCATTGTCTGGGAGTGCAGCAGGCTGCTGTAAGCAGAGTGGCAGAGGACCATTAGCATACCGAGACCAGATGATGCTGAAGAGCATCCTTTCCGACAAGCATCCTCTCCATAATATATACTGTATACATCAATGCTACAGGCAAGACATCGGCAGTAGAGCACGGTGGAGGGGAGCAGTACACCCTCTGCTGTTACTGACCATGACCCTCAACCCAGATGATCCTTTGGCCAGTCATGTTATGTCAACTGAATCCTCAGCTCTGCTATCGAGACCCCAAATCCGTCACGATTTCTTTGATAAAACAGTACAGACGACTACTATGGAATAATAGAAACGGTCATAAAAGCAGAAGCAATGGCAATATAATGTATACTGGACAGAGTACAATATCCAAACTGTACATATGTACAGTAATAGCCTCAGTGACTCAGGCATTATACGATTTACTATGTGCTGTGAAGATGTACTACTATCAGTGGAAAAATCAAGTAAGTGAACTAAAATAATAATTAATAGTGGATAGCAGCACACTATTTGATACGGAATAAACCAAACAGACTCAAAGTTCGTTGCAGGCTGCGAGCAACTTGCTTCTGATTGATTAGATTAGAACAAGACTTCCAAGGACTGAAAACTAGGACTGGGCTGCTGGCCATACAAACGTCACATCACATGTGAGATGAAGCTGGGCCATGACTCATCCACATTCTCATGCAGTCTGAGGAGCTTCTCAACCTTGAGGTATAGAGTCTGAGTAGAATTAAAGGTTTTCATGGTTTCCATAACTATTTGGAAGAGGAATTAATGAAGCATCATAAGCCACTGTCCTGATGATTTGATGCAATACATTTTCCCATTGAGAGGATGCCTTTGAGGGCATCAAACCAAGCCCAAGTTCCCAACAGGTGAGTAGAGGGATACACAGATACTCGTCTCCAGCGGCCCAGATCATCACTCCTGCTCAGCCCTGTAAAAAATCTCTGAAGAAGCTGCCTAGAGATGCTCTTTCAGCGGCACGTTTCCACCTCCATCACAGCAGTGAACCCTTGAAGAATGGAGAGAAGAGTCGTGCTCGAATCCTGCACAACAGTTCCAGATCCCTGCTGAGTCCGTGCCATGTGGCATTTCTGCCAACCTGGCTGTGCACAGAGTCCCACTTGTGACACTCCCTACTGAGTGACATTTTGTTGTATAACTTTCCACTAGCCGTACATTTCTCCTCATCCCAATCCTCTATCCGAAGCACCGCCTTCCCTTGCCGCAGATCAAGCTAGCTGCACATCGCCAAGGGTCATAAAGCCCCACTGTGGCAAAGAAGCTTTCACAGCCTGAAAGCTGGACACCGCTGCGCTGCCTTATAATTGGGATAGCAACGTCAGGTGGCATCCTGTCCGGCTCAGCGCGTTTCCGCAACTGTCAACTCCAAGGCAACCCCCTTGGGTGCATTGCGGTGGGGGTTTCAGCGCCGACAGGCCTCTCTCTCCATGCATTCGCAGTATGTCTCTGTCACTTCTATTCCGCTAGGACTCTGCATGGGGGGGGGGGGGGGGGGGGCTGGGTATGAGAAGGGGGGTAAAGGGGTGGTTTAGCCATTGCACAGCCACAAGGTGCATTAGTGAGACACGGGGGTCCCTAGGAGCTGTCGCTTGCTTGGTGTTGACATGGGGATCACGGGCAGACAACAAGGGACAACGAACTCACTGACTCATAGGCAAAGACAGACTGATAGACTCAAGCAAACAAATGACCTGGTGGCACAACACTGCTATTTATATCTACAGCATATCCTAGCAAACATTTATACGAAGCTAAATATTTCACCTTTACAAGAAACGTTGCTTGATTAAAACTATCCAAAACGCGAGGAAGGGCCAAGTTACTTCCACTATTTTTAAGAGCTCTGCACAGCAGGTATTTCAAGGTATTCCTCTGAGTTGATCATTGTGTACCTCTCCAAGCGAAATGTGCTGTCAGCACCACAGCCCTACCAGGCCACGGCGCAGACTGTACACTGCATTCCTTACATGAATTACTCATGTAAGGTTACTGCACTTAATACGGACTACACGGTGAGGCCCATTTTGAAGGGTGCTACGCGAAGACTGTGCTACAGGGAGGGGGATGGGACAGCAAGCCCTTCACATCAGGGCCGACTCGTACATCTCCTTGGATTGATTCATCCCTGCACAGGGATGAGGCTTATTCCGCACATCACACAACTCTCGTTGGTTGTCTCATACACTTCCTGTGCGAGCTCCCAGATGTTCAGCATGCGCAAGGGTCAAATGGCAGTAGTCAGGGGATCTGTGGGGCAAGGGCCAGGAGCAGGGTTCAAGGATGAAACAAGACTTCCTGACACGTAGCATCTGGCTCAGAGTGACGGGTGACGCTGAAAGGGATCCCCCATCAATGTCCAAAATAATCAGCGCTGCCCATCCTCCTGGGCTCACAGAAGCCTTGTTAAGTCATTTTAAGACTTTCCTAAGTGCAGATTCATCAAAGTGACTGCAGCGGTTCTTCTGGCTGCTAAGAAGATGGATCTCCTACTGAGTCGAATGTCACACTATCTGGGACAAGTATATCACCAGGGAGGCTCAAGAGCCCAAGACTGCTTATATCTGCGTTACTGTGGGTCCTTTCTCTCTCCACTTCACTCGGCTCCAGTAGAACAATTCCCCAGACAAAGAGAAACTTTAACAAGATGATATAGTGAAATAAACTTTCACATCCATACGCAGGACTGGAAAATCATTAACACAGCTGCATTAATATGTAACTGGCAAGGGATTCGAAATGTCTGGAATGTTGACGGTCTTCAGAAGCGGCAGAGAGACGATGACTGGTTCTCTGGATTAGCAATGAAACAGTCAGCGTACCTTCCAACATAAGTGCTCTCTAAAGAGAGTATTCTCAAAAATGACCTCAGCAAATGACACCAGACAGGGAATGGAACTAAATTCATAAACACGCATAGACAAAGTCTACCTGTCCAACACTGTGACCTCAGCAATCAGCTTATTCACATCAGGTTTCTTCTTGACGATGATGAGACACTTATCGGCTATGTTAATCCTGGCAAACGTCTGTTCCTGCTTGTGCAATAGGCAACAAATATAGTCATGTTAATTTTAGGAACCAATTAGGCTACTGTGACTCTTTTCCAGTTACTATGGTTATAGAGGCAACATAGCCAGTGTAGGTTATTTCAGAAAGTGTTTTATTTATTTACATTAATGCAGCCATATTATATAATGATTCATATTTTGTACTTTAGCTAAATATTAATGTCTAACGGTGTCATCAATGTTTATGGAAATTACTAATTCAGTACAGTGGTTTCCTTTTTGGTCACCTCTCTGTAGGTTAAAAATTAACACACAGTGTAACAACAATGAGAAAAGTGTGTTATTTAAATCCCAAACACAAACCACACAACCAGACTATGTATAGGTATCAAACTGGCTCCAAAGCGATTTTTGTTTTACTGAAAGCACCAAATTACATGCATGCCCAAACAGTGGTCAGTTTGAAAATGTACTGTTATTAATGCTTTTTTTCAGTGTATGAAAATATTTTCAATTAATGGGTGCTGGGTCAGAGTTGACCACCTTTTTTGAGATTGCTTACCGATTTTAAACCAGTTTATGTTAATGGCCCATCCTTGGATAACCCTTGTTTAACCCTCACAGCCCAGCATCCAGTGGTTCCTGGACAGGCTCTGGAGCTCTGACATGGGCAAGCAGTTAATGAAAATGAGTGAGTACGTGAATAACGGCTGATTAAGGGCAAAAATTATAGTTACTTTCATCCCTGTGACATCTGAGTTTTTATTCATTGTTAAAAATAAAGTTGTAGGTGCATGTGAAACACAAGTTTCGAGGTTCAGGATTAGGTTCTTATGAAAGCAATGCACATAATGACCAGGTGGGCTTTGTGGAGCTTCCCGATTTCCTTTTATTGGTCACCTCAAGCAGTACTGGCAGCCAAGTGTCTGAAAGATGTGAAGAGGATTTGGTTTTCAGATTACCACATCGACTTAGCATACATTGTCACTCAGTTGGTAACAGAGAATAATTAGAGGTCTGTCGAAGGCCTGGAAGAACAGGGTTCAGAGCTACAACTGTCTATATAAGAAGGCCTGCAACTATTAGAGCATTAGCAGGCAGGAAGGCACCACGTTCACTGCAGCTGCCTTCCTGATCCCCGCACCAAGGTGATCTTTCATCAGGAAGAGTGTGTCAGACCCCCCCCCCCCACCCACAGTCTGCAGACCACCTTGTTTTTACCCACCTTAAGTAGGTTGTGAGTGATGAAGACCATTAAGGAGCCATCATTGACACACATATGGGGTCTGACACGTTGCGAGGGCAACTAAGAGTTTCAGGCGAATGTCAACCTGACTGTAACTCAGGGTCTTTACTCAGATCAACACTGAAATCTTTGCTTCTTGAAAGTGGTATTGGATGTTTTCTCAGAGAAAATTAGCTGGAAATCACATATTTGTACATTTGTCCTTTTGTACTAATCACATTCAGCTGCAATTTTCACGCATTTTCAATTACAGTTCTTATGAAACGTGCCCGTTAAGCACTAAAACGTTTGATTATGAACTCAGTTTGTGAGCTGGAAAACTCGTCCTCATTGCTGACCTCCAAAACCGTTGGCCAAGCTTCTCAAAACTTATATTTAGAGAAGGAGATTGTCTGCAGTATATGAAGAGTAGCGCTCAAGTGTGTGCCTGGCTTGCGGGTCACTCCACAGATGGTACAGAAGTCTAAATGAAAGGGAAAAAGTCTAAAAATAACTCAATCATTTATTCTACAAGAAACTATAACCATTGATTTTCACTACCTATCTAAATGTAGCATACAGCTAAGGCTGTCCAAATCTGCAGAATCTATAAAATGTGTTGAGAATCAAAATTTAAGTAAATGAAAGACACTTTACAGCAACTATTAAACACACACACACACACACACACACATTTTCAGAACCGCTTGTCCCATACGGGGTCACGAGGGAACCGGAGCCTAACCCGGCAACTCAGGGCGTAAGGCTGGAGGGGGAGGGGACACACCCAGGACGGGACGCCAGTCCGTCACAAGGCACCCCAAGTGGGGCTTGAACCCCAGACCCACCGAAGAGCAGGACTGTGGTCCAACCCACTGCGCCACCGCACCCCCACTATTAAACAGCAATATTTAAAAAAAAAAAAAAAAACTCTTTTAACCTAAACTTAGACCTTTTTCCATTCAAAATGAGCTTAGCTATGAAAGGATTTCTTCTTCTGTGTTGCGGAACCATTTAATACCACAGTCAAAATAGTGGATTGATGTGGGTGTCCATCACATGAGCTGATGGACATCACTGGTCCACAGAAGAAGTGAGTGTGTTGCCATTCTGCATTGTTGGGATTTAAATGTTATTATGGATTTTTTAATTTTTTTTTTAAAATCAAAATTACAGTTAGAGGCTGCCTTTTGTCAGAGTACGAAGCCTTTCCCACTTAACACCTTTCTCATTCCCTGAAAAATGGGAGTGAGGTATGCGCTCCGCTTTCAGCCAGTTAGGATGACTCCATCCACTAGAAGAAATCATGCTGCTGCAAGTATGTAATTAAGTCCAGGCTGAACTCCTGCTTTTCTCAATATTTGCACAGTTCTGCTGAGCGCTATTTCAGTCAAGGCTGCCTGACACTTTCATTGAAATGCTTTATTCGGTAGAAGCCCCATGCGGATGCCGATCACATCTTTTGTAGCTCATTTAACACATATTCCAATGAGCTTGGACTACCCGTGTGCTGAAAGTTCACCCACAGAGCATGAAGTATGTCACAGGGTGTAGTAACAATGCGGGGTCAAGTGGTCAAGGTTAAAGCAGATCATGGTTACCTGGAACATGGTAAAAGTTCACTAAATTGGACAAAGCCTGTTTCTTCAGACTTTCACTACACGCTGACCTTCGTAGGGTGATGACCAGAGCGACTCATCAACCTGATCACGCTTGCTCCTCACCATCCATGTTCTGACCTCTGTTTTCTGGACCCAGTCCAAACGTTGGCTTTGGATTTGAGTCGAAGCACTCCGGTCCTTGTTCCGCATTACCATTAAACAGACATCAACTGCATCTGAGGCTTCATCAGCAGCTAGCGCTAATTAGTGTCAAAATGCCAATTACTTACAGAAGAGCTTCAATTATACACATCATTACTTTGCTTCTGAGCCATGATGTCCTCTCCTCCCATCTCTGTATGGAAGGAAGTAATAAGATGGGATGAACAGATGCGGTTTTGCACGAGGGGCACACACCCAAGGTCCACTGCTGCTGTGAATGGGTCTCGACTCCACAGGCAGTCCTTAGTGGAGGGGCAGGAAGGCCTGTACAATTTCACTTTCCCCACCTCATCACTGTGGAGCCATTTCATTAGCAGCTGGCGGCTGCCTTTCATGCCGCCAGTGCAGTGGCACATTAATAATCCGCTCTGCGCGGGCGGGCCTGATTCCGCAGGGCTGCAAAGTTAAACAGGAGCTTAGCTGCAGCACTATCTGATGGCGTGTCTTTCATGCGCTGCCACATCCTGCTTATCCAACGCTCTCCTCTCTCACTCCTCATTCCCCTTGTGGTACCCATTCCCTGTCGTAAAGCAGAAGGTACTTCACAGCTGTAGTGCCAGGGTTTCTTACGACACATGCATCTCTAATATCTCCACGGAAGGGATGAAGGTCTATAACCCTTGCCAAAGTTCATGATCTGGCCATGACTAGCCTCCCATCCTCCTCAAAGGAATTTGTCCACTCATTGCCTTTTGCATCCCTCTCTTCTCTGGCCTCATCTCATCTCTTGTCAGTCATCTTTAAGATGACTGGCTGTTTGCTCACTGATTCAAATGAATGATGACCAGAAAAGCCCTTACCCATTTCTTACTGCTTCACCACACGTCGCCCACGCTCCACCCAATACTGTGTACTCTACCCATCTTTACCATTCCCACTTTGGCTGTAAATCAGCTAGAAATCTTGAAGAATCCTCCATCATCCTCTCTCTCATTCAGCCCCACCCCCCTTCCACTTGTCTCACCTGCTAGTCAGCCTCACTCACTCATCTAGTTCTTGTAATTCTGTGTGCTGTACACCCTGTGGGAGAAAATTTACCTCCATCCTTCTTAATAGATCCCAGTGGCTAGAGAGCTGAGTCGGCCTCCTGGGAGCAGCGCCGTAAATACCCGCCTTTCTTGGTTATGCTCAGGTGTGGCGTCTAAGCCTGAGTAGACATCAGCCATGATATTTGATCTATCATCTAATGATTTCTGGTGCTTTCCTTTACTGTTATTTGCTAGCCTGTATTAGCAGTGGGTTTTCTATATTTTTCAATAAAGGTAGTTGATTTTGATCTTTGCGGTGAGCAGACCTGAGACATTTACATTTACTCATTTAGCAGATGCTTTTCTCCAAAGCAACGTACATCTCAGCAAAAATACAATTTGTGCATTACATTAAGGGAAAGAGACATAGCTGCAGACATGTGATTCTTAAGTAAACCTAGTTTGTTACTTCCCACTTGATGCACCAATGTTCATCGATCGAGTAGGTGCATAAAACGCAGGATAGATGAATCCCAATGACCTCCCCTCAATTTTTTTTAGAACAAGGTAATCAATCACATACAATGCCGGAGTAGAGGCTGTGTAAAGGCCTATCTGAGGATGATTATAAAGCTACAGTGCATGAACTTTTACACCCGACGTGAGCTTGAGCGATCTTGGGCAAAGTGAGTCTGGAAAAAGGTGAGTTTTCAGACCCTTCTTGAATGTAGACAGAGTTTCTGCAGTTCTGAGTGAGAGCGGAAGGTCATTCCACCACAACGGAGACAGAACCGAGAACCTCCGTGCCGAGACCAGCGCATGTCTGCCTAATGGAATGGTCAGTTATAGCCGACAGCCAACAAATGGATATTTTTTATATTCTCCTCACCTACTCTTTGGGACATTTCCTTCTTCCTTCTCTCAAGATGTACAGCTGTATTACCACACCTGACAGGGACATTGTCCATTTGGTAATTGACTGACTTCCAACCACGAGGTCGCATATTTGATTCCCAGCCAACATGCAACATACCCTTCAGCAAGAAACTTCATCAGAAATTGTTACTCACTTTGAATGAACATCTTAGATATTATTGTGTTATCATTTTGGTGATACACAGCAATGTATCAAAATAACAGCTGCTGTTAACGTAAAATAAAGTGTTTCAGAATGATGGTGAATATATCTGAAAGGGCAGCGGGATAAAAGGAGTCTGACCTCGGGAACACCATGTATATTTCAGACTCCAGAGTAGGGGGTGGGTGTAATCCAGGACAAACTGTGTGAAATACACACTTTTTTGGAGCATAACTGTGCTGCACACTGATTGTGACGTCTCTGATGTACGATGCAGGTAGCTGGGAAAATACCATCAAAGCTGGTCGTTCACAGCGTAATGGCACAAACACTCTCGATTCGGGTGTTGGGAAGAGTTTGCATAACTGATTCCCGGGCAGCCGGCAGCTTGCTGAATCCCCAAGGTGAGTCCACTCCAAAGCCCAGCGCCGTGGACTGCAGGAATCGGCGCAGAAGAAGCAGCTGGTGAATATTCACGAACCCTCCTGCAGCGATGGGGTCAAGGCCCCATTGAGCAAGGAGGCAAGGATGCAGGTCTAAAGTGAACTGGAAACGTTCCAAATACATAAGCCGCATAATTTTATTGATCTGCAGCCTTTTTCCTCAAGCAGATGGGGAAAAAAACATTGCAAATCACTGACATGCATTACAAACAGCCGCTTTTAACTAACTTGCTTCCCCAACACTTTCTGGGCTACACATGCAACGTGTCCATTTGCACAGAAACACAAAGTCTGACATTCTGCATTCTGCTCAGTGCTGGAGAAAGATGCAATGCAATAAAGCCTTGTTTTCTCAGATCCCAGGCTTTATGAAACAAGACTACCGGTGGCAAACAGACGAGGAGGGCCAGTGACCTACGACCTTTGCAGTACTATAAAAAAGCAGCACAGATGCTAAATCACACCCCAGGGAAATGCTGACCTCACTGGATTTATCAGCTGCAGCTGAAGCAATGGAGGCTTAAGTATGGAACCCTCTCTCTCTTTGTCAGTGTGTGATGCGAGTGTGGTGGAGTAGGTCTCAACTCAACCGGACAAGTAAAAAATAACCGCTGAAACAATATTAAGGGAATAACTATCATACAAAGCTTTAGGTGTTTTGCCTCTTCATGCTACTACCTATAATCCGGGGATGTTCCCACATACTTGTGGAAATAAGAGAAAGGTCCCAGGGAAATGGGATCGTGTCGTTTACAGTGCGTTCTGGGACGGATCGTAGAGTCATAACATCGAAGGGACAGAGCAGCCGTTCAGGGAAAAAGCCCATTTGTCGTGATTTCGGCAATGGCTGCTCTTCCCAGTGCAGCCACTTGGATATTTCATAATGAAACTCCACAGGGTGTAAACAGGGATTTGCACTAAATTTATTTTCTATGCTGGCTGATCCTCTTAAAGTCTGAGGCAGCAAATACCAAAGCCTGTCCCACAGCGATGGAATATCAAGCCTATACGTGTAAGGAAAATAATGCCCTCATCCAAGTTGGATTTTGTTATATGTTGTGAAATTAATGCTTATTTTAAGCAAATGCAATGGTTTTGCCTGGAAAGAGTTCAAGATTTTTCAAAGTCCATGAACCTACATTTTTTCCCCCAGAACATATAATCTCTTCGGGGGCCTCGTGGAACAGGCAAGCCACAATTTATAAAAACACTGGATTCCCTCTCATATCAGCCACTTCATGGCAACATCGGCAGTATTTTGACAAGTTTAGGAGAGGGCTGCGGGCTCGAGCCTGGTTCCTCCGCAGGCTCCAGCTTTCCCATCAAATCCAAACACACTTCTGCTCTCCAAGAATGCGGATCAGTCACAGTGTCTGCCCTCGGGTGCCCCTCGTCTGTGGTGGCCTTGGAATGAACTGGGGTTGAACCACCTTTTTGTCGGTTAAGAAGGACCTGGAGAGAGCAAAATGCAGCTCCTATCTGATACGGCTGCAGAATTCGGCGACATGCATCCAGATCAGCTCCAATTTTCTCCCTTAGGGGTTGGCTGGGACTCCTGTAGACGGATCTGAGCGCCACTCGAGGGCTGGTTTGAACGCAACACCTCATCAACGAGAATGCTTTTCAAATTATTTTTCCTCAGAAGCAGACTTCTAACTTCCAACACGGCTCTATGCCAGCCCAGCTAAATAATCAAAAGCTATTCCTCAACAAGCAGGGGAAAAATAAGAGTGGTAAATCACAGCGAGCAACACTCTTTACAAATGGCAGCCTTTAAATAACATGATACACCCACAGGGGACATCCAGCCCCAAAAATTTGGTTGAGGCACAAAAAAAAAAAAAAAAAAAACATTTTAGAACTAAGGACTTAGGGGCAAATGTTCCACGGAGGAAATATTCGAGGTGTGAAGTTGAAACCACTCACTTTAATCCAGGAGCCTGTTTACTGCCCATTGCCACACAACTCACACGGCTCATTGACAACCGGCTGCTCTGACTACTTCCTCAGGCCCTACAGAAATCAGCAGTCAGAACCCGACCTTGTATTAACTTGTATGTTCATCTACATTACATTTACTCATTTAGCAGACACTTTTCTCCAAAGCAACATGCATCTTAGAGAGCAATACAAAGAGTGCATTACATCAAGAGAAGGAGACATTTGAATGCAGACATGTGATTTTACGGTAAAGGCCATTTGTCACTTACCACAGTATGACCCAGTATACGTTATACAAGTAGGTGCATAAAGGTTTGTCCATTATTCAACAAAACGTAATTAAAAAATTATTAAACATAAACACACATTTATCATGCCCTTACAAGATCAGGGGAGAAGTGAGTCTGAGGATCACGTACATACGGAGCACCTGCCTGCACGCCGTACTGGGACAATGACCCAGGAATGGCCCAGGTAAGGCACCTGTGGGGCTCTTGAAAGGGGGAAGCCATAAACATGTACAGGACTTAGGGATGTACCATATTTTCTCTTTTTACATGTCAACAATTCCTTTGAAGACAACGTGCTCCTCTGCATGTTCATTCCGCAGGCTCACCTTCATGGGCCAGTTCAGGGGTTAATTATGTTCCAAAGTCATCTCGGTGTACATCAGAGTGAGAGTACAGTTCGCTGCCACTCCAGCCGAAGACCCTTCGATCCCTGAGCCGCTGGCATCTCTACGACTATAACTAACTGTTAGCAGAACCACATTATGTAAGGAGGACCGAAAAGTCATTAATGAGGCTTGTTAATAACTTCATGTATACGTTTGGCTCATTGTGTCTGATGGCAGCTCATCTTTTTGCTCCTAAAACTGCTAACACAGTCATTACGCCATATGATTTATTTACTTTGCACACACCTTTATCCACAGAAACCCAACTACTGTAGCAAACAATTGACATCCCCCTCAGCTCACAGGTTTCTGACACATCCTAAGCTAAGAACCTTACTTAGGGGGAACAAGAAGAGTTCCTCTTCCGAGATTTAACCTGGGTTATCTGTGTGTCTTGTGTTATTTCTGCAGGCACAATAAAATCTAATGTCGTGCAGCGCTGAGAGTTCTTCTCTGTTGAGATGGTGCGTCTGCTGGAGCACAGCTTTGGGGTAAAAACAGTGTGAAGGTACAGAGTGCGGCAGGGAAGCGCAGACTACGCCGAAGAACTTGCCTTCCCATTTCTCAAGAGCCTCATTACTCAGAACCCACGGGAAATCCTAACTCCACGAAAATGAACAGGCACTCGTGACGGTGGGCTTCCGGGAGTTAGAGGGGGCACGACGGCAGCAGCTCACAATCACTGTGATGTCCCCAGCGCAAGCCCCCAGGGCAGATTCGCTTGGCACCAAAGGGAGCCTGCCACTGTGCCGCCGGGCGTTGTTTACCTCTGTGCTCTCGCTGCGGAGACTGCTTTAGCTGTCATCATCTCACTCGCCCCCACCTCAGCTCATGGCAATACTTTGGCTACCGAGATGTGCGGTGCAGTTTCTGAAATCATCCAGTGGGCAGAGGGAAAAGAGGCAACTGATAGGGAAACACAAAAACCTCTCGATGAAGCAAAGACAAAAGCATCCATGTGAATTTGTCAAAGTCAGAACTGAGGACGACCATCTCCAACATTAGTTAGAGAACAGCATCATAGAGGAATCGAGGTCCTCTGTACCTTAACACACTCTGCAACACGCAGCCACAAAAACCAGATAAAACGAACAGCCAGCTTCTCTCCTACCCAGTCTCCACTGCTCCTCTAGTGAAAGAGGCACTGATGACTCTAAGCGAACTATACCCGAGAAGACAAAAAGACGGGTTCAACGTATACTACAGTAAGGACTGAAGAACTTGGGTTCCTGAAAACCCTGTTGTATATACAGGATTTTTAGCAATGATGGTAGAGCACAATTGAAGCTCACAGAAAGATGTTTTTATGCAAGAAGTGTTTTCTCCCATCATTGCTCAACATTCAAAAGAAACAATGCTGCTATCTATGGAGCCTCACAACTATTTTGCATGAGAAGAGCACACTTCACTGCTGAGTAGTTACTCCACATCGTACATTTATCTGACACTTTTCTCCAAAGCGACTTACACTGTTCCACCCATTTACACAGCTGGGTAACTTTATGGGAGCAATTCTGGGGTAAGTGCCTTTCTCAAGAGTACGACATCGAGAGAGGGCATTCAAACCTGTGACCTTCGGGTCCAAAGGCAGAGGTTCTAACCTCTACGCTACCAGCTGCAATTTTGAACCAAGCAGGTTTGTTCTTTATGAGTATCTATGACTCCATTTCTAAAAGTAGGAAGGACAGCAGTGGCCATGTTAGCAGTGACCTCCAAGCAGAACCAGTGCCTTGGAGTACTAGTCACAAATCACATTTCCACTATTGACTGAGATCTAAATGGTACTCAAACGTGAGCGGAGAGAATGACAGAGACGCTTAACAGGATGCTGGACTAGGTGGTGGGGAAATAAGGGTGACGCTGAGGAAATGAGTTGCAAAGCTGACTGATTCAGTTTTCCAAAAGATAAGCCTGGTAAGCCTGGCCAGGGTCCACAAGTTAAACCTTGTTAAGAAGGATAACTCAAAACCAATGCATTAATGCTCCTGTACCCCTTGTGAATATAAATCATTTTGGGAAGACTGAAGCAGACCAGTACTCTCTATGAATCCTGATGCCCCCTCTATGAGTCCAGGTTGCTCCATCAATATTCTGCAGTGACCCTGCAGAGGAAATAAGCAGTAGTCCAGGGCAGCACTCACAATTTTGAACAATGACAAGAAGGTTAATTTCAAATGTGCAATAATCATGAACAGAATGGAGCAGGCAGCTCATATCACAGAATAAATGTGACTAAGAGTGGCATGATCCCATCTTGCACATATTAGATGGTGCTGTCTCCATAACAGATGACCGCAGTGACATCAAGGAAAGCGGCTTCCAGAACCTACTATGTAGTCGAATCATTTCTCACCTTAGGACACTCAAGGTCTTTGCTCAACGGTCTCCTGGCAGCTTCTGCCCCATGACCAATGGTAGGCACGCACAAGCAATTACATCACCCAAACCAAAAGGGCTTGGTTAATGGACTTGAGCTGAAAACAGGTCCTGCATGTCAGGACTTTCAGACCTGATTAAACCAGTATCATCCGTCTCTCCGACACCTCGGATGTGCACACATGGAAGTGGCACTCTGAATCTGTAAAGGCTGCAGGCTTCTCAAAAAACAAAACCGTGTTCGGCTGCAAAGCCTCCCAAAGGAAGCACCATTGGCTCTCTGCAACTGCCACTGAATGGCAGGTGCACCTTGCGTTCCATTTGCTGTTTCCTGTCATAAACGTGGTGGTATTTGGGAGTGGGCAGGCCTGCTGATGGGGATAGCAGGTTGTTGGGAGACAGACCTCTCTGGAGAAGGTCACTGTGGATGCCAGTAGTGGGTGTTAAGGTTACACAGTTTGGCCATCGGTGGGTGGGCTTAGTCCATGTCATGACCCTGCCTGGCTTCAGTATCTTACATACTCAGTATAGTGAGCAAGGTACGGCGATCTGTAAAGTCCTCCAATAGTTGCTCGATAAGGCTAAGACCAAGATGCCGGACATTCTGATGAGAGATTCTGACACGCAACACAATAAAAGTCTTAGTACAGTGATGTAAAATACCCCAAATGGTAAGCTACAGGATGCAAAGGCTTTGGTTACTTAGCCCAATCTATGTGTGGTATGCGCAGAGGAGATGAAACACACTCCTGACACACACCCATGATCAATAACCATCAGCACCATTTAACCTCTCCCTGCAGAAGCGGTGGTTTGGCCAGCTAGGAAACCAAAGTCAAAATTTGCGCTTTCCTGCTTACATCTTGACCTCCACACGTGACCCAAATGCCCACGTGTTCCCGATCCCATGAACAGCTCCCGTCACACAAATACAAGAATTTTTTTCCCCTTCTGGACGGACCCTGTGTCGTCCTGTCCGGAAGATCCAGGGAATTGCCAGAACCCTTGAATCTGTCACCAAAAGGCAGTACTACTACAAAGCTGGGACAGCTGGTAGCATAGTGGTTCACAGTTAAACTCCTTAAGAACAAGAAGGACCTCAACGGATGAACTGCGTGCATGACTATATGAAGGTTACCCAAAAAACCAGGTGAAAGCATGTCTCATTCCGCTCCAAAAACAAAGAAAAATTAAATATTATGAACTTTTCCAACAGACCTGGTTCCACTTTGAAGTCTCTATTTTTAGGATCTTTGAGTCCATCTTCTCAATTACCCTGATTTGACAGTAATTTCAACAGAGCAAAGAGCTGTGCGGGAGGGGCAGCGAGTGCCTGAGCAGATTCCTGCCGGCAGTGTTTGGCGTGTGTATCAGTTTTATTTGCGGACCAAATATTTCCAAGATATTGCAAGTCACAGTCTGTGTTGGTGGGTGCGAATTGGGAAACAGTGTGCTAAGAGTTGATAATTATAGACTTCTAATTAGAATCAAAACCTGTGATCAATATACTGCAATTTCATCATTATGTCACTTATGCTACTTATAATTATTACTAGGGGCCATTTATATTTTTTCATACCAATACAACAATATTCTCAAATGACTCTGGATTAAAAGTCAGATCTGCAGTTGATTTCTTTCCCCTTTTACTGCATCATTAATTTTTTTGGTTAAAAATATTTGCATTTTATCTGGAAACTGTGAGCAGTCAATACCGTAATATAACTTCAGTGTGTATTTACTGTGTTTTGCCTTGTCTCTCCTTGCTTTATCTGAAAAACGTACATATAGAGACATTAATTTAATCCTTTTTTCCTTCTTCCTTGATGGATTAACAGCTATAGGGCAAGTTTTTTCATACTTTTTTATTTGCCTCATTGATCATCCTGCTGCATGACATGATGTAAATGTCATGCCAATATGTATTTTGATTTATGGTTAACACAAAATGTCAGAAAATGATCCAGAGTACCCTTTAAGGAGCCATGTGACCTTTATGTACTTTATGTACCAATAAATTTTTTACTACTTTAATATGCACCAAGTAGCTACTTCTAGGTGGAGCGAAATCTCTGTCCAGCTCACAAGGAAGTTCACTAGGAATGATAGCCTTGAATGTCAGCCACTCATCTGCTTCTTTGCCCCTGCTTCCTTCTCCTTACCTTCTTGTTGTCCATCAGGGACTAACCCAGGGGGTCTTGTCAAGATAACCGATATTCCTGTTGGGTTCCCCTACCTGGTTTATCTTCTTACGGTAATCTGTCATTTCATGCCGTGCTGCAGTGCCTTTCTTTGGCTCATGCCTGACCTGAGAACTGTGAATGGAATTCTTACGAATGCAGCACACACACAGACAGTCGGTGGTGCCATCACACGGTACCTGTCTAGTGTTCCTGAAGCAGACAGCACGGAGATAGCTATTGATCGCAGATGAAGCTGCTAATTATGTGTCCCACGGTTTTACGACCATAAGCGGTTTCTTCAGCAAGTCAGAGGACAAGAGTGCCCGGCGGGAACCTGTGCCGTACCCGATGGAGGCCAAACACCAAGCTCACTGCTTCGATGGGTCGATGCTGCCTCATCAGGCCCCTAACAAATGCGGTTTGTAGACGGCTTTGGTAATGAGATCATGAAGCTCAGGCCCTCTGAGAAGCAATAAAGAGCACATCTTGATCACACTTTTGTTGGACATTGATTTTTCTCTGAGTAATGCATGTGTACATGGGGTGGAGGTCAGGGCTCTGAAAGTTAACTCCAATGACATCCCATACAGAATAAGAATAAACAAATATCTGAAAATGTCACTGTGGCACATGGCAGGACAGAGTATGTACACATATTACAGTACGAAGAACGTAGCGCAGATGGAGAATGGATCATAATGCTCTGCATGTACCATTACACCACACACACACACACACACACACACACACACACACACACACACACACACACACACCTGCTTACCATGCTGGGAGCCATGCCACCCAACACATACACCTAGTTACTGTTAATAAACAACTAATTGTCATGACTCCCCATTTTAAGTCCCCATTCAACAGTGAAAAGCCATTCTGATTTGCTCCACCCTGATTCCTCGGCTAATCTAAGGATTCCAGAATAAAGAGAACTGAATACAGGAATATGGAGTCTGTGCTCGTGTCTCATGGACTGTATATTTCTCACAGTCACAAAAATATTTCTTATTTTGGCACGATTTGCAAAACTCTGCATTTTGATAAGAATAAATTAATTTTCATTTTAAGGTGACTTAAAATGTTTTGTACCCATGTGACATTTACCGGAGCAATTCGGGACAAAATACCTTGATTTAAGGGTATGACAGTGAAAGTAAGAGTTGAACATAGGTCCTGCGATAGAACAGCCATTTGATCAAGAAACACACCGTGGTTAACGTTCCCTCCGGAACACAACACGCAGCCCAGCAGCAGCATCAACAACGGATCAATGTTTGTGTCCTAATAAAGATGTTATTTTACTGTTTGCCGGAGAGTGAATACAAACAGAGGCAACGTGAGGATTACAGCACCTTCAATCACCAGGCTGATGGTCCCACTCATACTTGTGCCGGCAGCCGCATGGCACGTTAGATGAGGTCAGTGAAGTCTGAATGATCGCTTCATCAGCTGATCGATCCAGTCCCTTATGGTAGGTGGGTAGCGGAGAGCCATGTGAACCAAAAGCAAGTGAAGCTCACTGGACGAACGGAGCAGCTCACTGGCCTCTTTTCCACAACGATGAAACTTGTGTTCTCAGCAGCAGCGCTAAATATTTTGGTAGGTCAAAGTAAGATTTGAGGGGGGCGCGATGACGCAGTGGGTTGGACCGGGTCCTGCTCTCCGGTGGGTCTGGGGTTTGAGTCCCGCTTGGGGTGCCTTGTGATAGACTGGCATCCCGTCCTGGGTGTGTCCCCTCCCCCTCTGGCCTTACGCCCTGTGTTGCCGGGTTAGGCTCCGGTTCCCCGGGACCCTGTATGGGACAAGCGGTTCAGAAAGTGTGTGTGTGAAAAGTCGGGTTTGCTTCTTTCCCAAGACGGCACTGCCTACGGTAATTCAGACTGAATAAACTCCGGTTACGGTAAGTGCTTGTGGCAAGTAGGATTGACCCGGTTGTTAGGGACAGCCACAATTTTCACTGAAGGCTGCATCTGTGGTGTTCCTTTAAAAGGTTGCCTTCGTTTCAATCACGAAAGGAACACATATGTTCACTGCAGGTTTCCGTGGTTCTAAGAGCTGGTTGAAGTCGCAACTCTCAAGAACGGGATGCTTATTCCAGTCTGAAAAAAACAAACAGCAATTCTATCACTAAGCGTAGCACAAAAATAAACGCTTTACCTTTTTACTGTACAAACGAGCCTTTGGCTGTTGTCGACGGAAATCAGAGGTGCTCAGCTGTTCGGCACCTCAGCATTTGGCCCTGCCTTCTATTCTCATATCAATCATTTCTTACTCATCACTGCTCACTGAATGAAACAATGAAGCCTTTCCCATTTCAGCCATTATAAATTAACGCCCCAAGAATATGACGACATTCTTCGCCACAAGTCCCTTCAGCAAAAAAAAAGAGCAAAGCTTATAGTTTCCACAAGAAGGGTGTCTGTCTGTTTATTTATATTTGTGATAATGCCAGCAACAATCCTGAGTTCCTGGATTTAGTAAGTTTTATAATAATAATAATAATAATAATAATAATAATAATTACAGCCTTCACCGTGACATTGAATCTCACCCAGCTTTATTCAGTAATTTTACCTTTCAGTTCAGATGGTTGGAGTTTGTGTTTTTTGTTTTTAAAAACAGAGATATTAACTGCTGCACAAAATAAGAAGGAATTTTAATGTCAGAATCTTATTTATTAGAACCACTTATGTAGGCCACCTATGTAAACTGGCCTTTATAAATTATGTCTATGATGTGCAGTATAGCCTATCAAACTAGTTTTCTCCCGGTGTGTTTAAGACTGCCTTTCTGTAGGCTTCAGCAGAACATGACAAATCCTTGTGAAACTTGCACCCTGGCAGCACAGCACACATGTCACACTGACTTTAAACACAGCACATTTGCACTGATGGCACCGTGCTATAAAACTTGCTGATCTTGACACTTGAGGTATATTATACTGATGTCAAGTGAAGCGCATCACATGCTGCCTGATGCATATTGGCCATTTCCGCCGTGAAACGGCCATTAAGTTTCCCCTTGACAAGTACCTTCCTTTGAGTGTCAGCAGAGAAGATGCTGGAGTGGAAGAGTACTTGGGTCCGGTGGCTACGACCCACTGGAAACATTAAGAACATTCTGTACGTCTAGAATGGCTTCATCATAGCAATCAATGGCACAGAAGGAGGCAGACACTAAAGACAATGATTATATATAAAATAAGGATGACTTTTGATTAGGAGACCATCCTTGTGATTTGAAGCAAGCTGTGGACATTAAAAGCAGGTTCTCATGACTGTCTGAAACGGTCAGCAAAGTGTAGCCTATTTGTATAATTTTAAAGAGACCGAATATGGCCTAGAATGCCGCTGTACAATCGCTATGACATGAAGGGATGTTATAAGGTCTCTTACCATGACCCCCACCTTCTCGCGATCATGGGTCCCGCTCTTTCACAGGCCCTCCGGCAGCACTGAGAGAGAGATCGTGACTCAGATACATTAAAACGTTCATGCAATTCCAGGTTTGAGACGTAGCCTCGGACCGGAAGCCTAGAGCCTGGAGGAATGTCAAACTCACAGGGGAAAATTACAATCAGACCCCCGATACATTGCTTTCATCTTTGCACCATTCAACACTATTTATTTCTGTTTGTCATTTCCTGTTTTTGCCATTTTCTTCTGCACTGTCATTTCAGAAAATTCCTGTCAATTTTATGCGAAATCTTAATATAACATCCTTGAGTCCCCATTTATACACTGAGAAATTAATAACTATGCAGTACCTACTTTGCAAAAATTCTTTAATATGCCAGTGTGTAATGATAAGGTGGGAGATTGATGAATGTGTCCTTCAGGCTCATGACTATGAAACTGTTCATTGCTCCATCACATCTAACCAGCCATTCTCCACACAGGCCTAACAAGCACGTCCCATCAAGGTAAAGAGTAGCCTGTGTGTTGCTATGGTGATGAAGCTATCCTTGCACCTGGGAAAAACACGAAATCCCCCCTCTCCCCCAATTCTCGACTCCACCCGCCCCTTGAATCCATTCATCTTTCCGCCATCTTCGCAGCATGATTCCAGCAATCCCCTCCTTGTACGCCCAGCTGGTTCAATGTAATCTCCACCTAATACTCTGGCGTTTAGCCCCTCGGCATGAATAAACCCCCTAACTCCCATCAGCTGGTCTCAAGGTGTCCTCATCACATCATGGCTCAGTCCACCCGTACGCAACACCTGAGAGGTAAACTGGGCTCCAATGAGAAACAGCAGAATGACAACTGTGAGGTTGCTCTGTGATCTGTGATAGGAAGTGCCCCCCACCCCTGCCCAGCGTACACATGGAGCACATGGCTGGCAGGCAGCTTTGTAGACGCAGTTGCTGCTGTATGGCTGACGTCGGGCTGTGATGTAGCTCTCGGAAAAGCCTTTCACTGAGAATCTCGTATTTTAGTCCCCGTCACCTCTGTACAGCTCAGAACAGCTTGAACAGGCCACGCAAACCGTGTTCCGAAAAGAGCCGTGACAGTTCATGACCCGTCACAAGATCCACTACAGAGCTTCGGGAGGCATGAGACGGCAAAACGCACGCCGACGACGACACGTTCATCTCGCGCTTCGCGACATTTGTCATCGGCTGACATGAGCTGTTACGAAGTCACGTTCGTGACGGCATGATGATGGCGTTCACGCACGCAGCTGGAGCGTACAGACTTTCCGAGCCATTGTGAGAGATCGGTTCCCGTTCCGACGCCTTCCTGCCCGACTCCTCAAGCGAGCGTTAGAGGACGAGCAGCTGTTCTCGTTTACTCAGCTCTTGCAAACATTTGCTCTGGCTTCTGGTGCTTGGGCTCTATGGCAACAGGGTTCAGTCAGGGAAGGGAGGGGCCACGGGGGGGGCGTCACATGACCAAGGAAACGGCAAGGCGGATGGAGAGAAATAAAGCGAAGGATCGGTACAAACATAGCAATGAGCTCTTTTCGGACCTCGTGGTTCGTACCATGTATCTCACGAGATAGAGAGCCACAAAAGCTCACGGTACACTGGCAACATCATGCTCCTCTAATCAATGGTAAGATGTACATAAAACATTCAGCTGAGATTAAAAACATCCTTGAAACTCCAGCTTGTAAATTCAGCAGTATCATTTCCCATTATTCTCCACTGCTAATTGCCCAAGATAGAAACCTTTTCTGCAGAGGAATTCTTGTACTTCTATTTTTTTTGTCCTGCTTTGCCTATTGGCAAACGCATACAAGGCTTACATTTTACATCAAAATGCATATCTTGCATTTCTTCTCTGTACTTTATTCAAACGCAGCGTAGGACTATGTACTGTATTTGGAGCAGCAAACTTTTGAGATGGTATGAAATCAAAAAAAAATATTCTGGGAAGCTGTCAGTGAAATTACGTCCCTTACAGCAGCAGACACAACCACTTGAATACTGTTTCTAGACATCTCTGTAGTCTGCTGGAAAACAACGGGGAAAACAATGTACTGCATCAGCTATTACATCCGTTTTTGTATGGTGACGTCAACCGTCCTCCATGATGGAAATAATCATTAAACATCAAGACACAAGACCGCAGTAACTTTACAGTATATTTTGTCGGGCTGCATAGCACATGATTTAAATGACTTGAGTGGTTTACAGCTGTTTGCAAGAACTGGCCCAGCCACCCCAATCAGATGGGAGCTGCTGCACACAGACCCACACTTGAATACACACACTTTCTGAACCGCTTGTCCCATACGGGGTCACGGGCGTAAAGCTGGACGGGGAGGGGACACACCCAGGACAGGACGCCAGTCCGTCACAAGGCACCCCAAGCGGGACTCAAACCCCAGACCCACTGGAGAGCAGGACCCGGTCCAACCCACTGCGCCACCGCACCCCCCACACTTGAATATTCTAGAAAAATACCTCTGAAGTCTGCAGCTACTGTGCTCTGTGAAGCAAGGCATCCAAAGGACAGTGACAGCGTTTTGGCCCCCCGAGGCCCACAATCCTTAGGAGGACCAGAGAAACGTCCCTGACCTGTAAAATGAGGACTTGGCAATATTTCTCCCACCATCTCGGCTCTCCAAGAGGACGGACTTCATGGGCCAGGAGCCAAGGGCAGTCTGGAGACCCTGGTCGCTTGGCACTCGTCTCCTGACAGAGCTCTGGGACTTTGAGATCCGCTTGTGACCACCACCGCCAGGGACTAGGAGCTGCCAACCTGCAGTCTGTAGGCCGTTCTTCCACTGATTTGCTGAGCCTGGGCTCCACTGTAAAACTGCTCAATGCTGCATTGACAGCACCTGGAAACGTGGTCCTGGATCTATGTGCATAAACGAAATGGGATGGGAATGGGAGCGCTTGAAGTCACTACGGTATCGTGAGCACGTAACATGACATGTGACATTTTAAAAACGCCCCCGCTTAAAACGGAACAAAGGACTCGGCTCCTCAGTCACGAGTGCCTTGGAAAAGCCCTGTCACTTCCCTTCTCAAGAACATGGAGGTTGTTCCATTCCTGCACGTAGCAGGATTGTGAAAATACTGTCATTGCTCAGCATGGAGAGAAAGCAGCGAAAACAGGCGAGGAGTTTGAGCTCTTCATCACAAAACGGTACGTTTGCTGAAGAACACATGGAGACGGTACGAAATTACACCGGACAGCGGACAGGACCGCCAGCAAACACACACAAAGCACATGTCCAGCAAACAGGTCCCATCACAACAGTAATGTCACTACTAAGAGAAAAGCCTTGTTCGTTTTGTCACTTTAATTGTCATTATTGACTCAGTCCATTCTGGCCTTGCTGTTTTCTTCATATCTATATCTAATATTATATATAAAAGTGCTTATGTAAAAAAATCACGTAGTGCCTGTTCATTTCAGCCTATTATAGCGTAGTATGTATACCACGAGAAGTAAGTAGTCACATGTTGAAAGCGACTCGGAGAAACATATCGCCGATCTAAATGGCCAACTGGTTAAAAACCAACAAGAGCCTCGGCGGTTCTATGGAAAAAGACACTTATATAAGAATGCTTTAAGCACACTTTTGGGAGTGCACTTTGATGTTACTTTTCTGATGTCAGCTTAAATCATGGTCTGAATTTAAAGTACACTTTTTGGAAGGCTGATTATGCACTTTTTTCTGTTCAGTCAACTTTACTTCAAGAAAGAATAGAAAATCCAGGAGAAAGTCGGAAAAAAGACAAGTGTACAGAAACTGGGGTACATGTCATAAGTAGGCAACTAAAATTGGACCACAGTGAAAAACGACAAAATAAATAAAACAAATATCATAAAGTGAGCTGAATATAAAGGTTTACTGTCAGTACACAAAACTTAAATCGTACAAAGCGCAATATCTACTAAACTTAAAGCAGTTTACCCCCAAATTCCAAGGTAGTGAATGGAGTTGGGTTTTACTCTGCTACTAACAAACTTTATCCAGACTACATTTCCAGTACAACTTTCGTACACACCCATATCCACTCACCCCCATCATTTGGTTTCCTGATATTTGGATTTTCGTGTATCCAGCCACAAATTATTAATATTGCTTTGTAACGTTAAATCTTGGGACACGAGGGGTAAATCCGGTGCATCATGGCTCCAGAGCTGCTTGGTGGGCGTGGGGTTTGAGTTCAGCTCATGGTGTGCAGAGTTACCATGTTTCTCCTTGTGTTTACACCCCTCAGACACACTCGCAAGAAGGTTCTGGTAAACCGCTTCCACTCCTCCCTAATCCTGGCGTGGTAGTTATGAGTCGGGTTCCACTATACACTAAACCACTATACACTTTACGAATTGAATTCCAATGCATGGCTCACAGTCATCCTCTAGACCCAGAATGTGTGCTCTGTGGGGGGTCCTGACACCATCACCATCAGCGGTGACTGCTCCAAACTCAGCACAAACACACCCAAACACAGGTTGCCTCTTCTCCCCGTTGGCCAATCCCACCATTTAATGAAAGTCACACGAGGTTTGCTGTGTGCCAGATTAACCGAACAGAAAGGGTGAAACAAGAGAAACGTTTCTGCCGAACACTGAGCCGAAGAAACCCTCAAACACCCCTCCACCGAAATCCATGCAAACTGCCTCTGAAAAAATACTGGTGCAAGCTCCAACTGTGAAAAATGCAAATACACACAGACATGAAAGACAAGCTCTCCCAAGACATTCTTGTGACTCCACCCAACACACACAGCACAAACACACCCACACACAGGTTGCCTGTTTTCCCCTGAGCACCAAGGATCTATCATCCCCCCCTCCCCCTGCTGTTCTCCCTCCACTGGGCAAACATATTGGCACAAAGAAAGCCTACGCACCATCCTCCCACATAGCCTTGCTGCACAACGTGCACCACCCAGTTCAGAGAGGGATCAGCAACAAGCATTGGAAAAAGGTCTTCTTTACCTCCCCCAGCTGCTGTAACCCCTAACCCACGAGTGTGGAGCACTGAAACTCACCTGTCATACTCTGCTGGAGTAGAAAAGAAGACACGTTTCAGACAGAGAGCGACTTGCAGTACTTGGAGCAGCACAGTGCTGACGCCTCCGCTTCACACATTACACAACAACAGGTTGGGGGTAAGAGCAAGGAGATGGGGTTAAGAGGAGGACAGGGGTCTTACGGACCCTTACGGACCCATGCATTATGAAGGCCAGCTATAAATACACAGAGAGCAGCTCATGGCACACAGCGGAACCTTCCTTCATCCTGCCGTCCTTCTCCTCCCTTTGCTGTCGAGTGTGCGGCTGTAGAGAGTGTCCGGCGTCAGAACACACAAGTTGGGACACGGAGGGATGGACAATCCTCCAGAGAATGTCGACTGAGTCCAAATCAGAGATTCTGCCACACGCAAAATGAGACATAAATACATACACACAGAATGACTCACGAAAGCACGCACACACACACACACACACACACAGTCAGAGGTAACAATTCTCCCTGCAGTCTATGTGACATAATTACAGGCCACATATTTACGATCCATTTTCCCCGTAAACAGAAACAACGTCAAAGGAGTGGACTCAAATGGACCAGCTGTTCAGTGAAGCACTGTCCGTAGTTGGTTCTGCCTGTGCAAATGTTTATGCAAAAGACTGTTTGGTCCGAATGAAAAGTGCTCTATCTTGTCAACGGCGAAAACACATTTATAAGCACTTCACAAAAAAAAGCTTTCATTTTCATAGAACAGGACCAACATCCAAGCACAGAACTCAGTGGGAGGGGGGGATCACTGACCGTTACAAAAGACCCAGCCACTTAACTACCTTTACATCAGTATCAAAAGTGCTTCTCCCAACAGTGCTGTTCCCCACAAGTCTTCTAGTGTCTACCTATGAAACAATCAATATGACAATATGATTCATGCATATATGCTGTTTTTCTGATTAAATTTTAGGTTGATGGAAGGTCATATTCATACAGTACCCACTGTCCACTCTACGACCTCACAAGTCACTCCTTTGAGATAGAATTACAGGACCTTCCGCTTTGGTGGCCTTCTTACGACAACGACAGCACTCTGTGCCTCTCTGTTCTCTTCATGTGACTTGTTCGTTCCAGGATCCTACTCGCGCACTTCTTCTGGAACATCTCAGCCTAGTGCTCTTCCACCATGCAGCAAGTGACCGCTGTGCCATTACAGCGCTGCGTCAAAGTGTGTGAACCCCTTGTGTCCCTTAGTTTTACCACAAAATGGTTATTGAATGAGAATCAGTGTTTCTCATGTGAAGGACTGGCATCCCATCCTGGGTGTGTCCCCTCCCTCTCCAGCCTTGCGCCCTGTGTTGCTGGGTTAGGCTCCGGCTCACCGCGACCCCGCTTGGGATAAACGGCTTCAGCAAATGTGTGTCTGTGCGTGTGTGTGTGTGTGTGTTTCTCATGTGACATAACAGGTGTGTAATGACCAATTCCATATGTTACTTTAGAGGAAATCGTGTGTGTATTAGAAACACCCAAGGAGTGCAGGTGTGAAAACAAGTGAAGCCCAAGTTTCATTGGTTATAGCAAGCGGGTAAGTAGAATCAGGGGTCTAAATCAATCATATATATAGAACCATTTATATGTTTATTTTCATTACTCATGTGATGAACATCGGTGCATCAAGTGGAAAGAAACAAACTAGGTTTACTTAATAATCACATGTCTGCAGCTATGTCTCTTTCTCTCCTAATGTAATGGACAAATTGTATTTTCGCTGACATGTATGTCGCTTTGGAGAAAAGCATCTAGTGAATGAATAAATATAAATGGAATAAATGTATTTTGAAATATAACGTTCAGATTTTATAAGTTTAATATTTTAAACAAGAATGATGATGTTCATCCCTACAGGGTTCACCTACTTTCAAGCAGCACTGCAGCTGGGAATTGCTGCCACTCCTTGAGGCCCGGTGTTTGCCACACTGCCTGAAGATGCCTTTAAACACAAAGAGCTTTTTTTTAATAATCTCAGATAGACAACAACAACTGGTTTTATATTACAAAAAAATGTAAATTCTTGGTTACGGGAAGCAGACAAGTCTTGACGTGATTCATAGATCTGGAAGCATTTACTAAAACGGCCCTGTTTGCAGATACGGTCCTGTGAAAACCGTGGTCACTTGTCCAGTCCGTTCAGCGGGAACAAGCAGCAGTACCCAACAGGAATGGTGTGGAGACAATTGTAAAGAAATGAAAAATGCCAACGGTGAATTTTGAGCTAAGTCCCAAAGAGCAGTGACCTTCAGCAGCGTGCCTTCTGCAGCCGAACCGAAGACGAGTCCAGACAGACCGCTCTACACAGACTCACACAAACCCTCCTGAGGCATTTGTTGCTGCTTCTGCTTTCTTAAATGCAGTTTGACGGACTCTGTATTTGTTCTGATTGTCACCCAAATACAATTGCTTCCAATTTTGCATGAGACTCAGCTAACCGCTACACCCCAGAGCCAGCCTGGAGCATGTTTGTCATCCTCTGATACACTTTGTGCCAAAATGATATCGTTCTTTTCACACTGTTGTTTGCATGGCAGAGGATGGGACCGCTGGCACCAAGGCACCTATGGAGACCCAGCTGTCCGGGCCGATTGAGTCTCAGCGAAGAGACCGTCTGCTGCCCGAACCACATGGAAAGCTCAGGAAAGACTCCATTGGGTCATATCAGTCACTGACCTTCTCAATGTCCTAATCCTAATTTGTATCATAAAAGCAAGGCCGTCGAGTATCTGTCAGTGATGAACAAAACTTTCTTCCTTTCAAAAGATTCTCTTGCTCCCAGCTCCATGTATCTGCATGAGAATCTACGCAGTCTTGGGGAATCTTTGTTTCCACTCCAAACCCTAACCACCAGTGAGCGGACATGTAATTCCATCAGAGCTCACCGTGTTAAACCACGATTGCCACACCCACCTAACCCCCAAATTATTGGCTATTACTATCAAATGAGACTGGGGTCAAACTCTAGTGCTGTTAAAAGAAGAGACGAAATGACCTGTTTCACACCCCAATGTAGTATTTCCTGCCCCATGCAACAAATCCAACAACAAAAACCAAAATACACCTAAAACAAAACCCTGAGGCCCCTTATTATTCAGTTTCTTGTGCTGCAGAGGCCTCATTCAAGTGAAACCCAGGTTTCCTGTTTTTCAAAGGCTTAAAACTAGAAGAAAGCATTGAACGGCACACTGGCAAACAACGGAAAGGCACAGATTAGGGTACAACCTTGTCACCGACTGGCCTCGGTAGGAATTTGGTTGTTATGTAATAGAGGGGGAGCGGAAGTCCTGGAAATGCTAGAGTGAAAGAGAGGGGATGCTGCGAACGGAGGGAACACCGCCGCCTCCTGGGAGACGGGCAGAGAATGCAGGACTCTGGAAGGACATCACCCTGACCTGTCCTGTAGAGACTCCCAAGACTAAGCTGATACCAATGGCTCATCCCTACAGTTATTAGTAAGCCTCTTAAAGCGCCTCTGCCTTAGCTGAACAAAGACTTACTTACTGAACAAACAACCTACTGACACATCAACACAGCAGCGGAGATGTCTGCATCACGCTCTTATTAAATGACCTTTTTCGCATCCAGTCATCAGACCCAGTTCGCAAATCAATTAGAATCCATCGCTTCTTAGCTTGGATGAGAGCCAGCCGAGCTGACTGACAAGCAGAATGACGTTTCCGGTGAGAAGTGTTCAGGGTGTTATAAGCTTAGAGCGCTGGCTGCGTCTTCTCATTGACACCCCGAAGCTACGCGTGGGCAGGGGGTTTCACAGCTCTTCACAGACAAACACGTTCCGGCACGTGGCCGAAGTGGAGGCCTCTCGAGCGAGGGATTCCCTTCCCCTGCTCATCCCCTGCGCAGGTGGCACTTCCTGCTCGTTCCCAGGCCACGATGTGCACAGAGCAGCCAATGCAGGGTTACAGAATGTGAAGCCAGTGCTCAAGGGGGAATTCATGGGAAAAGCAGCAAGTCAACTTAAAGAGCCTGATCCACTGCAACTGTCTCAGCTTCTCTCCCTCTTGGCCATGAGCTAATCCTAATTTGGCAAAATGACCCTTATGCCCTTTGACCTCTAAGTGAGGAATCCACCCCGACTGCTACTCTGCCCCATGCAGCACTGTTAGCAAGAGGATTGATTTTTTTTTTACTCTTTCATTTGATTTCATCTCTTCTTTAAATACACAACTGTACATTAAAAGGAAACTAAAAGTTGAATGTTCTTCTGACGTCAACCCATCTTAACGCCAACATTCCTTCCACTGAAAAAACGACAAAGCTTCATGATCATAATAAATGCTGCCCTTGCCAACAGCAAACAGCAGGTATCGCTGTACAAAAGTGCTTGACTCGGGGCTAGAAGGTTCCCAGTTCAGTTCTCAGGACAGGCCATCTTACTGTGCTCTCAAGAAAGATTTTACCCTGGTAAAACTCTGAACTCAGTACATGGGTAAAGCGTGAAACAGCATGTTGGCTTAATTAAATTACATCAATACATCTGATAAGAAGCAATGAATTCACTGATTGATAACGTGAATCCGGGTCAATTTACATCCATGCAGTCGAAGAAGTGAGAAAGGAAGGAGAATGAAGGCTCACTGGAGCAGAGGCTGATCTTCCTCTGCTCCTCTGCCTCCTGTCGCTGTGCTGGGAGATCTGGGGTGGGGGTGGTAGGAAAGCTGTGGAGCGGAAAGCCACGCCGCTTCTGCGCACCGCCACCTCGCATCACCACGTCAGCGGCTGACGGGAGAGCGCCAGCGCCCAGCCAGAAATAGCCTCTGAACGGGGCCGCTCTCCGGCTCTCTTAAGAGCCAGTTAGGGTGGGGGGGCACTCATCGGTCAGAAGGACGGGGAGGAGCCTGGAGGCTTTGGGCACATTCTCTTCTCCTCAGCATCCCGGTCTTTTCTCCTTGTGTCTCCTTACCATTATTCATCCATATTCATATTCAGCTATGACCCTTTCCAGTGACCTTTTTATTCATTATCCCTCCACTTTCATCTCGATCTCTCAGTAAAAGGTTCTTACAGACAAAAAAGACAGGCACTCTGCAGGACCATATCATCTACCACAAAAGCAGTGAAACTGGCCTGACTGTAGAGGGAGCTGACAGGGCACAGTGCTGGGCAAGGTCAAGGTCAAGGGGAGAACTCATCTGTATGCAGGGAAGGGTTTGGGTAGGAGACTGGGTCACATCAAGCTCTCAAAGTGGTCTATAAAACTTGTGGAACAATTCTATGGAGAGTATCAAAGTTATTAATAACAAGACTGATTATGCGCATCCAGACAGTACCCTCATCACATGGATGCAACTTTTCGTAACTCAAAGCATTCAGTCGTGGAAACAGTTATCATTAAACGCAACGCACTCGCAGCACTCCAAGTCCTACTTCCGTGGACACAAGGCATTTCTCAAACAGCTGTAACTTTACATTTTGACTGCATCCTTTTAAGTTCTGCTGATGCTGTACTTGATGTGACCGTGTGTCGTTCACCAAAAGCACATGCTGAGAGTTGGTCACCCCTCCTGTTCACCAGCATAGAAAAGCTACAAAACTCTGTGCGACTGAATGCATTAACACTACTCACATGCAGCAGTAGAAGAGGAGCTCGGAATAAATCACAATATTAGTTGATTAAATAACTGTTTCCCGACCCTGGTCCTGTGAGCCTTGCTGTGCAGGCTGTTTGTGTTCTGAACGACCTCTTAATTTATAAAGCATTATAAGCCTCTAGACTGAGTCTGAATATACACCACTTGACAGTAATCTGGCATAAGCCCCTTTTAAGAGAAAGATGCAGTAGGTGTGCTTCATGTAGAAGAGCACTAAATGGAAGAAGGTTCTTTGCCTTATTGTTGGTAACCGCTGTCGTGTTCCACCGATGGGAACCAAAGACACGGTGAGGTCTCTGAACCAAGGTGCACAAACAACTATCTGTGGCATTTTGTCAAATTAAACTTATCAAAAAATGACCTTGCGTACCAGAATGTGTGCATATGCCTCGTCAGAACATGTATTAGGCAAGATTGTCACCATGGCACCTCATGTCTTGAGGTCAAACTACCTTTGGGATCCAAAGATTAAATTTTTCAATCGCTCAAGTGCTTGAAAATGTAAAAGGCAAATATTGTGCCATAGAGAAGGAAGGAAGGAAGGAAGGAAGGAAGGGGAAAGTATCCTGCTGTCTGCTTTTCTCTGAGTGCTTGGATAATAGAGGATTCTGGAGCCCAAGGAAAGTGAACTCATCTAGATGTTGGTAAGGACACTAAGAACATGAGAAGGACTCAGAGCCTCCTGATGAACATAAAAGTGATTTCAAGTAGAAAAGGCCATAAACCATGTACCTTTTCATAATTCATATGGGTCATATTTCATTACAAAACCATGTGCAGGGCGGCAGGTAGTTCAGTGGTTGGAGCTGCTATCTTTGGGCTCGGAGGTCACAGATTTAGCGTCTACCTTCTACTGCGGTATCCTTGAGTAAAAAAAAAATTGTAAACGGATTAATATTATAAGTTGCTTTGAAGAAAAGCATCTGCTAATTGAATAAGCATAAAAATTAGCCAAAGGTTGGAAATAAAATAAGGACTGACCACCAAGAAATACTTTTAACTCTGGCAAAAAAAAGAAAAAAACAGCATTTTAACAATTTGCCTGTAAATTACTTTGTTGAAGTTGCAAGCGCTGCTGACTTCTCACTGCAATGCCTTCCCTACTCTGCCGTCTTAGGGCTTTACTCATTTCTTCAGGCTGATAACTCGAGGCTGGGTGTGAAACGCTACAGCCGAATGAAAACACCATGGCGTGCAGATGCTGACTCACAGTGAGTTTCGGAATGCGCCGAGTCGGACTGGACCGGATTCTCCAAAATGTGCGCTTGCGTCTCCATTTTGAGCATTCCGGCAGTCCGCATTCCGTCTGCTGTTCCGTGAACCCCACCAACAGCACCGTCACAGTGGTACTTTCCCCAAGAGGGAGCAGTTCCTCAATGCAATAAGCTGAATTAAAGAGTCTTGGTTTTCCCATCAGATGTGAACTAAGATACCTGTTTATTCCCGACTATACTGACACAATACGAATCTGCCCATTGACAGATATGGAAGAACTGGCCGAGAGATCCCAAAGCCCACTGTAAAACACAATCCCTTGACCATCTTGACATGCTGTAGTGAGGTGTACCTGCCCAGTGCCCTGACATCCTTGCGCTAGCCTGGGGGATACTGAATACGGACACTCAACGGTAGAGCACTCGAATTCAGCCCGCACATTCCTGCTTTCCCAGCCCAGCAGACGGATGAATTATGACCCATCCTGAACCAATCAAAGTCCCCAACCCTACAATCCTGGCACGAAGTGGCTCAACCCTGAAGCCAAACTTTTGAAAAGGACAAGCTTAGCCTTGGCATCTGTTTCCATGGCAATGCATCCAAGCTTCAGGACAATGTGTTATGTGCAGTGAAATTGTTCAGTAATTGCACCATGGTAGTCTAGAGTAAGACACCAGGGCATAACACTAACAAAACCTCTATCAAAAGCAATGTTAATAGATTACAATACTATGTTATTACACAGCTGTATATTCAGGTTGAGCACGTTACCTGGAAAGCCAACAGCAGTCCCCGCCCCCCTGCACGAAGGATTTGAACGTGCAGCCAAACGTGCGGTCACAGGGGCACAAGATCAAACTGCTGCTGAACACAAAAGAGGCATATTCACAGAATAATCTACTTTGTCCCATATATTTTACCTCGTTCCCTTAATCCTCCAAAGCAGTCTTAACTGACACTACTAAAGCTTGACTGGGAGCTGCTCCGAAGTCTTTAAAAGGGATATTATAAGGTAACCTTTAACAGCAGCCTCTTCACATGCATCTTAAGAGGTGTGCAGACCAGTGACTCTCACCACACGCACTACCATTCGTGAGAAAGCATTCTGGAAGCATATACGCACTCCCCAGTTATGAGTGTTATGAGGCCTGGGGAGGAAGCTCTCGCAGAGCCTGAGTTCCCCAGGGGGGTCAGAGACAAGAGCATCACCCAGCCTGCGAGAGCAGCGCGGCAGAGGGGTTGACTGAGGCTCCCTTGACATGACCGGAAACCCGAGATGTGACTCTACACACATTTACCACATCACCCCAGCCCCAAGGTCAGGGCCAGACGCCACATGCATTTGGACGTGTGGTCACCCCACGCGGAGCCCCAGACATTTTTCCTGCGCAAACAGCTGGTCTAAAGGACCAGACCTTAAACACTGTTTAAAAGGAGCACTTGGCCTGGGGTGTTTGGGGTTTGGTGGGTTTAGTCATGCTAGGTACAGTGTAGGTAGGCAGGTTAAGAGAGCAGGTATGCTTAGACAGGGGGCAGATGGGTGCCCTGTCCTCTGCAGACTAGTAAGGAAGGGCCTGGGAACTTTCGAGTCAAAAGTTGCTTGCAATATTGAGGAACACATGGCTGCGAAGATCTCGAAATACACTTATTCACCATTGTTTGGATGACATTCGGCAGCGAAACGTTCTAACAGGCATGAGTCATAGAAAAAAATGAAGACTGTCATCTCTGTAATCTGTGATCTCGTGCTGAAATCGCGGGGCAGTGGACACACGTGACTTTTGCTCGGAAAACACATCCTGAAATAAAGAAATAAATAAAACATTTTCCATGGGAAAATTATATGTTGTCACATTCTCATTCAGCGATTGTCCCATGCCTGCCAGTGGCACAGATCACAAAAGGATGACTGTTCTAAGCAAATAAATGAACAGGTGCAAAAAAGATTTCAACGGATGTTCAAAATGCACTCTGGGAATTTCATATTTATTTATAGAATTTCACCTGCGAACATCTGCGTATCGGTGCTGATAAATCCTTGTCTCGGGCGGATGATTGAATTGTTTTGATGGAAATGGCTTTGCGCAAGGGGACCATACGGCTGCGCTCCATCTCTGTCACGCAGTGCTGATGTTGTGCAGTGCGAGTTCTCTGACAAACAGCACAAATCCAGCCTTGCAACAGAGTCAGGGAAATATCAAGCTCTGGGGCAGCAAGTCGATATTAAAAAAAAAAGAAAAAAAACCTCCCTTTCCAGACACCTGATGGCTCTGCAGCTGGAAGTCTGTCCGCCGTGACAAAGCAATGACGAGGCTTATAAAGTAGAATCGTTCAACTGTGATGCAGTTTTCAAAGTCTTCAATGAACACGTGGACCCGGAGAAAGACAATGCACTTGCCAATTATGTTAAAGATCGGTTCTGAAAGGCCTCCTTTCGAGGTCTTCTTCTATTAACATAATCTAAATAAATAAAGTTCTCTGCATTTCAAGTGAGCACGTACAACTTATTGTTGGTTTAAAATGAATGCAGTCTGCAACGTGCTATTTTTGGCATGATGTGTCAATGCGATGGAGTTGTTTTTCATTTTGGAAAGACTTCTTTATGCTGTTCTGTGTAGGCAACTGCAGTTTCAAAAAAAAAATCGAGGCATGGGAAGATGCCGCAGCAGTTCTGCAGGGCAAAGCGCTGCCATCCCATTAAACAAGGTCTGCTGAAAACTGAATATTATGCGGAGCCGAGAGAATAAGATGCGTTAGTTGTGTTTTTTGGAGATGTGGACCACAGGTGCTGCAAGATCTCCCTGGTTGACACACTTGATAACGCACCCCAAAAAAAAAAAAAAACCTCTATCCCTCTCCCTCAGTCCCTCGGCGGCTGCCATTAGTCCATTGCTCCCTGTTTGCGAAAGCTTACGTATTCCCAGGGTCTGAATTCGCCCGGTTGTCAAGTGCCGGCTCCGTCTCCCACAGCGCCTGTGGCCAGCTTCAGGCTCCGCAGAGCTGACGGGAGCTCGGGTCCATCCAGTAGACTGATAGAATCGTGTGTGCAAGACTGGAGCCCTAAACAAACCCCAATTCTCATGAGAACATGAAAATCTTTCCTGGCCATTGGGGTACTTTCCTTAGTAACAAGAGCCTCACTGGGGTTAATACTAGGGTATTATAGGTGCTTTCCTACTGTTGGATCCTGCCATAATAGAGGCACTGTGTTTCAGGTAGCGCTCAGTAACACTGTCAGCTACAGCACGTGTCTGACGAAAATGTCAATGTGAAAGAAAGAGAAGGATCTGACTGATGGCCAGAGATATTTGTGTAATTCTGTGGGTTTCTTAAGGGTTTATTTCGGCAAAACAGCTAGGACCTCTGTGCGGAAGAATGTGAGGAGAGAACAGGGCCGAGGGCTCTGGAAGAGCAAAGTGCGAGGAGACGCAACAAGAGCAGATCGCAAAGAATTAGGATCGATTGCATAAAGCCTTTGGGTGTCCCCGCCGCCTGCCTCGGACAGTTTGAACAACGCCATGTGCCTGGGGTCATTACAGAATGCATGAGTTCAGATGCGTGCGTGCGTGCGTGCGTGCGTGCGTGCGTGTGTGAGAGAGAGAGAGCGAGAAATCAATTTTATAGATGGAAGATGGATCTTGTCCATTTTTTTTTCCTTGGATTTTCGGCTCATCAGGACCCTCCAGAGAGATTAGAAGCAGCTCCTCTAAGTAGCAAGGTTCACACAGCTGTCCAGGCACCGACAGTTGATGGAGCGTGTTCGGATCGGATGTGACAGCGCCCGCGATTGCGTTTCCGTGTAGAGTTTTCATTACCGGAGGCCTGGGGACACGAGTCTCTAGATTCCCAACAAACTCAGCACAACTCAACAACACAATCAAACCATCAGCAAGAAAAAAAAAAAAAAAAAAAAAAAAACAGCAGATCACCACCTATGGATGACGGAAAAACTAGGGGCATCATCAGAGGTCATAATGATGAGAAAAAAGGGATTTGCAATTTTGTCCCAGCAAACAAAACTGCATTATCAAAGGAAAAGCTCTGCTGATGATTCCTTGTCTGTTTACTGGCAGCCCAGATTGCACTGGGATCGTTGTCCAGGGCAATTGAGGCTCAGCTGAGTTAACTGCTCTCCTGACACTACTCTATGGTGCCAAACGCAGGTAGGAGTAACCAAACATCTGGGGTGGTGCTGGCATCTTGCCATCTATGGCACCCAGGGCAAGCATTGAGCCATTCGAGAACATCAGCCAGCAGTTATAATGCAAGTGCTGATGTTTGCTTTGTTCCAATTCATTTGCATTTGTAATCTGCTTTCAGTCACTGCAAAAATAAATAAATAAACAAAACAAAAGCTGTTTCTGAGCTGCTGGGGTGCAGGTAAATACGACAATTTCCCACCAGATATCCCAGGTACCCGTCTTCTCTGCTATCCTTGGATTGGCTGAACAGGTTAGGCAGCACCTTCAGCACCTGTAAGAACTGCATGGACTCCTCTCCAGTCTGATTTTCCACTCAGCTCTCTTCAGCTTCAACTGAGATCCCAATGAAGGAATCTTTCCTTCTATCACTTGCATTCATCTTCTCTTTATTTGCAAACATCTCCCTCAATCTAATCCCCTCCCTCTCCTGCCAATTCTACATCACAAACCCCATACTGCACCTGTCCAGCTCATAGATTTTTCCTTTTCACCCATCACCCACTGCTGACATCATGGCAACAACACCCGGTGCCAAACTCTGTCCTGCAAGACTTCTAACAGTCTGTATGATGCACATCCATGCATGGATTCAAAGAAATGAGAAAACCTCTCTATGATGCATAGATGGGCCACAGCATATGACTACGCATTATGATTTGAATATCTGCCGGCATTAGACATAAACCATTTATAGAGGACCACAATCTCATCAAGAGAAGTTGTAGCATACACAGTGTGCGAAGGGCACATGGCCAAAAAAAAAAAAGAGATTTAGCTCATCAGTGTGGTCATCGCAACATTCCCCTAACTCAACAAAACAAGACTGCAGACATCAGTCAAATTCTCATGAATTGTAAGTACGCATGGAGTCATAGGTATGATGGACAGTAATGACTGGACAGAGTATGTTGTGTTAAAAGGATATCCAGCTGCACTAGTAAAATAGAAAGAAGTAACCCTGCGCATATGGATGTGTTCTTATAGTGTCACAAACAAGAGAAAAATCAAGTTCTATGAAGAAGGCATCTGAAAGGGCAAGAAAGTTTCACCACTACGATGGATGGATGGATGGATAGAGGGCTGGATGCCTCTTTTCAAAACATGACCAGTGTTGGCTTCAGGTTCTGAAACGTGACCAGTGCTGGTCGATGGCTGCGGAGGTCAGCTGTACCATGACTGGCTTAGGCACAGAAGCATGGAAAAATCATTCAGGAAGGTCATCAACTCCTGCCACCTTAGTCCAAGAGGCACGAGTGACGTGGTCTGGGAGCGGCTCCAAAAGTGGTACCGGCATCAACATCTGCAAATTGACCCACCCACTGGTGTGAGCTGCACTGTTGCACTGCTGCACAGCCATGACAGAGCCATTAGCAGAAACAGAGGGAGCTCCGTGTTTACACTCCAAGCTCTGAAAAAGCAATCCAATAAAAGCACCTGACACCACACGCATTTGCAGCAATCCAGAGACCTGGAATAGATGTTCAGGTTTTCTTACGTGCAAAGTGGGCTCCTCTTCTCCATTATTGCTCATTAGGCCAAATTCTGCCAAAATTAACTCCCGAAGAAGCGCTGTGAAATCCAAACGACCACTCCAACGGCCAAAGCAGTGACCCAAAAAGCTGCTTATTGTCTTGTGTTCCCCTAACTCTGACGCAGGCAGCCTTTGCGACATTTTCATAACAACAAGACTTGGTTTAACTGGGTGAACTAATGTGGGAACAGCACCAGCACTCTTCTCTTGTTCTGAAAAATTAGAAGGGCGCAAGGATTGGTATGTAAAATATTTGCATTTAGTGAGAACATATGTTTCCCTCTCACAGTACTGACTATGTAAATTGCCACTCTGATCACATATAATCAAGTCATCTATGAGCCGGGACTCAGTACCCAATGAAAAGATACATCATTTTTAGTTGTATAATGTGAACGTATCCACTTTTCAATAAATCCCACTAGGATGCAAACCATCTAACTGCATACTGTATTGACAGCTTAAAATGAACCGAATCAACAATCCAAATACATCATAATGAAAACAATCCAAGATGAAAATTAATAACTACATTTTTCAACTGCATCACGAACATCAGCTTAACATTCTTGTAGAAACTAATTAAAAGGAAACATACAGTGAGCATGAAAATTAACATGAGCCTGCAGCTAGTGAAAGATGTAATTGAGGTTGCCCATCGCACCCTGTGTCACTGTCTCCTTGTTCTTAACGTGTGTGTGGTTTTGAATCATACAAGCCATTTAAGGCAAGTTCCTTCGACCGCACCGTACAAGTACCCAAATGCCTGCGTCCACCTGCCCCACACAGTCCTGAAGGAACAAAAAAAATTTCTTTTGTCGATTTTTTTGCATTTTCCATTATTTTGTTACATTAATCATACATCCGGCGTTAGTTCGTATTATATGTCGAAAGGTAAAGCACGGAGGTTCTCGGTTCTGGCTCCGTTGTGGTGGAATGACCTCCCCCTTTCACTCAGGACTGCTGAAACTCTGTCTACATTCAAGAAGGGTCTGAAAACTCACCTTTTCCAGACTCACTACCCCCTGATCTCTCCAGCTCACGTATGGTGTAAATGTTCATGCACCATAACTTTATGATCTTCTCCAAACAGGCCTTCACACAGCCGCTACTCCTGTATTGTATGTAATTTTTTATTGGTGACAGGGGGTGTGGTGGTGCAGTGGGTTGGACTAGGCCCTGCTCTCTGGCAGGTCTGGGGTTTGAGTCCCGCTTGGGGTGCCTTGCGATGGATTGGTGTCCTTTCCTGGGTATGTCCCATCCCCCTCCAGCCTTATGCCGTGTGTTGCTGGATTAGGCTCCAGCTCCCCGTGACTCTGTATGGGACAAGCAGTTCAGACTGTGTGTGTATGTGTGCACACGTTATTCTTAAAAAATAAAAAATAAAAAAATTGTAGGAGGTCATCAGGATTAATCTATCCTGCGTTTTATGCACCTACTCGATCAATGAACACCGGTGCATCAAGTGGAAAGTAACAAACTAGGTTTACTTAAGAACCACATGTCTGCAGCTATGTCTCTTTCCCTTAATGTAATGCACAAATTGTATTTTTGCTGAGATGTATGTTGCTTTGGAGAAAAGCATCTGCTAAATGAGTAAATGTAATGTAAATGTAATGTCAGATTTATAAAAAATATTCCACATTCTTGACATTAGCAAATCTTGGCACTGGGTTCCAAACATTCCACCGAACATTCCAGTACTTTTTAGGATCTGATGCGTTCTAGAATGTTCTGATGCCTTCTAGTATCTTCCAATGGCTGTAAAGTACAAAACAAAAATGACACTCTAGAAGTTGTTTTTCTAATCGGTAATCACAATCAATGCAAAAAAAAAAAAAAAAAAAATTCGACATTACTAAGAACTTTGAAAAATGTTGTTGCGTTGTGTTATTTACATTTCCTTGCAATTTAGGAGAAGTAACTTTCTCAGCAGGCTGTCCCAGTGACTTCATCAGCCAGGTCTACAATCAAGAATCCAGACTCTTAACCACTACGCCATCCTTTCCAAAATATGTCACATTCTTCATTTGTGAAAAGTCATCTTTAAGACTGTAGACAGTACAGCAAGTAAGGAGATGTACTTGGAACCAAAAGACTGTCAAGTTTACATTAATTTATATTTACATTTATTTATTTAGCAGACGCTTTTCTCCAAAGCGACTTCCAATGAGCTCTATGTAGGTTTACGACCTTATATACATTTACAAGCCTTTCCCAACATCGTATAATGTAACGAACGGTTACGAAATGAATTAATGAAACAAAACTTGTGGTGAAGCACTGATCTTCGGTCATTTAACACTAAGAACACACTAACGTACTAACGTACCATGTACTAACAAATGGTGAGGCTATTCAACTGAAAATGCATGTTTGCACGTTCAAGCTTGATTAGAAAGGTCATTGACTACATAAACAGAATTATATACGTATATTTTGAAACTTATCTTGTTACCTTTACTGTTGCATGGTATATCACTAGTTAATGGTGCTTTAACGGAAATTTAATTTGTTCCGGATCAGCGCATCTGCTAAATGAATAAAGATAAATGTAAATGCTACGTGTCTGGCAAGTAATTGCAGCAAAAAGGCTTAGCAGGTACACGCTTGTAAACTCGAGGCCTCTCAGGATTGGGGGGGGGGGATCCACAAAGGAAGGTTCTATAGCTTCTGTACCTCGACACTGCGAATCACCCCTAAACGGGCCAACGAGGCGGTGCTGCAGGCGGCACTCACCGCGAAGGACACAGGCCTCATTTGCACAGCGCCCTTTGGACACGGTTCTGTCAAAATGCTCCGAGTCCTCGGCCGACAGACACGGGGGCTCTGAAAAGGCCCATTTTTCACCGCCCTGCAGTTGATCTCCTCCGTACCCGTTGACACGGCAACCGCATCCTTTGCAGACAATCGGTTTCGCATGCGGCGTGCTCGTTCAGAAAGCACTTGTAAATGTGACCTGATTTAGGAGGCGGAAGGCAGAGGGGAGACGCTAATGAGAGGCATTATAATAGGAAGGGCCGCGAGCCGGCAGCTCGGCCGTCGCGAGGTTCTCGCACATTAATTGCCACGTTCTAGTTTTGCGGCAGCTTGTATCCGACTGTGCGACGAGCTCCAGCGCCTTTGTGAGATTCGAACATGACCTCTAAATACAATCCACCGATCAGCAGCGGGGAAGCACTAACAGTAAATTCAGGTTCTAAATTATATTACTATAATTTTTATTTTTCCTCATTACCAGGAACCCGTATTACATGGAACGCGGACAAAGGGCTGCCCCTGGGTTTTCACGGAGAAAAAAAAAAGCAATAGGTTACATCATTTTTTTTTTAAACTTGCATCAGAGATAAAGTGAAATGAATTTTTTTTCACAGACAACTGAAAATATTTTTCATATTGCAGTATCAATGGCCAAAAAAATGTATTCCTGGTCGTCTCATAGTGTCGGGCTCAATATTGCAACCAAGTCAATGAATTCCATATCTGACCCTAAATCACTGATATTAAACCGATATGAAACTCCAGCTCTAAGTAACTTAATCCCAGATCTTAATACGAAAACATTCACTCTCACATAAAGAAAACAGCTAATATGATTTGAGAGCGACTTCAATACATAAGAGGAAAACGCAGAAAGGCGGATTTCTTTAGAAAATATTTTACTAAATTAACTGACGCCATGCGAGTCTGCAGGTACATCGGGATTAGTGAATTGAGTGAGAAAAATGAATAAAACACATTATCTTCTGAGAAACTACTGCAATACTGTATTAAGGCACCCAGCTGAAAAAAAGGATTAAATATCCCAACTGCTTTCAATTCTTTTATTCACTCAGCAGGTGCCTTCCTACAAAGTGACTTACAGGTTAAAAGCATGAAGATACAATAAAGCAGAAATATAAGAAAGGTTATAAACATGTAAAATGGGTAAAACGAGAACAGATAACTGTAACCTCGCAACACGGAGTGCACAAAAGGACAGTAAAACAATGGGTTAGAAGGACAAGAGGATCAGCTCAGTGTCTTTATTCCCTCCGCCTTTCCTGACAAAACTGTCAGTCTGAGAAAATCACAGATGCCACAACGTAGAGGAACAAGTATCGGTGTCCTATCAGAACTGTTACACAGAGCGGAAAGCGCTCATATCGATGCAATACCATCAGGTACACAACTGTTATCGGGGGAAACGTTGCAGGTGAAGGCAAGCCACCTGTTAAACAGTATGTTCTGTTTGACCATTGTCTCTCTATGGGATATAGTTCTACTACCCTCCTCCAACTGTGTCCCCAAAAATTCAATCTTTCAAGAGGGCCACTGGAATCAGGCATTCTTAGCACCTTAGCGAGGACATACGTTTGTCGAACCCGGGGGCCCTCCTCCAAAGGAACCCTATCTTCACGGCCTGTACTTTAATCCCGTTTTTATGCCTTCCTCCCTCGCAGTCACGGGACTGCCGAGAGCGTCGTACGAAGGCCGAGCGGCGCTCTTAGCGTAGGCGCTCCGGTATCGCGCGCCTAAGCGCGTCCACCTCGCACAACATTTACGTACGATACCGTGACGGCAGGCCACTTCGGCACAGGGGGCACGCAAATATCTCCTCATCATGGTCAGCAATCCAAAGGAAGGGCGGAAAGGAGAGTGGAGCAGAGCAATAAGGAGAGAGAGGCGGCGACACAGGGCCCGGGGCCACCGCACACGCTCAGTTGCAGTCTGGCAAGCCCGAGGTGTGTGAAGCTGTTATATTTCATACTAATAACAGCTTCCATAACGCGGAGCACAAACACAACCCTCATTCAGAGCAGCTGACATTTATGGAGCGTTCATCCGAGATCCAAGCGGCCGACTCGCCGCCGACCCTGTGGTCAAGCCTTTCTTTTCCGACACTTTAACTCTCTTTCCACGGGTAACATTTATCGGCCTTTCTTTTGTACCTTTCGAGGTTTAAGGCGTGTGCAGCAGCGATGACACGCGGCGACGTCGGCACCTGCACACACAGCCAACTGACACAAATCAACAGGTTCATGGGCTGTACTTGACTGAACGGACCTGTCATTCCAGAGCCTTCGGCACATGCCAAAGGTCCTCCGCAAAACCATTTTAAAGTGCTACTTTCACGTCTTGAATGTACGGAATGCCGTTTGGTTGGGCCGAGCATGTGGCTTGACCGGAAAGCCTTGCTTGAAATGGCTTCTGAAGGTCGCCTGGCAACCGGTCTAAACAACATGGTTATCATCACGCACTGCGTGAGCAGATACGACCGTCCGCACGGTAAATTTGTGCAAAGAGTGACAGAACAGGTAAAGTGACTTACTACCAGCCACTCACCCCATCCTCCGTGCAAAAGAAACCTTGACTTGTTCTTGTTCTCCTTCCTCATCAGCAGAGGGTCTCTACCCTGGAGCACTATCTTAGAATACACCCCTCCAACCCACCCACCCCCCATGGAGCTTGCAGTCAGACTCAAAGAGGCCTTCTCCTCTCCACTGATTAGCCCTGAGGCCTGGGTCTCCGCAAGGGGGTGGACGTTGGGGGAGGTGGTACCGAGGAAACGCTCGGGGTGCCTGACGGATTAAGACACGGCTCTCTGGTGACACCCAGCTCTCCGCCCAGACACGGTGGAGCAGAACTCTTCTCATCAGTTGCACAAGTCTCCTGAATTAAAGATGAGGCCACAGCTCTGTTATAAAAAAAAAAGAAAAAAAAAAAAAAACACACGGGCCCAGCAGACAACGCAGGCTTCAGGGTCTAAACTTAGACTTGAGACATCAAACCAGAGCAGGTTGTTTCATCACAGTCAAAGAGGGAGGGAAGTGGAAGTAGAGCCTTTTGGTTTTGGCAGAAGCGGAGGAGAAAAGCAGTGGTCGAGACCACCGGGTCACCTACAAGCCCGCAACATTTTTTTGAACATCGTTCCATATGTCCTCTTATGCCACATGAGCTCCACCTACTCCGACGCATGAGCTGCCATCACGTGGGGCCACTGGACCGCACGTAGGAGGAGCAACGCAACCCTGACTGCTAGCAAGCAGTAACTTCCAGGCTCCAGAAAAACTTGAGGAAGGAATGCGCGGTGGGTACCCTGGGGGCGCCTGCAGCCAAATTCCTGTCCTCAGCTCAGCGGGACAGAGACAATCACTTCTGCCACTAGAAGATTTGTCACAAGTCTCAATCTGGTCACCATAATGCAGTCTCCATCATGGTAAAATGCCTTAACCCCCAAGTAAATCGCATTTACATTGGAGACAGAGATGCCAAGAATGTCTCCATTTCTCCCTGGGCCTCAGTGACATCACACCTAACACACGGCGTTTCTCTGAGTTAACATGAGCACACACACACACACGCACACACACACACACACAGTATACTGAGTCATCTGCACTTTTACTCACTCAAACCTGCATTATAAAGCTACATTTTAAAAATGATTTATTTTCTAACTTCTCAGCTCTGTCACTTTGATTTGCGGACAGTATTATGTGGAAAGTTACTGTGAATTGTTTCAATTTTCATTCGTCCATCTATAAAGAGGGTTTGTAATCTCTAACGATACGAGAAAAGGATAATAATGAGATTGACAACCAACGACATGAGCGGGACGGGGGCGAATTATGGCACTGGAGCCATTAGAATGAGCGTTGTGGAGTCCCGGAGCAGAGTCTTGATGGCAGCTCTTCTTTCATTTACCGTACTTCACCTCTCCTTCCCAGGCAGGTGTGGTAATTCGCCTCAGTCGGTGGGACACGGAGAACTGAGAGCTGCTGCAAGAAATCAGTGAGCAGCTGGACTGCTGTGGAGGCACCACAATACATAGTGGGTCCAGACCTTGTGCTTTACAGCACCTCCCCCCTGTGAGATTACAGATGCTTGCAATTTGTGTAATCCCTATAATGCAAACACACACACACACACACACACACACACACACACTGTCTGAATCCGCTTGCCCCAAGCAGGGTCGCGGTGAACCAGAGCCTAAGACCGCAACACAGGGCGTAGGGCTGGAGGGGGAGGGGACACACCCAGGACAGGATGCCCACCCCAAGCAGGACTCCCCAAGCAGGACTCAAACCCCAGACCCACCAGAGAGCAGGACCCGACCAAACCCACTGCGCCAACCTTATAATGCAAATAATTCCACAATTTTCTATCGGACAGGAAGACGGGCTGCATTGTGGGATTCGTGGGTCAAAACGTGTTCTGTCTGCATGTGAAAAAACAAAATTCTTCATTTCCGTGCTCAGTCCTGCACAGTTTATGTGGTATAGATACAAAGCGAGTGCTGCAGAGAACATTATTTTTACTCTGCTTGACTGCACTCGGATGCCCAGTCATCTCTGGAGCTCAAACCTCGGTCACTGAAAGAGGTTGGCAACTGAGTCCTGCTGCTTTCTCTGTCACACAGACACACACACACACACACACATCTGAAACCGCCCGTCTCATATGAGGTTGCGGCAAACCAGAGCCTAACCCGGCAGCACAGGGCAAAAGGCTGGAGGGGGAGGGGACACAGCCAGAACGGGATGCCAGTCCGTCGCAAGGCACCCCAAGCGGGACTTGAACCCCAGACCCATCAGAGAGCAGGACCCGGTCCAACCCACTGCGCTCTCCTATAATGTTAAATTACTTCTAATTATTCACCCATTTATACAGCTGGCTAATTTTACTGAAGCAATTCAGGGTAAGCACCTTGTTCAACGGTACGACAGCTGGAGGTGGGATTCGAACCTCTAACCTTTAAGCATTATGCGATCGGATGCCCCGAGGGCAGCTGGCTGGTGTGCTGCTTAGTGTCGTCTCCCTACCATCTGAGGGCTGGATGCCCCCCTCCTGCTGAAGCACCCTTGATCAAGGTACTTACCCCGAATCAGTACAGTAAGAATACCCTGCTGCATCAGTGGGTAAATCATGGTGAAGGTGGTTGCTCTCCCGTACTTCCAAGGTTAGGAAAAGGTTTCACGGAAAGCATAACAGGGAGCGCTAACTGGCCGCGTTTCTGAATGACACCTCACGGGGCCAGGTAATGAGGAGCGCGTGAGGACACACTGCGTGGGCGCGTCCACTCAGCATCCCTCCGAGGACGAGCTTCGCCCGTAACGCCACGATCAACGAGCGCTGTCCAACACTTCGGACTGAGCGGCAAGGCAAGGCGCGCTGTGGAGCGCGTACGCGGAGGTGAACGCGGGCGAGTGCGCGCACCTGGTTTGACGGTCTTCAGTCGGACGGGCTCCCGAAAGTGGCGGATGACCGCCAGGGTGTCCCGGTTGGTGAGGCCGCTCACCGGGGTTCCGTTCACCTCGAGCAGCACGTCCCCCGGGGCGGGGATCTTGCCCAAGTGGCACGTGAGCAGCTCGGACCTCACCTGGCCCACGTGCGGGAACTCGCCGAGCTCGGCCCCCCCGCGCACCTCCACCACGGAGGCGAGCTCGCTCGCGCCGCCCCCCCACGACACGGCGCACTCCTGCACCTTGCTGGACCAGTGCTTTTTCTTCTTCAGAGTCTTGGACATCATAAATCCACGCGGGGGCTCGTCCGGTCACACAGTGTCGTACGCGCGCGGGCGCGCTCAGGCGAACGAGGGCACGGCGCTTCCCCGGCGACGAGGAGGCTCGCGGGAGACAGTCCGCCCACTCGCGCCCACTTCCATCCTTCTGGAGTTTTTTTCGAAAAAAATGTATTCTTATAAATGTTTGATTAGTTCGGGTGTTCGCGACGTCAACTGAGAAGGAGCGCGAACGCTGGGGAAGCGAAGGCGCGAGCGCAGCGTGAGCGGCGCGCGGCAGCGGGAACGCGCCTCAGTGATGCTCGAGCTCCTCAAAATTCAAGTGTCATTCCGACGCTACATCTTCACGGATGTCTTGCGAATGTCGCAAGAAATTATTGTGCACTTTCTCAGTTGTTGTTTTCCGACAAGCCTTATGCAATTGATGCTGCGTAAGGGAAAAAAAAAAACTAGCAAAATTGTCACGCACAAATTTGTTATCGGCGAAAAAACACGAAAAAGACCCGAGAGGAGAAGTTGTTTTTCCCACAACGAACTGCGTCTCGTCTACTCAGTCAGCTCGTCATTCCTCCACTGCGTGGCTGGAATTACATCCCAACAACGGCTGTGAGCTTCGGGTCCTCAGCGCGCCGCGGTCCGCAGGTCTCTCCTTCCTTCCCTTTATTTCTCTCTACTTCTCCTGATTCATTCCCCCCTGTCTGTCCCAGCGGCGCGTGTCGCGGTGGAACTTGGGCGGCTCGCACCTGTGCTTTCCCACGCGATGCGAGGAGCGTGACATCACGCACCTGACGCGGCTGGAATGGATGCGCTCGCGTTCGCTCGCGTTCGCTCGCGCGCGCACTCGCAGGACTCGTTCGGCCGGTCGTCTGCGTGCGCGTACGCGCGGCGTTGCCCCCGTCCAGATGTCTGTGTGCAGGACTGCGCTCGCGCCCTGAACCCCAGCTTCGCTCTGCACGCTTTTCACGTCACGCGCATGAAGCTCCGTCACGCTTCGGCGGGTAACTCATGATGACGCGCAGCGGTGACCTCAATCATTCGAGAACTTTTGAAATAAATTGAACAATATGCGTATATTTGGCCTGAGCCGGGCGGAGGTTGATTGCTGTCGCCTGTGACCAATCGTGATAAAGATTCGGCTAAAAACAAGGGGAACCAGCCAATAAGGAAAAAGGTGGGTGGGTCTTCCGCAGTGGGTGTTCTGTTGCCGAGCAGCGCGGTAACGCTGTCTGCACCAACCTGTGCGCTCTTGCTAAGAAGTTAACGTTCCAGTAATTTATACACCCATCAAGTGACCTGACAACACTGCTCGAAGAATTCATAACAAATCTAGACATATTAAGGCAATCTGTTAACAGGTTGCATTAGTTACTTGTGAATTAGACTAAAACTGGGGAAATTACTTAAATTTACACTAATTAGTTTTATGATAATTTGGGTTGAGGTAAATCCGCATTTATCTTCCAAAGTTTCTAAAATCACTTAAGGCTTATTCTACCCTTGGATAAAAGGGAATCATCGTCTTACTCATTTTACCCTTACACTAATGTTAATCTGTTGCCGGGAAATCAGTCAAATTGTGCCTAATAAGGCATAATGTGCGTGTCAAATTTGCATTTTTCAATTCTACTGGGGATCGCGGGAAAAGGCGCTTCTGCAATGAAGAATGAGGTGAAGGAGGTCGGATTCACGTGTCACGCGCGTCGCGTTACGAAAGCGCCATCTAGCGGCCGACAGCCGCGGTAATTGTCTCGGAGCGCGCGAGGTTTGTCATTCGCGGCCCTTTGGGATCCGCTCTACTTGCTCTTTGTCTACAGCTGATCTATTAACTGAACTGGTTTAACTCCGCTCTGCACTATACGTGTCTTTTAATTAATTATCCTTACTGTTTTTAGCTTATCTGGCACTTTTTAATTATCCATCCATCCATCTTCTGTCGCGCTTGTCCTAAAAGGGTTGCGGTGGCAGCACGGAGAGCAGAGGCCCAGCCGCCCCGTTCCCCGCAACTTCCTCCAGCTCAACCTGGGGGATCCCCAGCCTTTCCAAGGCCAACTGTGAGATATAATCCCTCCAGTGGGTCCTGGGCCGACCTCGGGGCATCGTCCCAGTTGGCAATGCCTGGTATACCTCCAAAGGGAGGCACCCAGGGAGCATCCTTATCAGATGCCCATACCACCTCAACTGGCTCCTCTCAATGTGAATGAGTAGCATCTCTACTCTGAGCTCCTCCCAGATGTCCGAACTCCTTACCCTGTCACGGAGAGCGAGTCCCAACACCCTGTGGAGAAAACTGGCTCTTGGTACGCTTTTTAATTAGATTTTTTATTTTATTTAGCTGATGCCATTGTGCAAGGCAGGGGGGTGCAGATCCAGATCCAGGATGTCAGTTCTGCTTAGGGTGCCCTGCAGTGGACTGGTGTCCCACCCAGGGTATGTCCCCTCCCCCCTCAGTCCCGCACCCCTGTGTTGCCGAGCTAGGCTCTGGCTCACCGTGACCCCCCCGCTTGGGACAAGTGGCTGTAGACACGTGTGTGTGTTGTCCAACGCACGCACACACACGCTTTCGGAATTGCTTGTCCCATACGGGGTTGCGGGTAGCCGGAGCCTAACCCAGCAACTCAGGGCATAAGGCCGGAGGGGGAGGGGACACACCCAGGACAGGACGCCAGTCCGTCGCAAGGCACCCCAAGCAGGACTTGAGCCCCAGACCCACCAGAAAGCAGGACCCGGTCTAACCCACTACGCCGGGGGGTGTGGTGGTGAAACTGCTTTGACCAATGCCTGCTGTGTAGCAGGTCTGGGGTTCGAGACCTGCTTGGGGTGCTCTGCGATGGATTGGTATCCCCCCTGGGTGTGCCTTCTCCCCCCTCAGCCCTGCACCCTGCGTTGCTGGGCAAGGCTCCGGCTTGCCGCAGCCCTGCTCGGAACAAGCGCTGGTTGGGTAGTTGGTATGTTTACCTGAACAGTTAGAAGGAAATATCTTAATCAAGGTCACGACAACAGGAAGGGGGGTTCAAACCGGGGACCCTCAGATAGGAAGTCCAATCCAGTCCAAGGAGTCTTCACACTACACTACACACAACCTAAAGGCATCAGGGTATTGCTCAGCAGCAGTACAGATCATTGTGGGACACAAGGTAGGGACCTTTATTTTAAAGTGTAGGTCCTATGTCAACTCTTTAATGGTGTTTCTCTCAGCATGACTTAGCAAACGAAGATTAGGAAGGATTGGATCCACGTCTGCTGCAGGCACGCTGGTGGCTGATGAGGCCAATGCGAGATAGGTAGAGTCTGCCACAGCGGCTGCATGGGAGGGACTGGTTTATGGTTGAGGGAGATGAGCTTTGTTTGGACCACCTTTTCTAGGTCCATCTCCATGTGGAGCAAGCAGCGCTGTTCCTAAAAAGGGCTGCTTGGTCGCTCAGGGTGCTACCGGGTGGTGATGTCATCTCCAGGTCAACACTAGATGGCCCGTACACCTGAGCCGCCTGCATGCAGGGTTGATACTGTGGCCTGTAGTGACATGTGGTGTCTAATAACTGCTAAAAACACATATGATGTGTCCTTGGAGATACCTTCCAGCATTGTTCATTCTTCGTCACGAGCCTGATGCCTATTAGGGTAAAGTATATACAGTAGTAATAAAGCCACCCCAACATGTGTATTACAGTACACACATAGACTAAAATCACATGTCCCGAGTGGGGTTACAGCAAACCAGAGCCTAACCCGGCAACACAGGGTGCAGAGCCGAGAGGGGAGGGGACACACCCCAGGCGGGACACAAATCCATCGCAAGGCACCCTAAGCAGGACTTGAACCCCAGACCCACCACGCAGCAGGACCCAGCCAAGCCCACTGCACCACCGCACCCCTACGTTACAGCACCTTCAAGCCCAAACTTTTTTCTTCGTCAAAGAAGAGTCCCAGTAGCATCCAGATGACCACTGCATATGTTCTGAGCACATGGCGAGACATCCTGCAAGTGAAAATACCATAAAAAGACCACAGCTGCGCACCTCTTCGCATGAGGCAGCTCGGGTCACCGTGGAATTTGGCATCGGCATTATCATCGTCATTATCGCTTGGGATGAGCAGGTTGCCAAGCGCAGATTATTTCACCGAGGTAGACAAATTATGAGCCCATCTGCATAACAAAAACACTAATTCAGCCTCAATAGGATACAACCTGCAACGGCAATTAGAGCTTCTCCGCGACACAGTAGAGTACGACAAACTATTATGACAAGATTTTGGCTCTGCACGTGGCTCTGCAGCTGGGAGAGAGTGTCTATCGAAGGCTGGTGCGTGTCAGAAGGGAAACCTGCTCGCTGGCGGTTTGTGCTGGAAACGGCGGAACTGCTTATGAAGGCCGACTGGGAGGCGAAGGCAGCGGTGTCGCCAGGTGGAGACGCATGCGGATAAGCTCGTTTATTCAAGTGGTTTTTACTGAAAGATATATTCGTAGTGCTTTACATAAATGAGTGCGGATCAGTGTAAATGGCCTTTCATGAACTGCTCGGTTAAAAGCTTATCGGCAAGGTCGAAAAAAGGGACCTCTGTGTGACGTTTGCAATGTTTCACTGGAATCCTGCCACTTTATCAAGACAAAATTTCTGCGAAGGAAGATGACAGTTATTCCCTCCCACTGGGACTTGGTCTATGATACAAGTAAAGTCCTTGTCTCATACTGGGGTCATGACCAAGCATTCATATTACATTTATCAGACATTTCTTTCCTAAGCAACTTACATCATTTACCTACTTCCAATTATTTACCCATTTATACAGGTGGGTAATTTTACCAGAGCAATTTAAGGTAAGTACTTTGCTCAAGGGTATTAGAGGAGTCAATGAGATTTGAACCAGTAAATTCAGAACCAAAGATAGCTGCTCAAACTACTGCACTACCAACTACTGCCTTTCGATACTCTATCTCTGTGGATTTCATTGGGAGTGCAAGCTGGTCCTTCCTGAACTCCTCAACAGCTGCTCACCGTCAATGTAGTGTATCTGAAAAGTAGATTTGTTGCAAATTAATAATTTTTGTTTTGATCTGTGTTGTACTGATGCATACAGTACATAACATAGTTTATGATACAGGTGGCATAGCAGGTAGCACTGGTGCTTCATAGCTCCTAGGCTTTGCATTTAGATGTTGCTTCAAGTCTGGTTCAGTTTGTGTAGAGTTTGCATGTTCTCCCCCTGTCTGTGTGGGTTTCCTCCAGGTGCTCTGGTTTCCACCCATAGTCCCAAGTCCTGTTTCCAGTGGCTCGGTGACTCTAAATTGAGCCCAGTTTGCAAATGTGTGAGTGACTGTGTGTGTTTGTGTGACTGCACTTCAATAGACTGGTAGCTCATGGTTCCCTACCCTAGTTCTGCATACTTCCAGGGTAAATTCTGGCCCGGCATACCCCTCTTCAGCAGAAGGGATTATCAGTACAGCAGATCAAATCATCTACATCCATTTAGTTCATTTACAGTGTTAAGTTACCTACAATTACTTACCTGTTTAAAAAGCTGGGTAGTTTTACTGGAGCAATTTAGGGTAAGTACCTTGTTCAAGGGTACTGCAGCAGGAAAGAACATCTGAGCATGTGACTTTCGGCCCCAAAAGCAGCAGCTGTAACCATTACACTTCCAGCAGTCTACAGATTATTTTCAGCATGTACAAATATGGTAAAACATTCGTACAGTCTCTGGTGTGACCTGTTTCCAGATTCATCTGACATGATGACTATATTGACTCAGATGGCTGCACATGTTCAGCAGGTTGTAATACAGCAGGAATTGGGCTCAGGACTGGGGGCACAAAGTTCCATCCCGTCCCTGCCCATAATTCAACGTGGAAGATGATGAAGAAATCAACACACTCCTCTGGGGTGAGATCAGGAGTGGGTCTCAAGGTCACCATGTCTCCACACTCTGTGTTGCCATGACAATCCATCACATTGAAATTTTCTAGGAGCTCCTGCCCCCTGCTCCCATCCCATCCCATCATCACACTGACATATGCACCAAGACTTAGACGTGCCTGTTGGGCTGTCAGATGGCTGGCTGGCGATGAGGAGATGTTCAAATGACAAAGGAGTGCTAAGAAAGAAAAAGGAAACTAATGTGGAGAAATCACTGCCTGTTGTGTGGGCAGGAAAAAGTGGCTCCCAGTGAATTTATTTGTAAAAGAAAAATCATGACTGCTCATTTCAACTGCTGCTGTCAAGTCAGACACAAAGAGGCAGAGTAACACTCATTGTGGGCAGAATATTGCTTTTTTTAAATGGTAGGGGGTTATATAGGGCAGCTGCTAGCATATTGCCTATAGTGTCCAGTAGTGTAGTGGTTAAAGCTGTTGCTGGTGGCTGGAAGGACCCAGGTTCCAATGCTGCTTCTATCACACTGTTGGACATGGTACTTACCCCAGTTTGCTCCACCAAAAATGACCTTGTATGTATAAATAATGTGTGTGATGGGTCAATAATTCGTAGTATCTAAGAACACAAGCATTGTTAGTCACTTTGTAGGAGAGTGACACATGAATTATAGGCCGTAAGCGAGATGACTGTACGTAAATCTTTATCCACTTGGTCGAAATAGTGATTTTCCCAACAGAACTAATTCAGCCATCTACCACAGGCCTGAGGTTATTGGGAGTTTTAACAAAAAGGGAAAGTTGTGAAGCTGTACACACTGCGTCCCCACTGGAATGATCCCACAGAACACACACACACACACACATTTTCAGAACCGCTTGTCCCATACGGGGTCACGGGGAACCAGAGCCTACCCGGCAACACAGGGCGTAAGGCCGGAGGGGGAGGGGACACACCCAGGACGGGACACCAGTCCGTCGCAAGGCACCCCAAGCGGGACTCAAACCCCAGACCCACCGAAGAGCAGGACCCGGTCCAACCCACTGTGCCACTGCGCCACTGAGCCCCCTGCCCACAGAACACCACAGGATAAATTCAGCTATTAATTAATCAATGATTGATGGATTGACTGATTGATTGGCTAATTGATTGACTGATTGTTTGAAATGAAAACCCAACCTCCCTTTTCCCTCTCCAGTGAACCTGAAAATCTCCTTCTTGCAGATCACAGATTCAGTAAGAACAATAACCAAATTAGTACAAAGCAGAGAATTAATTGCCAGCTGTGGGAGAGCAACTGAGTCACTGGTATATCATTTCAACATTTATTTGCCTGCATCTGATTTTAAAGGACTGCTTTGCTCTGAACTGCAAGAGTCGGAGAAGAGTTCCACCCACACTGAGAAATCCGAAGGTGTTTATGTAAAGATAAATAAATTATAATTAATCACCTGCAAGGTGATTAATTTTTTTTTTACCAGCACATCTACAGAAACACCCATGTAATTCAAGAAAAGGGAGGAAAATGGGATCTATTAAATGTTACAGCATAAAACCCATGAGAACTTTTGAGGCACCCAGGAGAAATAATAATTTGGAAAATTCCCACTAGATAAACATGTGCAAACAAGATAAACACAAATGTTTTGTTTTCTGCTTGCCTGCTGTATGGTGGGTCTGGGGTTCGAGTCCTGCTTGGGGTGCCTTGCAATGGTCTGGTGTCCTGTCCGGGGTGTGTCCCCTTCCCTTCAAGCCTTGTGCCTTGTGTTGCTGGGTTAGGCTCTGGCTCGCCGTGACCCCGCTTGGGACAAGCGGTTGTAGACATTGGTTGGTTCGTCGGTTGGTTGAATTGCTCAAGTAGTAGTAAAGACAGACTGTGGTGTCCAGCCTTTGGAAGCACTTTTGTTCCAGGGTACAATAGAAGGACCTGCTGCAGAACACAAACCTGGAAGTGCTTGACAGTTCACTTGCTGAACACATAACCTACCTGCTGCTGAATAGTGCTTGCGTACCATTTCTTTTCCTTTCCTTTTCCTTGTCTTCTTCCCAGCAGTGAAGATTCAAGCACAGCAGCATGGTTTACAAGGCTCAGAAAGGACAGAGTAACAGTAACCAAAGTAGGTCATGGGTGCCATCGTGGTTGTGTGTTAAGGTGTGGCAGGCAGGTTCCACTGTGACCTTAATTCTTCCTAAAGTACTAGGGGTGGTATTTCTGGAATGAAGGACAGGGGACAGGAATTATTGCTCTGATCTGGAGACTGGTTGTAGTCCACTACCCATCTTATACAGATCGGTTTATTCTGAAGCAGCATTTAAAGACATCTTCGTGTCCAGGCAACAGAACACCACTTTTATATCCAGACCGATCTGCACTGTCAGACTGTAATTAATGTAAAGAATTAGAAAATGTAATTATTCAGTGTAAACCCTATTAACGTTTGTAAATTTTCAGTAATAATTATAATAACTGCTACTGCATGTTTTTCTAATTGATTTTCTTACGCGGCCACAATCATTAATTCGACATGAACACTCTGAACGCTTTTGCAATGTGCAGTCCAAGAAATAATAGGATGGCAAGTCATTCATCAGGGGAGTTGATAAGCAGACAAGAAGTACCCATAAAGATATTGCACTCTGAAAGATGAATGCAGTTTTGTAATGAGAATGAGATTTAGCGGATTAAAACAATGATGACACAACAGTTTATTAGAAATAACTCTTTATGTTCAACTATTGACATTTTTGGCTTTTTCAATAATAATAATAATAATACACACACACACATTTTCTGAACCGCATGTCCCATATGGGGTCACGGGACACACCCAGGTCGGGACGCCAGTCTGCCGCAAGGCACCCTAAGCGGGACTCGAACCCTAGACCCACCAGAGAGCAGGACCCGGTCCAACCCACTGCGCCACCACGCCCCTTACCATAATAATAATAACAAATATTAAATATAATGAACCCTTCCTGCATTGGGGCCTTGGCATGGCGGAAGGGCTTGCGTGATCTAGAGATCTCCAGAGCTATGTCGTTGGGAGCAGTATGCTCCTGGTAGGGTCTCCCAAGGCGAACGGGTCTGGAGTGATGATCCAGACTAACACGATCCAAAAAACCCCTATGAAAAATGAAAACAGAAGAACGTTTACCCTGCCCAGAATAGGGTCACAGGGACCTACCCCCGGAGGCAGGCCTGGGGGTAGTGTTCCTAAGCGAGCGCCTGGTGGCCGGGCAGCCCATGTAACCCGGCCGGGCTCAGCCCGAAAAGGCATCATCGGGGGGCCATGTGGGCCCACCACCTGCAAGGTCCAACATGGGGGTCGGGTGCAATGTGTACCAGGCAGCGGGAGGGGGTGGGGTGGTGCATGCCGTCACAGCCCCTCGTGACAGAAACTGGCTCTTGATACGTGGAATGTTACCCCACTGCGGGGGAAGGAGCCAGAATTGGTGCGGGAGGTTGAGAAATACCAACTAGATATAGTTGGGCTCGCCTCCACTCACAGTGTTGGCTCTGGAACCAAACTCCTCGATAGGGGGTGGTCTCTCTCCTACTAAGGAGTTGCACGGGGTGAGAGACGCCGGGCAGGTGTGGGGATACTCATAAGCCCACGGCTGGCTACCATACTGTTGGAGTTTGTCCCGGTGGACGAGAGGGTCGCAGAGAGGAAAACTTTGACTGTTGTGTGTGCTAATGCACCCAGGGCCCCACCTACAAATTCCATAGTCCTGCTGGGGGACTTCAACGCTCATGTTGGCATCCATCCATCCATCCATCCATCTTCCTCCGCTTATCCGGGACCGGGTGGCGGGGGCAGTAGTCCAAGCAGAGCCCCCCAGACTTCCCTCTCCCCACACACCTCCTCCAGCTCCTCTGGGGGAACCCCAAGGCGTTCCCAGGCCAGCTGGGAGACGTAGTCTCTCCAACGTGTCCTGGGTCTGCCCCGAGGCCTCCTCCCAGTAGGACATGCCCGGAACACCTCCCCAGGGAGGCATCCAGGAGGCATCCGGAACAGATGCCCGAGCCACCTCAACTGGCTCCTCTCGATGCGGAGGAGCAGCGACTCTACTCCGAGCTCCTCCCGGGTGACTGAGCTCCTCACCCTATCCCTAAGGGTGCGCCCAGCCGCTCTGCGGAGGAAACTCATTTCTGCCGCTTATATCTGTGATTGGGGGCACGGTGGCGCAGTGGGTTGGCCCGCGTTCTGCTCTCCAGTGGGTCTGGGGTTTGAGTCCCGCTTGGGGTGCCTTGTGACGGACTGGCATCCTGTCCTGGGTGTGTCCCCTCCCCCTCTGGCCTTATGCCCTGTGTTGCTGGGTTGGGTCCAGTTCCTCGTGACCCCGTATGGGATAAGCAGTTCAGAAAAAATCTATCTGTGATCTCATTCTTTCAGTCATGATCCAGAGTTCATGACCATAGGTGAGGGTAGGAACGTAGATCGACCGGTAAATTGAGAGCTTCGCCTTATGACTCAGCTCCTTCTTCACCACAACAGACCGGTACAATTACTGCAGATGCCGCACTGATCCGTCTGTCAACCTGCCACTCCATTTTTCCCTCACTCGTGAACAAGACCCCGAGATACTTAAACTCCTCCACTTGAGGGAGCAACTCCACCCTAACCCGGAGGGGGCAATCCACCTTTTTCCGACTGAGAACCATGGCCTCGGATTTGGAGGTGCTGATTCTCATCCCCGCCACTTTGCACTCAGCTGCAAACCTCTCCAGTGCACGCTGTAAGTCTTGATTCGATGAAGCCAACAGGACCACATCATCTGCAAAAAGCAGAGACGAGATCCTGCGGCCACCAAAACAGACACCCTCCGTTCCCTGGCTGCACCTAGAAATTCTGTCCATGAAGATAATGAACAGAATCGGTGACAAAGGGCAGCCCTGGCGGAGTCCAACATGCACCGGGAACAGGTCTGACTTACCGCCGGCAATGCAAACCAAGCTCCTACTCCGGTCATACAGGGAACGAACAGCCCGTAGCAGCGAGCCCCGAACCCCATAATCCCGAAGTACCTCCCACAGGATACCACGAGGGACACGGTCGAATGCCTTCTCCAGGTCCACAAAACACATATGGACTGGTTGGGCAAACTCCCATGAACCCTCCAACACCCTAGTGAGGGTATAGAGCTGGTCCAGTGTTCCACAGCTAGGGCGAAAACCGCATTGCTCCTCCTGGATCCGAGGTTCGACTATCGGTCGGATTCTCCTCTCCAGTACCCCGGCATAGACTTTCCCAGGGAGGCTAAGGAGTGTGATCCCCTATAGTTGGAACACAATCTCCGGTCCCCATTCTTAAAAAGAGAGACCACCACCCCGGTCTGCCAGTCCAGAGGGACCGTTCCCAAACTCCACGCAATGCTTCAGAGGTGTGTCAGCCAAGACAGCCCCACAACATCCAGAGACTTGAGAAACTCGGGGCAGATCTCATCCACCCCCAGAGCCTTGCCACTGAGGAGTTTTTTGACTACCTCAGCAACTTCAGCCAGGGTAATGGACGAGTCCCCCTCAGAGTCCCCGGCCTCAGCTTCCTCTACGGAAGGTGTTTTGGAGGGATTGAGGAGATCCTCAAAGTATTCCTTCCACTGCCCGAGGACATCCTCAGTTGAGGTCAGCAGCGCACCACTTCCACTGTAAACAGTGTTCGTGGAACACCGCTTCCCCCCTCTGAGTCACCGGACGGTTTGCCAGAATCTCTTTGAGGCCGACCGAAAGTCTTCCTCCATGGCCTCACCGAACTCCTCCCAAGCCCGAGTTTTTGCCGCGGCGACTGCCAGAGCCGCGCTCCGTTTGGCCCGTTGGTACCCGTCAGCTGCTTCAGGAGTCCCATGAGCCAGCCAGGCCCGATAGAACTCCTTCTTCAGCTTGACGGCATCCCTTACTTCCGGTGTCCACCACCGTGTTCGGGGATTGCCGCCGCGACAGGCGCCGGAGACCTTATGGCCGCAGCTCCGAACCGCCGCCCCGACAATGGAGGTGCGGAACATAGTCCATTCAGACTCAATGTCCCCCACCTCCCTCGGGACCTGGTTGAAGCTCTGTCGGAGGTGGGAGTTGAAGACCTCTCTGACAGGGGCCTCCGCCAAACGTTCCCAACAGACCCTCACTATGTGTTTGGGCCTGCCAGGTCTGTCCAGCTTTTTCCCCCGCCATCGAATCCAACTCACCACCAGGTGGTGATCAGTTGACAGCTCAGCCCCTCTCTTCACCCGAGTGTCCAAAACATATGGCCGAAGGTCAGAAGAAATGACTACAAAGTCGATCATCGACCTCCGACCTAGGGTGTCCTGGTGCCAAGTGCACTGATGGACACCCTTATGCATGAACATGGTGTTTATTATGGACAAACCGTGAAAGAAACAGAAATCCAATAACAACTCACCACTTGGGTTCAGATCAGGGAGGCCGTTCCTGCCAATCACGCCCCTCCAGGTGTCACTGTCGCTGCCCACGTGGGCGTTAAAGTCCCCCAGTAGAACGACAGAGTCCCCAGTGGGAGCGCTTTCCAGCACGCCCCCCATAGACTCTAAATAGGCTGGGTACTCTACACTGCCGCTAGGCGCATAAGCACAAACGAAAGTGAGAGACCGTTCCCTGACCCGAAGGCGCAGGGAGATGACCCTCTCATTCACCGGGGTAGACTCCAACACATGGCGGCTAAACTGGGGGGCTATTAATAAGCCCACACCTGCCCACCGCCTCTCACCCTGAGCAACGCCAGAATAGTGGAGAGTCCACCCTTGGTCGAGAAGAGTGGTTCCAGAACTCAAGCTGTGAGTGGAAGTGAGGCCGACTATATCTAGACGGTATCTCTCAACCTCCTGCACTAGCTCAGGCTCCTTCCCCGCCAGTGAGGTGACATTCCAAGTCCCAAAAGCACCCGAGGTTTGGGTCAGCCGGGCACTTGGCCCCGACCACCGCCCAAATCACAACGCACCGGCCCCTTACGTTCTCTCCGGCAGGTGGTGAGCCCACCAAAGAGCGGCTCCACGACTTGGCTTCGGGCTGAGCTCGGCCTTGGCCTGTTGGCATAGACTTGGCCACCAGGCGCTCCCCCCCCCCCCCAGACCTGGCTCCAGGGTGGGGCCCCGGTGACCCCATACCGGGCGGGGTGAACGAGATCCTTGATTTAATAGTCATAAGGGGATTTTGAACCACGCTTTGTCTCATCTGTCACCCAGGACCTGTTTGCCTTGGGAGACCCTACCAGGGGCATATAGCCCCAGGCAACATAGCTCCTGAGATCATTCAGGCACTCAAACCCCTCCACCACGTTAAGGTGGCAGTTCACGGAGGGGTTCACGTTGGCAATGACTGGGAAATCTGGCGGGGAGTGATTGGGAAGAACAGCTTGTCTGATCTGAACCCGAATGGTGAAATGTTATTGGACTTTTGTGCTAGCCATGGTTTATCCATAACAAACACCATGTTTGAACACAAGGATGCTCATAAGTGTACTTGGGACCAGAGCTCCTTGGGCCAAAGGTCAATGATCAACTTTGTAGTCGTTTCATCTGACTTGAGGCCACATGTTCTCGACACTCGGGTAAAGAGAGGTGCTGAGCTGTCAACCAATCACCATCTGGTGGTGAGTTGGATCAGATGGCGGGGAAAACTGATGGACCGGTAGGCCCAGACGTTTAATGAGGGTGTGCTGGGAACGACTGCTGGAGGACCTTGTCCGGAAGGATTTTAACTCGCATCTCCGGGAGAGCTTCTCCCATGTCCTGGAGGAGGTAGGGGACATGGTGTTTGAATGGACCCTGTTCAAAACCTCCATTGTGGAAGCAGCCAGGCACAGCTGTGGCCAAAAGCTTGTTGATGCCAGCCAGGGCGGCAACCCGAGAACCCGCTGGTGGACACTGGTGGTGAGGGAAGCCGTCAAGCTGAAGAAAGAGGCCTTTAGGGCCTGGTTGGCTCTGGGGACTCCTGACTCAGCAGACAGGTACCGTCAGGCGAAAAACGCAGCAGCAACTGCGGTTGCAGAAGCAAAATCCAGGGCATGGGAGGAGTTTGGAGAGGCCATGGAAAATGACTATCGGTCAGCTTCAAAGAGGTTCTGGAGAACCATCCAGCAGCTCAGAAGGGGTCGGAGGAGTTTTGCTCAGGCTGTGTTCAGCAGGAGTGGAAAAACTCTGACCTCGGATGAGGACATTGTCAGGAGGTGGAAGGAACACTTTGAAGAACTTTTAAACCTGAGTGATATGCCTCCCTTACAGGAGTCAGGGCCAGAGGCTTTCGGGCTGTCAGAGTCCATTTCCTTGGTGGAAGTTACTGAGGTAGTTGGTAAGCTCCACAGTGGCAAAGCACCGGGGGTGGATGAGATCCGCCTGAAACTGCTTAAGGCCCTGGATGTTGCAGGGCTATCATGGTTGACACACCTCTGCAATGTTGCATGGACCTCGGGGACAGTGCCTTTGGATTAGCAAACTGGGGTGGTGGTCCCGATTTTTAAGAAAGGGGACCGGAGAGTGTGTGCCAGCTGTCAGGGTATCACACTTCTCAGCCTCCCTGGGAAAGTCTATGCCGGGGTGCTGGAGAGGAGGCTCCGGCCGATACTTGAACCTCTGATTGAAGAACAACAGTGCGGATTCCGCCCTGGAACAGTGGACCAGCTTTTTACCCTCTCACAGATAATTGAAGGGGCATGGGAGTTCGCTAATCCAGTCTACATGTGTTTTGTGGACTTGGAGAAGGCCTATGACCGTGTTCCCCGGGAAATTCTATGGGAGGTGCTTCGGGAGTATGGGGTACCGGGGCCATTACTGTGGGCCATTTGGTCTCTGTACATATGGAGCGAAAGCTGTGTCCACATACTCGTCATTAAGTCAAGTTCGTTCAATGTGGTTGTTGGACTCCATCAAGATTGTGCCTTGTCTCCACTCCTGTTTGTGGTTTTCATGGACAGGATATCAAGGCGCAGTCAAGGCCAGGAGGGCATTCTGTGTGGGAGTCGGAAGGTGACATCTCTGCTTTTTGCAGATGATGTTGTCCTTTTGGCACCATCACATGATTGCCTCTAACACGCACTGGAACAGTTTGCAGCCGAGTGTGAAGTGGCTGGGATGAGGATCAGCACCTCAAAGTCTGAGTCCATGGTTCTCTCACAGAAAAAGATGGCATGCCCCCTCTAGGTAAGGGGAGAGAATTTGCCCCCGGTGGAGGAGTTAAAGTATCTTGGGGTCTTGTTCACGAGTGAGGGAAGAAGGGAGCGTGAGATCGGCCGCAGACTGGGAGCAGTGGCAGCAGTAATGTGGCCGCTGTACCGGACTGTAGTGGTGAAAGGGGAGCTGAGCCATAAGGCGAAGCTCTCCATTTACTGGTCAATCTACGTCCCTACCCTCAACTATGCTTGTGAACTTTGGGTAATGACCGAATGAATAAGATACAAGATACAAGCGGCCGAAATGAGTTTTCTCTGCAGGGTGTTGGGACTCACTCTCCGTGATAGGGTGAGTTCGGACATCCGGGAGGAACTCAGAGTAGAGCCACTACTCCTCCACACTGAGAGGAGCCAGTTGAGGTGGTTCGGGCATCTGATAAGGATGCCCCCTTGGTGCCTCCCTTTGAAGGTTTACCGGGCATGGCCGACTGGGACGAGGCCCCGAGGTCGGCCCAGGACGCGCTGGAGGGATTACATCTCACAGTTGGCCTGGGAACAGCTGGGGATCCCCTGGGCTGAGCTGGAGGAAGTTGCGGGGGACAGGGGCAGCTGGGCCTCTCTGCTCCTCCTGCTGCCACCGCGACCCTATTAGGACAAGTGGGATGGAAGATGAAGATGAAGAGGATGAAAAATATAATTAAATTATTAAAATATTTAAAGATTAAATAATAATAACAACATAGCTATTTACCAATTAGAGAATTCGACCACTGACATGGTACTAAACCCTATTAATTATAATAACCATAACGTGAATATATGGAATAGTTCAATATGAGCTGAAAGCTAATGGCGACTACACATCGACACTGTTGTTGATAAGTAAATTGATAAACTTGTGTGAGAGAAAAATTAATGTTGTAACCTTTTGTCTAGGTTAAAGGACTGCTGAGGTTGGGGATGTCCTGTATGATAGACAGGAATGTATCTATGTATAGAACTGCTGAGCATGAAGGCCCTGTACTGTAGATGTGTCCCTGTGCTTCAGGATAACAAGTATAACAGAAGAGGTAAAGGAGATCAACACTGGATCATATCTCGGTTAGACGGAGGTGTTTTCCTCCTTCTCACGGGAATGGACACAATGGTTAAGAATGCTATTTGAAGGGACAGTATCTCAAACAAGTCATGTAATGCAGCCATCATCCTTTTCCATGATGCGTGTATGTGACTTACGACGTATATAAGCACGAGAGAAAGTGCTGCAAGCCGGATCTCTCTGTAGGCTCCTGTAAGCGTGCACACAGAGTCTCCGTCATTGTGAAATAAAGCTGCCTAAGTGTTACTCTCTCCATCTGCTGTGATTCTTCAATTTTTCAGCTACCACACTTGACATGCCGCTGACAAGACACTGACATCTACAGTATTTATACCAGTTAAAAGAGGGCACATTTCTGACCTCACACAAAATATCCAAGATTCCTCCGGTTGTTGATAATGGGAGAGTCGCTACTTTTGCAACAGAATTGTTTTTTTTTTTTGGGGGGGGGGGGGGTTCAGTGGACACTCATTCATTAGATGTAGAATGTCTTAAGATTTTGGATTTACATTTATGTATTTAGCAGACACTTTTCTCCAAAGTGACTTCCAATGAACTCCATGTAGTGCTATCAGCCTACACACCTTAGTCACCAAGTGACTTACACTGCTAGATACACTACTTACAATGGGTCACTCATTCATACATCAGTGGAACACACACTCTGTCACTCACACACTATGGATGAACCTGACCAACATGTCTTTGGAGTGTGGGAGGAAACCCACGCAGACACAGGGAGAACATGCAAACTCCACACAGACTGAGTGGGGATCAAACCAACATCCTCTCACACTCCCCAGGCGCTGTGAAGCAGCAGTGCTACTTGCTGTGCCACCGTGCCATCCATCGATTTAAAGTGAATGACCTGGATGATCCAGGCATCTCTACCCCCCGCACTCACCTTCATCTATATAAAAGGACACATTTGGAGGAGTGAATTACAAAACTTGGAGGGCACTGAAGTGAGGCGCCTGTGTTCAAGTGGGCAGGGAGCCCTGGGCCTCTGAGGAATGTTGTCTATTCAGAGGTTGGCACAAGGCAAGGAGGAGGAGCAAATGGACTCTGTGCTCAGACACACACTCACAGAGCTTATTGTGCGACGGCCCTAATACTCACTGTGTTTTCATTTCTTTTATTCCATGGCAAATAAGCATAAGACTGGTTCTAAAAAAAGTCCATGAACTTTGAGCCAAGAGTCAATATTTTGTGCTCATTTCAATTCATCTTAAGTTTTATTCTTGGAAATTAATCCAATAATTTGTTTTTGAGCATTATTTTGTCACACTTACCATATAGTGCAGATCAACAATGAATGCAATAATGATAAAATGATCCTGAAGTATAGGAATGAATTACAACATTACTACAGTTTGTCTGATGTATGAGGAATATAATCATATGACACACAGATAAAACCATTACATAGGTAGGGGGCCACCTGCATGAAATTATATATTTAAATTACAGCCCAACATCCCTTCCCACTGCAGATCATAATTTACTCTGTCAACTTCATAACCTGAGATCACCTGGAGTTGTTTTGATTCACTGAATATGAACAGGCTGAAGAGCCTGGAGCTGAAAAACATGCAAAGGCATGGAGTAGGTTGCACAGAGGGATCCTGGGAGAGGAGCAACATAAAGGAAAAAAACAAATATTAATCACAAGAAGCAGCATCTGAACATTTCATACTGGCAGTGGAACATGCATTTACAGCCGGCTTAAAACTTATTTAACTGCAGCATAAAGCTGTTATTGTTGTGGCTTGCATCATGTCTCCTCCACAAAAGGCGGTGGTCATCTAGGCAGTTCTATCAAGTCAACAAAAATAGTCATAATTTCAAAATCGGGGCAAATATTTGCCAGAATATTTTCCTTTTTCAATATTTAAATTTTCAGAATGTATTTTGGGTAAAGAAAGAACCTCAGTACCTTAGAGTGTTAAAGGATCTTCTTTAATCAACTGCGTTTTGAAAGTTCTGGGTTAGCTTGGAGAGACCAGACAGGTGCTGTCGACAGCCAAACAGAAAAACAAAACAGATGCCATGGCCCATGCGAACTTACCACATCAGCCTGTTGTGAGCTGCCATAAGCCCTGTATATATTCTTTGATTCTTTCTAACATCATTTTTTGCAGAGAGCCTCCTTAATTCATTCCTTGTGACTCACATCTCAGTTTAAAATGGGAAAAAGCTGTGGGGTAAATTGACATTATTCGTTGTGGGTTTCTGTTCAATTCCCAGTCAGCTATAGATAAAAATAAACAGGCTGAAATAATAAGGTGCTGGAAAGTGGCATAACAAATATCAGTGTGACATGTCCTTCGAGGGACTTGTCTTTGTGTCGTTTACATTACAAAAAAGGCAACGGCATCTGAATGCGTGCACTTTCAGTTAGCTGTACAATTACTGAAATTACCATGGAAACAAGACTGGAGTTTAAAAATTCTGTTCGATCGTAATATTTTTAACAACCCCCTCCCACCCCCATACTGCCTTGGATGGGAAAAATCATCTCAAAATAGATGCCTGCAACTACAGTCAGGTTTCTTCACTAATTTAATATATTTCACAGTACAAATTCTGTTTTGGGGTGCAATGGCACAGTGGGTTTGACGGGGTCCTGCTCTCCCGTGGGTCTTGGGTTCGAGCCCTGCTTGCGGTGCGTTGTGACAGACTGGTGTCCCGTCCTGGGTGTGCCCCCTCCGGCCTTGCGCCCTGTGTTGCCGAGTTGGGCTCTGGCTCCCCACAACTCCATCTCATACAAGTGGTTTCAGATGATGGGTGGGATGGGGAATTCTATTTGACAGAGTTTACAGGGGTGATGACATCAGGGAGGAGGTCTTGTGTCACTCATCAGGTCAAATACACCAAGGTCAACACTTGGACAATGTGTTCAGTTCATGTTGAGCTTCTTTCACTGTTAATATCTGATAAGTGCAGAAAAATCATTCCTTGAATCCTTACAAGTTCAGACTTTTAATTACCTTTTATTTATTTTATGTCTGAAATAAGGACAAACACTAGAGAAGTTAAGTAGAAGAGAACTTTGCAGATACATTTGCATGTATTCATTTAAGAGACGCTTTTCTCCAAAGCGACATACATCTCATAGAAAATACAATGCATGCATTATTTTAGGAGAAAGAGACACTTAGATGCAGATGTGTGATTCTTAAGTACAGTTTGATTCTTTCCACCATATGAACCAATGTTCAACACACGAGTAGCTGCATAAAACTTAGAATATCAACGATTCTTGATCACCTTCCTAATGTTTTTTTTTTTTTGAGATATACAAATATTTACATTACATTACAAGATTAGCTGTGTAAAGGTTTATCCAGGCATGATCATAAAGTTATAGTGTATGAACATTTACATGAACTTATGAGATGATGGGTGAAGTGAGTCTAGAAGAGGTGAGTTTTCAGACCCTTTTTAAATGTGGGCAGAGATTCAGCAGTTCTGAGTGAAAGGGAGAGGTTGTTTCACAGTTTTGGACCGAACGGATAATGATACCCATTTTGCGCAGGGCCATGGGCGCATGGCAGGCTCAGTTAGTGCCTGCTGTATGGTGGGTGTGGGGTTCGAGTCCTGCTTGCGGTGCCTTGTGAGGGACCGGCATCCTGCCCTGGGTGTGTCCCCTCCACCTTCATCCCTGCGCCCTGTGTTGCTGGGTAAGGCTCCAGTTCCCCTTGGCACAAATGGCTGTTGGCAATGGGTGGGGGGGAGTAAATTGAATTGTTCCATTGCTATATTTAATTTAGACTATCATCAAACGGCCACCTCCCTTTGCTCTTGTAAGCACTTAAGTATTCCAGAAACCATCATAAGCTACTTGGGAAGGAAGTAGTCTGAAAAAAACACATTAGTCAAGAACACACACACACACACACACACACACACACACACACACACACATTTTCAGAACCGCTTGTCCCTTATGGGGTCACGGGGAACCGGAGCCTACCCGGCAACACAGGGCGTAAGGCCGGAGGGGGAAGGGGACGCACCCAGGACAGGACGCCAGTCCGTCACAAGGCACCCCAAGCGGGACTCAAACCCCAGACCCACCGGAGAGTAGGACTGCGGTCCAACCCACTGCACCACCGCACCCCCCTTAGTCAAGAACACACACACACACACACACACACACACACATTTTCAGAACCGCTTGTCCCATACAGGGTCACGGGGAACCGGAGCCTACCCGGCAACACAGGGCGTAAGGCCGGAGGGGAAGGGGACACACCCAGGACGGGACGCCAGTCCGTCGCAAGGCACCCCAAGCGGGACTCGAACCCCAGACCCACCGGAGAGCAGGACTGTGGTCCAACCCACTGCGCCACCGCACCCCCCTTAGTCAAGAACAATGTCTTAAAAAAGAAAGAAAGAAAGATAAAAACTGCTCAGTGACCAGAATGTCCAATGAAGAAGAGTTCGCTGGCTGAGAACACAGGATCTACCTAAATCACTTTTCAGGAGTTACCTGTACTGGATTGTTACTGAGTCTTGGGCAATGGTTTTAACTTCCGTTTTTGCTTGGAAACTGAAAGTCCATTTATGAAATGCTTTTCGCCAAAGACACAACTATTTGCCTATTTACATTTATTTATTTAGCAGATACTTTTCTCCAAAGTGACTTACAATGGATACTATGTAGTGTTATCAGCCCACACACCTTATTCACCATGGTGACTTACACTGCTAGATACACTACTTGCAGTGGGTCACTCATCCATACATCAGTGGAACACAGTCTCTCTGTGTTACTCACACACTATGGGGAACCTGAACAGCATGTCTTTGGACAGTGGGAGGAAACCAGAGCATCCGGAGGAAACCCCCAACAGACATGGAGCGAACGTACAAACTCCACGCACACTGAGTGGGGATCAAACTCATTCTCTCACACCACCCAGGCGCTGTGAGACAGCAGCGCTACTCGCTGTGCCACCGTGCCGCCATCATTTACACAGCTAGGTCATTTTACTGAAGCAGATTAGGGTAACTTGATCAAGGGTAATACACCTAAAAGTGAGATTCAAACCTGCAACTTTTGAGGCCTAAAGCAGCAGCTCTAACAAGTACACTACCCGCTGGCTTCGGAGTACGTTAAGAAATGTTGCCACGCATTGAGGCCATCAGAAACGTATACAGTGGTTACAGGAAAAGTAAACATGCATTCACCTCAGACACAAAGGCTGTGCTGCAACCTGCACAGAGAAAAAAAAGAACAAATAAATACAACAATAAATACAACAACAGTGTGTGTGTGTGAGCATGTGATATTGCACAAATTAACAAACTTACATACAGTATGGAAAGTAAGATACAGGCCTGTCTGCTCATGAATCTACAATGCAAACAAAAGAAGCATTATGAGATGACTCATTCCAGAAATGAAAAGTAAACCAACTGCAACACACAAAACGTGGATGAATTACAGCACACCACTTCTTGCATTCGGTGGAAAATAAGAAGGCCTCCCATGGAGTGGCGCTCGGTCTATGAAACAGGGGTGTGGACAACCACCACAAGTTTTCAAATTTCTCAACCAAAGTACCATTAGACCACCTCAAAAATACAGTTAAAAATGTGGGAAAAAAATCACAATCGAACATTGCGAAAACACTGCAGAAGTAATTTTATGTTGTGGAAAAACTGCATAGAATGGGTGAAAGTAAAGCAGGACTCAAACGAAAAAAAGAAGACAATCAGTACTATGGTGTTACCTGCTGGATCTTGGAGTAAATTTGCACCAACATAGATCTGCACATACACTCCTCTGATTACATTTACTTATTTAGCTGATGCTTTTCTCCAAAGCAACCTATGTTAGTCTACTTACAATTACTTGTTTATAGAGCTGGGTAACTCTACTGCAAGAGTTTATAGGGTAAGTACATTGCTGAGCGGTACTAGACCTGGAGGTGGGGAATCAAACCTGCAACCTTTGAGTCCAAAGGGAGCAGCTCTAAGCATTGCACTACACCACCACCTGCCCGTGCTGCATTTTTAGTTTAAGTCATTTAGTAACATCTTGACTTGTGAAATAAGAGCTGTGCTGCACATCCCAAGTGCAGGAGTTTTCTTAAAAATCCAATTTCTACTTTTTAAGAATAAATATGGAAGTTTTCCAAAGACGCTGGAGAGAGTAAATGGTATTTTGTCAGTAGCTTAAGGCGGTGGGGTGAAGTGACTTTGTAATTATCTTGTAAACCAACATTTTCTGAACGATGTCATGTAAAGACATGAATCCTTCAGCCGCCCTTGGTTCCTACACGGTCCACTTTACACGTTGTCGGTGGCACCCAGTTTCTGAGTTCAAATGCTCAGTGTGGACTATATATCGGACCTGATTCGACTAAATGTCTCCCTCTGGACAGGGGACGTGGAGAAAAAGACAAGGAATTTGCAGTGTTTCTCTTCTTGCCAGATGGAATGCATAATTGTTAGGCATTCCTCACTTTTGACATGTCTCAACAGGTGAGACCCGTCTGGATGGATGGCGTTGAAGATTTCCTGATTATTAACATAAATTCCTGCTCATCCTTATAGAGCACACACACACACACAAAAGCACATTCCATAGTTTTTTAAACTCAGCACATTTTTTATGGTTCGTCTTTGAAACACGAACATTTAGCACACGTCACTTCTGTTTTCTTGTGTTTAAAGGAATGCCTTAACAAGGTGAAAAGGATGCAATGAAGTGTGTAAAAATAACGGTTAACCCTTTTTTCCAAGGGAGTTTGGGGTAGCCAATGAAGCAGGAGTGATTTTAAACTGATGGAGCAAAAATGAACAGAATGTCTTGGTCCTTCTGGTTCAGTGGTTGTGTTGATGACCTCTGTTTCCACACATCCGTTCAGTTCCAGAACCCGCAAACCGGACACAACTATTACAGAATGACTGGTCCCCCATGAGAGCTTTTCCGCCCGCCAATGTATATTAAATACCTGGATAAAGCTTTTGGTGATTCAGAAACGACCTCCTCTGCTTCTCCTCCTCCATTACTATCAGCAGACCTGCTATTACACAGTTTTTCACAGCAGATGTCTTCATTTGCTGGTTATTTCTGAAACAAAACAAGCACGGCCACATTGTCTGTGCTACAATTTGCTTATCGCTTAAAAGTGACATTTGACAGTATTATGAATCATGTCCATTAATTGTAAGATATGTCATAATCATTGGAACTCCACGGTGCAACTCAGGTGAGCAGCAGCCTGGTTTCTCAAGAGTTAAGGTGGCAAAGTGCTAAAGTAAACTAGGTTTAGGGTGTGTGAGCTATGTTAGCACACGCCACCTGCGTCTCTGAAAACAGGCTGACTGGAAAGCGTTCCAAACCCCGAGCTCGGTCCACGGTGCGATTGCGGTACGAGGTCCAGAAATGCAGCAAGTTCAACAAGAAACTGGGCTCCCCGCGCATCTCAGACAGTCCAGGCAAAAAGCCCCAGAAGATTCGAACCTGTGTCAAAGGACATTGCGGCTGGAGTGTGGGAAGGCAGTCACCGCATTGTATGTTGTTGGTACACAGCTGAAAGTGTACCTGTACAGGTAAAGGTAGACAGAAAAGGAGTTTTTTTTCATTATTATTATTATTATCACTGCTGTTTTATGGTAGTGTACTGGTTAGCTCTGCTGCTTTTGGACCCCAAGGTTGCAGGTGCAAATCCCACCTCCAGCTGTAATACACTTTCGCAAGGTATTACCCTAAATAGTTCCAGTAGAATTACCCAGCTGTATAAATGGGTAAATAAGTGTAAATACTTTAAGGCTGTAAGTCGCTTTTGAGAAAATCTCCAGCTAAATGAATAAATGTAAATGTACTGAATGAGACAGGGGGCGCGGTGGCGCAGTGGGTTGGACCACAGTCCTGCTCTCCGGTGGGTCTGGGGTTCGAGTCCCGCTTGGGGTGCCTTGCGGCGGACTGGCGTCCCGTCCTAGGTGTGTCCCCTCCCCCTCCGGCCTTACGCCCTGTGTTACCGGGTTAGGCTCCGGTTCCCCGTGACCCCGTATGGGACAAGCGGTTCTGAAAATGTGTGTGTGTGTGTGTGTGTGTGTACTGAGTGATTGATTTACTTTCCCACCATCTGGCAGTAAAAGGTTCCCTGCAGGCTCTTTGAGTCTGGATGTGCTGAAAAAGCAGCAGTTTAAGTTGCTTTGGAGAAAAGGTAAGTATAATGTTCCAGATAAGCGTAATGCTGCTCTTATGTTTCTCACTTCAGGTGGAAATGTAACTGGAAGGTTTTGGTTTAAGTAATTTGCTTGTGCTTTACATGGATCGCCCCCGATGATTTGAATGGATAAACTGAAGTTACAAGTGTGTGTTTGTAACTACTGTACAGTGCTGATGATCTGGAAATGAACTATAACATATAGGAACAGCTGGTAGTGTAGTTGTTAGAAGGTGTAAAGGTGAGAGGGGGTGTGGTGGCATTGGCGGGATTGGCCTGTGCTTGCTCTCTGGTAGGTCTGGGGTTTGAGCCCTGCTTGGGGTGCCCTGTGATGGACTGGCATCCTGTCCTGGGTGTGTCCCCTCCCCCTTCAGCCTTGCACCCTGTGTTGCCGGGTTAGGCTCTGGTTTGCTGTGACCCTGCTTGGGACAAGCGGTTTCAGAGTGTGTGTGTGTAAATGGGTAAGTACCTGTGGGTAAATTACTTGGGAGAAAAGCATAAATTAAACAGACAGCTGATAGTGTAGCGGTTAGAACTGCTACCTTTTGATCCAACGGTTGCAGGTTTGATCTCCAGCTGTTGTACCCTTGAGCAAGGTACTTACCCTCAACTGCTCCAATAAAATTACCCAGCTGTATTAATGGGTAAATAATTTAAACCTTAATACGGTATATTTTGCTTTGGAGAAGTGTCACTTCAATGAATAAATGTAACTTTAAGGAAAACATGGATAGTATATATTTACTTTTAACAAGATGCGGTGATTATAGACAAAAAGGTTATTGCGATTAGAATATGATTTATTATTATAAGGAGACACTTAGGATAGCAGGTAGTGTCCTATTCGGGGCTGCAATTTTGCAATTTGCAAAGTGAGGGTCCCCGGTTCGGGTCCGACTTGCTTGGTCAAGGTACTTAGGCTGAAGTGGTGCAGTAGCAGCACTCTGCAGTATAAATGAGGTCATCGGTATAAAACTGATTATCTAACTCTCTGCGCCTCCTTGGACAAAGCATCAGCTCTACCAAGGTTGATAATAATATTTTCTTTTATTATAATGAAAGAGGAGTACAGTGTTAGAGCAGGTATCTGGTTACGCCGATACAGTGCCACCCAGCGGGAAAGCCGCACACTGCATGTGATCAAAGAGCTCGCGGCCACAAGTGCCTCTCACTCCTGACCAATCAGCGCAGAGCGTAACGGCTTCTTATCGCCAGGGACTTACCTGCGGCGCCCGTGACCAGCCTGGACCAGGGCCAAGCCAGCGCGCGCTGGAATCGGCGGCTTCCTGGTGCATGTGTTTCGGCGAGTTCGGGGCGAGACGATGAGCAGGACTCGGACGCTTCGCGTGCAGTGCGGGCGGAGCACGCGGGCGCTTTATGTGCTGGGCACGGAGCTCGCGGTGCACTTACACAGGTAAAACCGAGTAAAAGAGAGCGCGAGAAGGACAACGCCGGTTTCTTCCGTGAAGCGCAACACTCACTTTTTAAACTTGAAATATATACGCATATAACCATATGTGAGATATATTACGTGAAAGTATTATTTTCATACGAGTTCGTATTGGAAAAACGTCATTAAACGTGTACAAATAGAGATATAAAGGGTAATTTCCTCCAAATGGTTGCGCGCGCGTGCTCTATCGCTTCCAAAAATGAAGGTGTGACGAAGTATTGTACGTTACAAGATACTGTGTGTCACTTTAGTGGACAACGCTGAAGGTACTCAGAAATGTTTCCTTAATAATACAGCATGTACATTTATAAAAGAACAACAATAAATGACAATAGTCACAATATGAATAACAACAAAACAAAAAGCTGGTAGGTATGTTGAGCATTATCAGAGCAGAGGTGTACAAATGTTCAATAAACTAGACTAGCCTGTGTCCCACAATGTCCGTGTATAACTCTACTGGTATATTGTTGATAATAATTTTGTCCCCCTGACTGAGAAGATGTTACACTCTGTTGTTGTGTGTTTCAGTGAAGTCATGTATTCAAGGAACCTGCAGTGTATTGAGTGTCTTTTACTCTGTGTGTGTGTGTGTGTGTGTGTGTGTGTGTGTGTGTGAGAGAGAGATACTGAAACCTGACCCAGGGCTGCAGTCCCTTTGTGTCCGAGGACAGTCTTTCGTATTCCATTGTTTAGTGTTGGTGCCCAGAAGCGTTGGGCCTGTCACCTGTCACGTGTCACATGTCACCTGTTACCTGTCACACCCCACCTGAGCCACACACTCAAAGCTGCTTTCCCAAATTGTTCAGTCTGCTGGACACGATGACTGAGAGCATGACCAGGAGGATCGATTTCTACATTCAGAGGACATTTACACTCATTCATTCTGCTCCAAAGCTACGCGCAGCGTTCAGGTTCAAGTGTTCACACACAAAGGAGTGCTTGGAAAGTGGGATCAATGACTGGAAGATTTCTTCCCCTCGACATTTTCGCTACTGTATATTTTGTCCATTACATGCAGCTAGATGATTAAACCCGACTGCTGACCTTCAGTCTTTAGTTATCATCACAAGAAATAGCTAGCCTTTCATTTTCTTTTCTTCACCATAAAACGTTTCCTTGACTTTGTAAAACCACAGTGCGAGTGACACTGAGACTGTTTTATTTATTTACAGTAATAAACAGTAAGTAATAGTAAATGTATGTGTTACCGACAGATTAATTTTCACCAATACGAAAGAAAACGTGCGTAGAAAAAATTCTTAATGAACGGAGGTGTTCGTGTCTCATCGAATCGCCTTCAATACTTATTTTTTGTTGTCCTTTGGTATATGCAAGTGCAAATATGGTAAAGACAGCAGTACTGTGGGGTAGTGGAATGCATCTCTTTATAATGTTTTTTCCCTCAAAGAAACTAATTGTGTTCTTTTTCAGAGGATGTCATTAGTATTCATTGCTCATTCTAGAGTCGATTGTCTTGTGCGTTGTGTTGGATATTTGTGTTGGAGTTCTGTTCTGCTAGACATGAACGCCTGCTTTCTTTCCTCTTTTTGGCTGTTGGAGGCTGACCGAAACTCGTGTCATTCAAGGCCGTGACAGCGTTCTGTTCCCCTGGAAGAAAGAGCACTCATATCAGGAGAAATTGTACATGTAACAGAACGTGTGATTTGTGTCTTAAAATTTGGATAGGGAGCTTATTTGTAATGTATGTAAGTATTTACTTGCACGACAAACGCCTTGCTGGTCTGCAAGCGTCTCTCAGAAATCTCTTGACTTTGTTATTGGGATGTAAAACTTGAAACGATTTACTATGTATTCTTTATGAACAGCTCAGCAGGGAGGGGTTACTAAACATCATGGTACTAGCGATGAGGGGTTAGTGATCACAGTATTGGTGGTCAGGGGTTGCTAGTGATCAAGTACTTGTAATCAGGGGTTGTAACCCCTTATCACTAGTACCATGATAACAAGTATGCCCTGATCACTAGTCTCATGATCACAAGTAACCCCTGGTCACAAGTATTGTAATCACTAGTAACCCCTCATCACTAGTACTGTGATTACTCATGATCACGGTAGTGATCAGGGGTTACTCATGATCATGGTACTGGTGATCAGGGCTTACTTGTGATCATGATACTACTGATAAGAGGTTACTAGTGATCATGATACTAGTGATCAGGTGTTACTAGTAAGCACAATATTAGTGGTGAGGAATTCCTATTTATTAAGGATATTAGTGATGAGGGGTTACTAGTTATAATGGTACTAGTGATCAGAGGTGACTCATGTTAATGGTAATCATACTTTGACAATTGCCCTTTCAGGTAGTGTTCTAATATTCTGTACCTGGTTCCTCTCTGTCTTGGCAGGACTTTGGGCAGGAAATACACGCTTAGTGAAGGAGCCAAACAGCTCAGAGTTGGTTTCTTTGTGTTTTTCCTATAAAATTAATAGTAATTAGGGGGTTTGTTTTTCAGGAATTCACCTTACAAGCTGATCTTCAGGAACCAATTATGCTCATTATGCAAGGGAAGCCTGTTGACGGTTTTTCCTGACAATTTATAAAAATGCAGACATTGCCTTGGGGATGGCGTAACACACACGCAGTCTGAAACTGCTTGTCACAAACCGGAGCCTGAACCAGCAACACAGGTTGTGGGGATGGAGGGGAGGGGAAACACCCAGGACAGGATGCCAGTCTGTCGCAAGGCACCCCAAGCGGAAATTGAACCTCAGACCTGCCAGAGAGTGGGACCCGGCCAAGCCTGCTGCACCACCACGCCCCCCATGGTGTAATACAACTGTAAAATATAATGTGTGTGTGTAAGGCTGGTTGCGTAATGGTTAGGGGTGCTACCTTAGGACTAAAAGATCATAGGTTCAAATCCCTCTTCTAGCTAAAGTACTCCTGAGCTTACTTATTTACTTATCCTAAATTGTTCCTGTGACATTACTAAGCTGTGCACATGAGGAAAATAATTGCTTTAGAGAAAGAATCAGATCAATTAATAAATGTATTCCACTGTGGTGGATGCATGTGACTATGACTAATCATAATGAGTTAATATTTGTATTATAATGTTCTTGGAATTTATATTTCTCAGAAATGAGCCTGAGCTTTTTGCATGGGTTTCATACAGCACAGTGACCACCTTTAAGTTGGTCATTTTATTGAGAGGCCTGTCCTCAGCGCTTCTCTCACTGCTTGAAACTTGAAACACTTCCTGACTGGTTACTGAGTGACATTTGGCTACTAACTGCTGCATGAACAACAGCACACTGCTTAGAATATAAAACATATATTGGATTCTTACCCTGCGATGGACTGCCATCTCGTCCAGGGTGAACCCCCCTCAGCCTTGTGCTCGATGCTTCCGGGATAGGCTCCTGTTAACCGCGACTCTGCTCAGGTCAAGCAGTGATTGAAACAGGATGGATGGATGAATCCTGAACTCTAGAGCAGCGGTCCCAAACCTTTTTGGTACCAGGGACACCGGTTTTTTTGGAAGACAATTTTTTCCACGGACTGGGGGGGATGGTTTCGGGATGATTCAAGCGCATTACATTTATTGTGCACTTGATTTCTATTATTATTACATTGTAATATAGAATGAAATAATTATACAACTCGGATTCTGACTTAAAGCCTGCCACCAGATGCAGCTTAATTGTCACTTGCCACTCACTGATAGGGTTTTGATATGAGTCTGCAAGCAATTGATTTATTATGGTCTCTGTGCAGTCAAACCTCTCTGCTAATGTCAATCTGTATTTGCAGCCGCTCCCCAGCGCTAGCATCACCGCCTCGGCTCCATCTCAGGTCAGCGGCAGCATTAGATTCTCATAAGGAGCACGCAACCTAGAGCCCTCATATGCGCAGTTCACAGTAGGGTTTGCGCTCCTATGAGAATCTAATGCCGCCGCTGATCTGACAGGAGGCGGTAATGCGAGCGATGGGGAGTGGCTCTAAATACAGATGAAGCTTTGCTCGCTCGCCCGCCGCTCACCTCCTGCTGTGCAGCCCGGTTCCTAACAGGCCGCGGACCGGTACCAGTCCGCGGCCCGGGGACCCCTGTTCTAGAGGGTAGCTGAGCATGCTGTTTGATATACAGCGCTGCTTTCAGTTTCAAGTGTTATTGTGACATATATTCCAGGAATACAATTCTCTCTTCCTACAGTAATGTACACTGGGGTGGGGGAGTGCAGGGAGGGTCACAGTTTGTGTAACAGTAGAACACATGAAAATTCCTTGGTGTCTTTAAATATGGTTTGGATCACACAGTGCTCCTAAATATAGAGGGTTACTTGAGCGCACTGGCACCGCGCACCCCAGCTGGACCAGCTCTTCTCTCGATTTCGATGGTGGCTTTAAATGAACAGCCTTTGCAAGTGAGGGCAACGGCGCCGCATTTCTGTTTCAGGAGCGCCCCCCCTGGTGCCAAGTTCTTCTCCGTGAAATGCAGCCCTACGGTGCAGTACAGGATCGAGAACTCTCCCCAGGATGGAGGAGGAGAGACCCCCATGCTCACCGAGAAGTCCATTCTCTTCATCACGATGGCGGCGGCGAGCGAGCAGCCTGGAGAGAGCAAGGTCGGCGGGTTCCTTCAAGCTGTTGGGCCTTCTTTTCTTTGGGGTTGCGATTTCCCCTCTGCACCTCCCGCTAACAGTGACTCGCCACACTGCTGATGCAGAAACTCCATCTCTGTACCTTGGAGCTCGTATTTGCCACAGTTGGCGTCTTTGTCAGAGCCTTTGGTGTCAACATATCAGCTAATCCACAGATACAGTGGTGACTGAAAGTATGTGAACCTCCTGTGTCCCTTAGTTTTACCAGAAATTGGGTATTTAGTGAGAATCAGTGTTTCTCATGTGACATAACAGGAGTGTAATGACCAATTCCATATGTTGCTTTAGAGGAAATCATGTGTGTAGTAGAAACACACAAGTAGTGCAGGTGAAAAAATAAGTGAAGTCCAAGTTACACTGGTTACACCAAGTAGGTAAGTATAGGGAGAGCTGGTACTGTAGTGGTTAGAGGTGCTACCTTAGGACCCACAGGGTGCTGGTTTGAATCTCACTGTGGGCTGTAAAAATAACCCCCTTTGTACAAATGAGTAAGTAATTGTAGGTAAATCAACACTGAATGTTGCTTTGGAGAAAAGTGTCAGATAAATGTAAGAATTGGGTGTGTAAATCATAATGCATTTGTTTCAGTATTTTATATGAGAATAATGACCATTCCGGTGGGTTCACACACTCCGAAGCAGCACTGTATGAGTGGATCATCAACCCTGGTCTGACACAGCAAGAAGCAGAGTAATGAAATTAACTCTGATGTGGTTCAGTTTTACACTGGATTTGCAGTAAACCGATGGGTGGCTACACTATAGTATGAGTCTAGGTTACACCTTTGTGTTGACTTATGGGCACAGCTGTCAGAGAAGAGTGTCAACACCCTTTTGAAGATGCGGGAGGAGACAGGCCTGTAACTGCCGTGTCTCATGCCGCCTACAGCTCTCCGTGAGGTTCTATGGACAGAAGATGGAGAAGGTGGACACGGCCGTGGTTCACCTCACAGCTGTTGGTAAGATAACGGATGTGGGAAGTCCAGTCTGTTCCCATTGCGAGCTCTGCAGGGCTGCTAAAAAACCCCTTTTCTTTAAATGCTTTCTCAGTCATGGAAAGATAAGAGATTATGAGTTGTAAATGATTAACTATGAATTACACTAGCAAATATTTGTGTAATTTTCCAGTGCTTGGTTTGCATGTATAACTTCGTGGTGTGGAATTTTAGAAGTAACGATTTGACTACGAGGGATGCGGTGGCACAGCGGGTTTGGCCAGATCCTGTTCTCCGGTGGGTCTGGGTTTTGAGTCCTACTTGGGGTGCCTTGTGATGGACTGGCGTCCCGTCCTGAGTGTGTCCCCTCCCCCTCCAGCCTTATGCCCTGTGTTGCTGGGTTAGGCTCTGGCTTATCTGTGTGATTTGACTATAGAAACACAATAGCTGTAGCCAATAATTTAACTGAAAATCACTGTACAATTTCTTACTATTGTGCAGTATTAGTTTTCACCGTTGAGTTTTTTAAGATTAGTAGACTAAATTAAATCTGGCAGCATATTTCATTCACTTTAAAGGCTTTCATTTTAAATCAGTTGTCTTGACTGCATGAGGGCAAAGTAATTAAGCATTACAATCTAATGTTTATTCAGGATAATTTGATGAAGAACTGGAATAGCTTCTCCTTTTTTTTTTTTTTACTTTGGCAGAGAACAAACATTAAGACCTAATTTATTTTTTGTGTGAATGAACACAGTCCTGTTCTTTGGCAGAGATCTCCCTGGATGTGGATGCTGACCGAGATGGCGTTGTCGAGAAGAATAACCCCAACAAGGTGGGCTTTGTTTCCTTTGTCCAAAGGACACTAGTTTTACTGAGAAAGGGGTTGAAACAAGGACACGGACCTCTTTTCCCACGCATACAAAGACGTATTTTGCCAACACGGTATGCTTTTGCAGACAGTCTGCTTTTAGTGGTCAATGTTGCTGAATAAAGAGTAATTCAGTAGATCGATAGCCAGATGTTGCAAGTTGAAATCCCAGATGGGGCTCTTCCGTTTGATTAATACATCTTATTTGACTTGTCACATTTCAATTCATGATCCATTTATTCAGTTCCATATTTTCATTAATCTGTTTAAAACTGTGCTAATTCCTCATGTATTAAGTGTGTGTGTTGGTAAAACGAGGGGTGAGAGTTCCCCTTTTTGCCCCGTTCATATCAGCCCATGTCTCAGAGTGACTGTGAACCCCACAGGGCTCATGGAAGTGGGGTCCCAACGGACATGGGGCCATCCTCCTGGTCAACTGTGACTCTGAGTGGACCATCAAGAAAAAAGTCGACAGCGAAAGCGAGGAAATAACAAGAGTCTCGGGTGGGTTTGAAAACATTCCTCGGGTAATTGTGTGCCCTGAATTCCCCAGAGACCGAGAAACAGAGCTTCGGAACCCCTCATCATGGAGAATGAAGGGTTTGCTGACTTTTTTCCTTTGCCGGGCACTGAAGCGCCTTTTTTGCTGTTTCCTGGCTTCCCTGACTCAGTTTTGCTTCCTCTCTCAGTTGTAAGAGTCAGAGGCTTCAAGAACACATTTAGCCAGTTTGTAATCTGCCTTTTTTTGTTTTAATAAGCTTCCTGTCTCAAAGTGAGAAGAAGCTTCTGGTGCCGTATGGGTTGAATTGCGCTCCACTTGGTCAAAAAACCTACGGCTGCGTAGTTGAGCTGTAAACAAACCATTTGGGTAGAATTTTCTTCAGAAAGACTGGTGTGTGGCCACAAGCATGTCGTTTAACAGTAAACAATCCATTTGGTTATAAATGCCTCGCAAAAGACCATAGAGAATCGTCAGAGGTCTAGGATTGCATCCCCAAAAACTGCAATCAGTAGCTTTTGTGCACAAAATTGAAGGGAGACTAAAAATATAACATAATACATAAACGTAAAGCCACTGATCTCTGCCGCACCCAAAGGCTCCAGGACTTAGACTTATTCTCTTACCTGATGCGTTTCCTTTAAGCTACTCACAGTTACTGACTCATTTCTAGAGTTTTTTTTTCTTTTTTTTTACTGGAGTAAAGCAAGGTAAGTACCTCAGTGCAAGGGTCCTACACCTGTAGGTGGGATTCAAACCTGTAACTTGTGGGTCCAAAGGAAGCAGCTCTAAGGACTACACTACCAGCTGTCCCCAGCCAGGGGTGGGGACTCCCCTACATGTTGAGTGTATATGTGTGTAAAAAGTGACCTTGTGTAACACTGGTGTAAAGTCATTGTTTTTCGTGCTCTGGGAAATTATTAGGCGTAAGTAGTCAATATTTGGCAGCATATTGTAATCTATGTACTTAATAAAAGATATTCTCTTTCCGTGCACAGAAACTAGTTTTGACAGCAGCGTTATAACTGTTTATGTGTTACTCCAGAAGCACAGCTTTCATTTAGGGTGAAAATTAATCTTTTTCTAACACTGTTTGGTGGATAGACCTCTAATTGAATTTAAATTATTCTGAAACTACCGCTACAGAGCAGAATAAACTGATGGCGTTCATGAGACAATGAAACAGTAACAACTAGCATGCAAAAAACACAAGAAAATAGCTACTTGTGTAGGTGTTAGTGCTCTTGCCTTTGGCACCTATCGTCAACAACCACTCATCCCAAGCCTTACCTGGCAACACAGGGCACAAGGTCAAGGGGACACACCCAGGATGAGATACCAGTCCACAGCAAGGCACCCCAAGCAGGGCTTGAACCCCAGTCTCGCTACACAGTATGCACCAGCTGAACCTGCTGCGCCACCATGCCCTTCGACTACAAGATAACAGGTTCAAATCCCACCTCCAGCTGTAGTACTGTTATGTCAAGTCAAGTCAAAGCGGCTTTATTGTCATTTCAACCCTCTACAGCTGGTACAGAACACAGTGAAACGAAACAACGTTTCTCCAGGACCGTGGTGCAACATAAAACAACATAAAGTTACTTACACAGGACTACATAAAGTGCACGTGTGCAAAACAGCACAAGACAGTACAGTCATTACTAAACAAAACAATAAACATAGTAAAAAAACAGAAGATATTATAATATAATAATAAATACTATAGATATAAATATACGCCAAAAAATTGCAAAGGGGGTGTAATGGTGTACAGTTGAGTATGGATGTTTGTGTGTGTGGGTTGGTGTCAGTCCAGTCCACCCAGTCCATGTAAGGTACTTCCCCTAAACTGCTCCAGTTAAATTACCCAGGTGTGTAAATAACTGTAAGTTACTTTTGAGAGAAGTGTCAGATAAATATAAAATATATCTGGATGAGAGATGTTGATAATCTGCTGTCTTTGAAACATATACAGTACAAAATACTGTCCATCTCTGGCTCATGAGGATGGAAGTCCTTCTGATCTTAAAATAAAAGTCAGTTGTCTGATTTACACCTGAAAGTGAAGTGCTTTGCAGTGCAAGTAATGACTGGTAAAGGGTATGGACACCTGTCCCTCTCGGTCCAAACCACTGGGCTGTAACCTTTTCCTTTTGAGTTGTATTATGTACTGCTGGTATGTCTTTCCATTACCCTAGTATATCGATTATTTCTCTATGTTGTTATGACCCAGGTCTGTTAATGACAAAAAAATAATTAAAACATATGGGTAGCTGAGGGGTAATAGGATGCCCTAAAGCCCTTGGTTGTCGATGTTGTGTACGCCCACCTTCTCGTGTGGTCCACGAGCAAATCCCAAGTTTGTGACCTTGTCCTGTGCCTCTCTGCAGACCTCAAGGACATGTCCCGGATGCTTCTACGAACCAGAGGGCCCTCTCAGCTGCCTGAAGGCTACAAGTTGGTCATGCACATCTCTCAAACAGACAGCGAGGGCATCAGGGTCTTCCAATCCCGGGTGCAGTCAGGGGGTGCCTCTCAAAACCTGCTTAGTAAGTCCCGTGTCCCTCATCATCCTGGTACTGCCTGGAAACCTGAATGTGAACGTGAATGTGCCAATTCCAGATCTTTCCGCGATGAATGACTCCAAAACTGTAAGAGCCAAGCATATTGCTTGGAGCACATTTTTTTTAATGTGGAAAAACAGATTCGGCGAGGCTGACGGGAACATGCTGATGTGTTCCTACAGAGAAGATTATCTACAAGACCTTCCTTAAGGAGTTCCCTTTGGTGCTGAGCAACAAAGTTCTGTCCCAGGAAGTGCCCTACGTAGGGGGTGTCGCTGTGACAGAGTTCTTTGTGGAGGGTCTGCGGTTCCCAGACAAAGATTTTGATGGCCTGGTCACTATCCACCTCAGTGTGCTGGAGCCCATCGCCCAGGTCGGTGTGCTTCATGTGTCGTTCAGAAGATCCGGCTGTATGACCACTGTAGATCTCATGTCTCTCGGCTGAGTGCTCATTGCTGTCCTTCCTGCAGTGTTGGTGGCAGAACACTGTTTCCCTGTAGTAGTACAATGTGTCGCTGCTGTTTTGGGCAGGACTTCCCAGAGACGCCCATCTTTACAGACAAGGTGGTGTTCCGCATGGCCCCTTGGATCATGACGCCCAACACTCTGCCCCCAGTCGAGGTGTTTGTGTGCAGGTGAGAGGAACAGCAACCCCAGTGCCAGAGGGGTATGGACAGGATCGGTGTCCATGCCTCTTCCTGCTCGGTCCCGTTACCGAAAGCAGCGATGGTGGCACCAGCTAAAATGTGCTATTTCTTTGGTCGAATTTCAGCGTGTCAGATAACTACAAGTTCCTGAAAGACATGAAGAAGTTGGTCCAGCAGAGCGGCTATAAGCTCACGATTTGCCACGAGTACATGAATCGAGGAGACCGTTGGATGCAGGTACCAGAGACGAAGGCACTCGGATGATCCCCTGGTGGAGCCTCGCAGAAGCATCACAGACACCAGTGATTTATTCATCCCGTTGAGGACCAGTGTGTTGGGTTGTGTGACTCCTGCCTCTCTCCCTGCACAGGATGAGATAGAGTTTGGCTACATCGATTCTCCTCATCAGAGATTTCCTGTGGTGCTGGACTCCCCACGCGATCGAGAGCTTGGAGAGTTCCCTTATGAAGTGCTGCTGGTAGGAAACACAGCTACACGGACTGCGTGTGACATGCAGGAATCCGCTCAAACATACGCAGTTACACCATTGGGAGTAATTTACTCTGGATGCGTGTGTACAATGTAGCATGTAGTGTAGTGTTTAGAGCTGCTACCTATGCACCCAAAGGTCCGTGGTCCCAGTTAGTGCTCCGTTATGCTTCACCCGAAATCTTTGGTCTCCAAGGTTAGGTAATCATCTTCACCATGATTTATCCACTGATGCAGCAGGGTATTCTTACTGTGCCAGTTTGGTTCACTTGATCAAGGGCGCTACAGCAGAAGGTGACATCCAACGGGGGGCCCTCAGATGGTAGGGGGACGACACTCAGTAGTACACCACCCAGCTGTCCTCAGGGCATCCGGTCGCATAGTGGTTAAAGGTGCTGCCTTTGGACCGCTCTTGGCCAAGCGAACACTTAGCAAACTGGTTTTACCACGGGAACCCGCGCACACTCACCGACCTCTGCTTTGATTCGACTCGCCCCTCAAGGGTCCAGACTTCGGCTATGTGACCAGAGTGCCTCTGCATGAGGAGGTCAGCAGCCTGGATTCATTTGGCAACCTGGAGGTTAGCCCCCCTGTCACAGTAAACGGGAAGAGTTACCCCCTCGGCAGGATCATCATCGGAGTAGCCTTTCCCACGTAAGTACCACGGATCTGGGCCTTGCTCAGCGCCGGTCCCGCTGAGCCGCCTGATGGTAGGACTTGAGCCTAGAGGCCTTGATGTTATGCAGGGAAGCATAATGGGAGTCATGGGGTGGAAAGAAAGTGGTATTTTGGGGTAACTGAACAAATTCTGGGGAAAAAATGTCAGTATTGTAAGGCAGTGTAGTGTACACTTGAAAATAACAATGTAAGAAATTGGACTGAACGATCATCCGTGTACCTCCATCAGGACCGTCCAGGGACGAAACATGACCAAAGTAGTCCAAGACTTTTTGTGGGCTCAGAAGGTGCAGGAGCCCATTGCGCTCTACTCTGACTGGCTCTGCGTGGGTCATGTGGACGAGTTCATGACTTTTGTCCCAGCTCCAGATAGAAAGGTACGCCCAGTCATTTTTTTGTACATTTTAACACTGGACTCCATCAGTTCTGTCTCAAGAGCTCTGTTGCGGGGGGCTTTCTGAAGAAATGGTGCACTGGCGAAATACAAGGTGGAGGTGAATAGTGCATCTACTGATGGTGTTTTCTGACAGGGGTTCAGGCTGCTGTTGGCCAGTCCAGATGCAGCATACAAATTGTTCAGAAGGCTGCAACAAGATGGCCATGGACAAGCCAAGATGTTTGATGGTAGGATCCAAATGGACAGTTTTCCCTTTAATTTATTACTTGACCATCATCTTGTACCATCACTTGATAGAATTTATGATGAGCCTTTAATAAGGTCATCTTCTAAAGGTCTTGGAGACACTGAAGAGATTCCCCTGGACGACCTCTTGAGTAACACTCAGCTCCAGAATGAAAACAGTTACGTTCAGGTAAGGTTCCGATTTGGACCTGCATTAGTAACGCACATTAATTAATAATAGCATATTAATCATTTGGTGGTATGGTGGTGCAGTGAGTAGTGCTGCAACCTTACAGCACCCTGGTGGCTCCGGTGTACGTTCGAATCCACCTCAGTCTGTATAGGGTTTGTATGTCCTACAAGGGTTTCCTCTTGAGTGCTCTGGTTTCCTCCCACAGTCCAAAGATATGCAGTTCAGACAAATTGGCAATGCTAAATTGCCCATTGTGTGCATATGTAGCTGTCCTGTGATGGACTGGCATCCTGTTCAGGATGTTGTAGCCCTCCCACCCCCCACCTTTTGCCCACTGATTCTGGGATAAGCTCCAGACCACTGCGACTCCGACGAAGACAAATGTTTAGCGGAAGTGAGTGTGAGAGGAATATTCTCTACAGTCAGTCACAGCTCACAGTGAATTTGGCCTGAGGTCACTGATAAAACTACACACACACACACACACACACACACACACACACACACACACACACACACACACACACACACACACACACATCGACTGAAACGGCTTGTCCCAAGCGGGGGTTGCGGGGAGCCGGAGCCCAACCCGGCAACAGAGGGCACAAGGCTGGAGGTGGAGGGGACGGGATGCCAGTCCGTCACAAGTCACCCCAAGCAGAACTCAAACCCCAGACCCACCAGAGAGCAGGCACAGACCAAACCCGCTGTACCACCACACCCCCTGCTGTTAATACAATAGCTAATATTTCACACATAGAACAATTAAACAGTGGCTACATGTGTGCATTCGGGCAGCAGTAACATTACATGTATTTTTGAGGGTTTTCTCAGAAACATCATATGGTAAATGTGTGGCAACAGGGTTTATGGGGAATATGATGATATTTTGATGATATTTTGACAAACAGAGCTGTATAGACTGGAACCGGGATGTTCTGAAGAGAGAGCTGGGCCTGGATGACGACGACATCATTGACCTGCCCATCCTTTTCAAACTGTTGGAGGAGAACTATCGGGCTGCGGCCCTCTATCCTGACATGGTGAGGCCCCGCATTGTGGATCTTTAACTATTTGTGCTGACAAACACACTTCGGGAAGGTCCTCATCGCCAGGCATTGAAGTCCGTAGTCTGAAAGCTTTGTGGGGCACAGTGTAACTATTGAGTCTTGATACTTAACCTCAATTCCTTTAGTTAAAAAAAAAAAATCACTGTATTCTTCTACACAGGGATCAGTGTGTCTTGTTTTGCCTGTTCCAGGTGAACATGATTGTGCTGGGTAAGAACCTGGGCATTCCCAAACCGTTCGGCCCCAAGGTGAACGGCCGCTGTGCCCTAGAGGCCCATATGTGCTCTTTGATGGAGGGCCTGGGCCTCCGCTGCACTTTCATCGACGACTTTGCCTCGTACCACAAGAAGCTGGGCGAAGTGCACTGTGGCTCCAATGTGCGCCGTGAGCCGTTCCCCTTCAAGTGGTGGAACCTGAAGCTGTGAGAGCCGAGGATGGTCCCAGGCGGAGGGATGGGGCAGCAATTATCAGCAGTCCTTGGTGGTGGTGACCGTGCTGGGGAATCAGGCTGGTGCAAAGGGCTGTAAGTGGTGTATGATTCTATACTGCTTGCATTTATCTGACACTTTTCTCTAGAACGACTTAGTTATTTACTCATTTATACGTAGTGATGTGTAAAACTGATTATTTAATTGAGTGTCTGCAGTAAACTGCACAAGGGTCAGCTGGTAGCCTACGGGTTAGAACTGCTGTCTTTGGACCCAAAGGTTGCAGGTTTCAATCCCACCCCTAGCTGTAATACCCTTGATCAAGGCACTTGCCCTAAATTGATTCAGTAAAATTACCCAGCTAGGTCACCTGTCTAGTGCTGGTACACACCATGCAGTTTACCCCAGGTGACCCCAGCGTAGCTACACACTCCGTCATTGTTACAACACAGTAAAACTAACTCGGAACAGACCGGAAGGTGAAAAGATCACCAAATTACATATACATTTATTCATTTAGAAGACGCTTTTCCCCAGAGCGACGTACATCTCGCAGAAAAAATAATGTATTCATTCATTACAGGATTCAAATGAACTCTGAACTGTTGTCAAAAGCCGTGTGGAATTTTTGGAGAATTAACTGAAACATCTAAAGAGTTTGGGTCCTAAACCAACAGTCTGTGCTGATTGCGTTTATGCGTGTGTGTTCTGCTGAAAGGGTTAAACAGTAACACTGGGTCACTTACGGATCACACTTTTAAACACTTAAAAGGGAGGGGGAAAAAAAAAAAAAAAACTTAGATTAAGTGTGAAAAGATCATAATGTTAGTGGAATCTAGTATTTTTAATCATATTTTTAACCATTTTAACATAAAATTACTTCTCTAGAATGGTTTGTGCTTTGACTTTGTTAACCCTTTCACTTCATGGTCCACACCTTGTACTTCTTCTGTGTCTATTGGTAATATTCCCGTGTTGGGAGAGGGTGTATATCACAATAAAATTAATTTACTCCAGCATTTTCATGTATTGAAGGAAAATCTTGTCTTGATTTTTATCGAACTGGATTGTGCGATCTAACAAAACGTGTGGTAAAGACAGGGAAAAAAAAAAATCATACCATCATGCAGAAATGGACTTGTTTTTGTCTTAATTTAATTTTTTCTTTTGTCCGTTATGTACAGAAGAATTAATGCATTATGTACAAATATGACTTTTGAACAGGATCTCAATTCAGCAGTTAAAACCAAAGCAACAGTTACAATCATTGTTTCAATGAGTCACACTGCAAGTGCAAAAGTTCCGGAAAACGAAGGACGTGCTGTGGGTCACATGGCTTTTCCTCATTACTCAGATTCCTCCCCCCCAGGAAACAACAAACAACGGAGAAGAGAACCTGCAGGGGGTCCACAGGACGTGGCGCTGCTTCGGTCCAAACCCGTCAGGGTGCAGGAACCCGCCGCCCTTTTACACATACACACAATAAACTGTTTTCGTTTTCAAATTGTTTTCGAGCCCAGTGCTGTTGGACCTTTGAGATGAGCAGACAGTTGAGCGCTGTCCTTTTTCTGGTTCATCATGGTGTCCAGCTCCACTATGTCTGGTTTTCATAAGTGAACGGGCAGCACACGTACTCCCAGAGTGGACATGGCCGAAGAGATCTTTCACAGAGCCAAAGATCTTCCACGTTGAGGGTTTGGGCCTCATCGGGACTTGCGTGGACACCAGGGAGACTGAGAACTACAGGACGACTGAATTTGGACCTGGAAAACCCATGAACCTGGAAGGCTGAGTCCAGGAGGGTACAATTCCAGAAAGGTGCCGGTGACTGAATGTAGTGATTAAGCTGAAAAACTCTTTCCCTCCCAGCTCCTGTATGTGAGCAGAGCCAGAAAACACAATGGACTCGGTATCACGGTATTCCAGAACCAACAATGTTTTTTTTTTCTCCATTTCCCAGCCTCCCAACATGTCATAATTTGGCACATGTAACATTCACCTCCATTTATTACTTAGGACCAGAGTAAAACTGCAATTATATTGCAATCGGGCTTTTTATATCGTTTATTGTTACTGAAAGCAGCTTTCAAAGAGCACAGACACAGCCAGACGGACCGTTGAGAACGCACGTGGAGCACGAGAACAGCAGCAGAACGCAGTGGGTCGCGCTGCGGACACGATTATGTACAAAGTTCGTTCGGGTCGCCCAAGGAACCCTGATCTCGTACGTTTTACATTCAGCCGGAGCGCCGAGCGCCACTGAACTTCCTCCTCTGTCTCCCCAGCCATCGGCCTTCAGGACAACTTGATTTAAAAGGCAACATCAGATTTCACAGTAGCAAAGCGTTCCATGATCACACTGGAAGTCCGGGCCATGTGAGCTATTTGACGGCTTCCCTAAATAACGGCACCTCCAGTGACTCACGTGTCTTTTCCTAAGAACGTCTCCGGAAAAAGAAATAGGAAATCACAACCCAAATTACACACAGTCCCGTCTCTTCAATCGGAGAAAGTCACCGCAAATACGTGTTTTCTTAAATTCAGGTTTGCGAACCAGCATTTAGATTTTTTTCCTCCATTTTTTTTTTAATTTGTCATCATGAGGTCAAACTCTACGCTGTATGTCTGTACATCCTCAATATATACATAAATTAACATGAAAATTAACTTTAAATCAGACTGGAAGCCGCTACGTCAGCTGTCCCCCCACGGTGTAAAAAGACGTTTACTTCCTCCAGCCAGCAACACGGTCTCTTTGGTACGAACACGAGAAACACACAACTTTCATGTACGAGAAACGTCAAGGTACGGTTCACAACATCGGCCACATAACAGCGTAAATAAAGGACAAAAGGTCAAAGGACACCGTTCGAAGGAGCCTTGTGCAAAGTAAAAGCGCATAACCTTCACCGGAAGCAATCTGTGTGTTGTGTATATGTGTGTGTGTGTGTGTGTGTGTGTGTCTGTGTGTGTGAGAGAGAGACAGCGGTGCGGAGATCCATCTTGCAGAAAATCCACGCTTCCCTTGTGACGACTCCAGCAGGTGCCAGAATTAAACGTTGCTTTTCATTGCCGAGCTGCGCTTTTGCTCTAAAACGTATTGCATGACTTTTGAAAGCGCCGTTTCCTCTGATAAACACTATTTTTACCCTCACAGATGTTTTTCATCAGAATATCCCTTGTGAGCACACACAGGGGTCCCTCCTGACGTCCCTCAACCGTTCACAGTGTACGCAGTCCAGCGCTGATGACATTTGCTGAAGCCACAGGGAGGCTCTGCTGCTGAACACGGGATTTTGCAGATTAAGTTGATCACGATGACGATTTCAATTTTGCATAAGCAGCGATGGCAATTCCTCGCCCCCCAAGGGACCAGGACACATGCAGGCCACGGCACTCGTTGGGGACGAGTTTTTGTCCTGGTCGCCTCCACGCAGTTCGGCGTCTCCGCCGTCAGTGGCGGCAGAAAAGTCAGGTGACGGTGGAGGGATCGTCTGCGGACAGCGCGGGCGGAAGCAGAGACGAGCATGGAATGAAGCGAGCGAGCGAGCGGACGGACGGGCAAAGGAAACACAAGCTCAGAGGGAGGTGGTCCCTGTCAAGCGCCCCCCTGTCCTCCGTCCAGGTTCCCGGCTCCCTGCTGTAATTCTGTGGGCGATCGCGCCGCTGCCTGGACCGATGTTGTGGGTGTTACCGTAGCATCACCGCCTGGTGGCAAGCTGGCTGGGGTACTCGTTCTCGGTGCAGCCGAACACCCTCCTCCATCCTGACTCCTCCGCTGGGGGTCCCTTATGGCAATGCTGGGAGCACAGAAAGGAGCCCCGTGAGTGTCTCGCAGCAGGACGCTCCGTCCCTGGTGTCCAAAGTCTGACACCGCGAGACTTGCAGAAGCACGGCGGTGCAGCGGGGACAAGACTCCAGGAATGCGTCTCACTTGGCGTTTCTCCCCTGACCTTTCCATCATAATGTCCGTCCAGCCCACGAGCTGCTGCCTCGTCGACGTGGACGGACGCCAGCGGAAGCGCCGGATTACGACGTGCCGCAAGAAAGCGCTGGAATATTCCTGATCGGCAGGGCGGCCCAGTGGAAAGAGCAGAGACAGGTAGCACCCCAGCCCCGCTTCAAGAAATGACCGCAAACGCCCGGACAAAACAGGCACTTCCACCACATTGGTGCTTTACATAAAACGATGTAAAATAACAGTGTTACAACATGTTTCACAGTTCATAGCCATGTCGATGTTTGCGTCGATTATGATCAGTTAAAGTCAACTGATTAGAAAAATACCACTAGTTCTTCTAGACAGTCAGTTTTAGCCACAGGATCTTGCTTTTGCTATTTTATAAAATTTTTCAAGAATTTATGCTCAAGCATATAAGGAACACAGATTTCAAATGCCATTAACAAACACACACACACACATACATCATCTGAAACCGCTTGTCCCGTACGGCGTTGCGGGGAGCCGGAGCCTAACCCGGCAACACAGGGCGAAAGGCTGGAAGGGGAGGGGACACACCCAGGACGGGACACCAGTCCATTGCAGGGCACCCCAAGCGGGACTCGAACCCCAGACCCACCAGAGAGCAGGACCCGGTCCAACCCACTGCACCCCCGTGCCCCCAACCTATTAATGAACCAAAAAAAAAAAAAAATTACATAGATATTCTGGAACATTTTAGAAAAGCACTGAAACATAACTATTGGAAGATTCTAGAAGGCACCAGGACATTCTAGAAAAAAATCTAAATATTCTTGGAAGCATCAGATCCTAAAAAGTACTGGAATATTCTGTTTGCAACCCGGTGCCAAAATTCATCAAAATTTGCTAATGTCAAGAATGTAGAATATTTTTCTATAAATTAACATATATTTTGAACTAATGCCAGAAGTACGATTAATGTATCAAAACTAAACAGAATGGGGGGGGTCAACATAACATTTTTCTACATTGTCTTATTTGATATTTTTTAGCCTACAAAATGCACCGTCACACTGCAAGTACTGTTGGACAATGGAGTTATACTTCAGAGCCCAGTAGCTCTCTGTGTGTGTGTGTGTGTGTGTGTGTGTGTGTGTGTGTGTGTGTGTGTGTGTGTGTGTGTGTCTCCCCAACCCACACGCGGCAGTGGCTCACCTGTTGATGGATGTCCATGAAGGGCTCAGGCAGGAGGGACTAGCAGTTCTGCTCGGGACACAGAGAAAGGCAGCACCGTGAGACACTGTGCTGGACGACATCAGGACAGACTTCAGGGCACGGACCTCGAAACACGAGCACATCGGAGTGCGGTGCGGGAAGGGCCTCCATCACCAACACACCTTCATTAGTCCACGGTGTGTGACAGGATCATCCAGAAACACACACACGCACACACAGAGCCGTGGAAACACAGTCCAGGCGATATACAGTGATTGCGGGCTGCGTTGCACTTGCTTTCGAAGGAAGGCCCGTCCACCCAAAGCAGGAGGAGGCTCTATGGCGGTGGGTCAGAAAGCCTGCTGGGACTGAATGTGGACGGCAAACGCGGTGCGGGACACACCAGGGGCGTAGAACATGCCACGAGACCAAAACATTTCTCTGCATCCTCACCGAAGAGGACTTGTCCTGGGAGCGCTCCGGTTTACATCGGGTCTCGGGCCTGGCTGCTTCGGTCGGGTGTGGCCGCCCAGGGGCTGTGGAGACATGGGACGCACACTCTGTGATCAGGGTGAGACAAGAGACACAGCCAAAGAGCTCACGTAGCTGCTGGACCGCGAGACGCTTTGGCGGGAGGCGAGCTGCGAACCCGTCACCCGGGCCTAGAGCCTCTCTCACCTGGCGAGTTGCTCACGCTGCTGCTGCTGGCACTGTCCTCCACCCAGGAGCTGTAGACAAAGGAGTCCCGCTTATGTGGCGTTCCAGCAGAGGACAGGCTCTCCTGCAGCGAGAACGGAGACACACGCTCACTCTCTCACACACACACACACACACACACACACACACATGTATGTACAGTGCAGCTTGAAAGTATGTGAACCCTATGGGGATGCTCATTATTCTTGTGTATAAAATATTAAAATAAACATACAAAACCAAAATACTAAATCAGAAAATGTATAAAATGAATGAATGACCATGATTTACACACCTGATCCTACTTACCTACTTGGTGTAACCAATGCAACTTGGGCTTCAGTTATTTTTTCACCTGCACTACTTGTGTGTTTCTACTACGCACGATTTCCTCTGAAGCAACATATGGAATTGATCATTACACACCTATTATGTCACGAGAAACACTAATTCTTTTTAAATAACCATTAAAGTGAGGGACAGAGGGGTTCACATACATTGAAGCAGCACTGTGTACAAAACTTTCCTTTTTTCTCCAGCGTGAATCCAGTGAAAGACGGTGATTCACAGCTCTCTATGATCCCCAGAATAACAGTTAAAATTATCTGTTGTGACACATCGAACTCGATGGACATGGAACTCGACTCAATGGTTCTTCCATCCATCCTCCTGTCCTATTAAAGAAGACGGACTGCGGCGGGAGCGCCCCGATCGGAAAGGTGCCCACCAAGCCGGTGTCGTACTCCTCCACGGCCTCTTGCTCGTTCTCCTCCACCACGCTGGCAAAGCTGCTTGCGTTGGACGAGGAGCGGGACAGGTCGTTTCCTTCTGGGATGGAGGGAGCCCTGCAACACATGGCAGAGCTGCACACCTGGGTTATTCTCTCACTGACTGTTATACATCTTATTTTATAACATTATTATTATTCATTATTTTATTTTATCCCATCTTATGTCTTATTTTATCTTACACTGGAACTGCATCTCCCAGATTGCATGTCTTCTCAATACCACCAGGTGGCAGTAGAGCCCCAGTAGTGGACAGAGAGACACATCTGGACTCCCATCACTGTTCAACTGAACTGCTCATTTCTAGGTCTCCTAAGTTTGAACTGCAGATTGTCTTTTATTACTTGATTTTTATCACGATTACAACCCACGGTCTGAGGTTGAAATTCCAGTGATTCCTGAGTATTGGAATTATTTCCTCAGTTTGAAGATTCCCATCCTGTCCCACAGTAAAGGGTCCACCTATTTTGTGTTGTTTCCATCGCTCAGATAAGACCTAGACAAGTTCAAGGGCAGCTGGTAGCGTACTGGTTAGGTCACAGGTTCAAATCCCACCTCCAGCTGTAGTACCCTTGAGCAAGGTACTTACCCTAAATTGCTCCACTGAAATTACCCAGCTGTATAAATGGGTAAATCACAGCAGGTACACTAACATCGTAAAGAAAAAAGACTGCACAAGTCTCCCGAACGTGGCGCACGTCACTTTGTATAAAAAGCACATGTGACTGTGAAGCACAACAACTGAATGCTCTGCGCCAAAAATCTACAGCACATACTGTCCCCCTATTTATTTGTTATTTATGCTCCTACAGCTCACGCCACTCTCTCTGGTGTTTTATTGTTTCTCTTGCTACAGTGTAAGTTATGCCCTGTATAGTTTTCTTTGTACTGTATATTATATGTAAATATTTAGTATTATTAATATTGTCTGTGTATATTGTATATTATGTATATTGTTGCCATGCTCTGGCCTGTATACTGCACTGTCTTACACTGTATGTCCCACGTGGCACAGAAGTCCAAGAGAATCGAAATCTCGTTCCCCTCTAAGTCGCTTTGAGTAAAAGCATCAGAGAAATTAATAAATGTAATTCCTTGTTTGGTGGAGTTGGTATGTTCTCCCTGTGTCTGGATGGGCTTCCTCTGGGTGCTCAGGTTTCCTCCCGTGGTCCAAAGAAATGTGGTTTAGTGAATGAGAGACTCTTAATTGTCTGGTGAGTGGTGCTACTCTGCAATGGACTGGAGATCCATTGAGTGTGTAGCCTCCCCAGCCTTGTTCCCAGTGATCCCAGTATAGGTTCCTGCCCACTGTGACCCTGACCAGGATAAGCAGTAAGGCACTGCAGGAGCTCACCATATGTTCTGGACCCACAATGCACCTCATGCAAATGCAGTAGTAATGAAACTGAAGTGAGGGATTCAAGACTCCTGGGGTAAATGAGAGCGCTCGCAGTGCGCCACTCACCTGTTCCTTGTGGTGGGCATCTCGGGAGAGCTGTGGTTGGACGAGTTGTCCGACTTGGGATCCTGAGAGACGTGTCCGCTGTCAGGTGTTTTCTGCGTGCTGGGGGAGCACTCTCTGCTGTGTGTGTGTGTGGGGGGGGCGACAAAATAGCATGTGTACATCTCCACTGATGCAGCTGAAGAGAGGTGATCCACAGGATACACTGCACTTTCCCCCTCCAGTTTCCAATACTGTCCACACCCGAGGACTCTGTCTCTCGTCCTGAGCTAGACGCTCCGTTCACCGACACCTTCGATCCTTCCTCTGCCTGCACTCCTACTGCCCGTAACATTCGTCCTGCTCACCTCCTCTCCTGCACCTCCTGAATGTTCTCAATGCCGATGGCGCTGCTCCGACGGGAGCTGAAGGGCCCGGACTTCTTCCTGGTGGGGCTTTTCCCAGGAATGATCAACGACTGAGAGAGACACGGAAAGACGAAGGTCAGAGGTCAGCGCACCGCAGCGCGGTACCGTCTCTACGGCGAGGATCAGAAAGTGGTGAAGACAGGACCTCAAAGAGGCTAAAACTTCAATTATGCTGCAGTAAGCTAATGAATCTTGAATAATGAAAATGTACTGAGAAGCGAGTTATTTGCAGGTACTTTTTGATGGAATGATGCCATGTGACCCAAGCACTGTTGCTCTCTTTTGACAAGCAGTGCAACGTGGGAGTCTAGGAACTTCCCCGAATTCTGAAGTTCGGCAAAAACACACGACTGCATGAGGAAAATCTGGTCTAGTGTACATCTAACACCACCAGAAATATGTTCAGTGCTTTTAAACGGAATCGGTGGCAAGACTAACTAGTCATCTTTACTCAGTTTCAGCACCTATATCTGCAATGTTATTATTGGCCGTCATTACTTGAGGTGAAGAACCCCTCCGCAGATACTGCTCATCCAAATCGCAAAGGACCACTTCGCTAGTGCGTGGGTGAACACGCGTCCCTGCCCGCTGATCTCTCGCCGAACTTCACTTTCGGCCTCATAGCTGTGAGCCTGAACGCCGATCTTTACTCCAAGCGTACAACTCTTTGAGAAAGTAATGTCTTCCAGTGGTCCACTTCAGTATTTCACTTCATTTCACTGCCTTTCGCTCTTGCCGTTATCACAAAGCTCGTAAATGCCGAAAATCATCTAAATGCCTATCACGTGCGTGCCCTTCATCGGAACTCTGCACCTGAGGTTTGTGGGCTCTGTTCGTAGCTGCCGAGGAAAGGGAAGGGATACCGAGTTGGGTATTTGTGCTGTTAACCTGGAGCGCTCGAAATTCTTCATCTAAGAGAGCTGCCAGGGAAAGAAAGCCTGGGTGCCACTAGACATGTACGTCTGCAGGAACATGTAGCGAGTCCCCGTGGGACGGTGTCTCGTCATGCACTAAGACAGAATGAGGGCAAAGGAGCAGAGAGAGAGAGAGAGAGAGAGTGAGAGGGAGAGAGAGTTATACATGAACCTCTTCTATGGTTCCTATCCCTATGGCACTGCCGCGGCGTCCGTATCTACTGGGACTTTTCCCCGGGACAAGCAATGACTGAATAGGATGGAGAGACAGAGAGAGGGGGTGGGAGAAAGGAGAGAGAGAGAGAGAGAGAAAACAACAACATGACATTTCATGCAGCAGGTAGCATACAAACCGCAATGTACAAAACAACGGCATAAAATGAAAAAATAAATCATCAGGCAAAAGGAGGAGGCACATCGAGGGCCGGTGGCGGAAACGCGGGACAGGAGGAGCCCGAGTAGAGCAGGGAGCCCAAAGCGGAGAACAGGAGAACGACACCTGTTGGGGGGAGCAGGGTGGAAAAGGCTGAGGAAGAAGAAGGCAAACACCAATCCAGGAGCTGAAGGCAGGATCGTGGGGAGAAGAAGAGCATGGAAAGAGAGAGGCGAGGAGGTGAGCAGGACACCGATCTGGGCACTGAAGAGCACAGCAGAGCGATGGGGTTGCCAATGGTGCAGTGGCTTCGCTGCTCAGGTCAACACTCAAAAACCTTAACATTTGCAAGGAGAAATGCTCAAAAGAAAAAGATGTTCATTCAAAGCAAACGTCATTTCCTCGGAAAGCCGCCCGTCAGCGTGCGGTCTTAGCGGAATCGGCGGTGGCCGACAGCGACCGCGGTGAACAGGTCACGGCACAACCATCCCGCTCCTCTTCTCTGCTTCCTGGGCAGTACAGAGAGCAAAGAGTAAGAAGGTTAAGCTCTGTGCCGAGCTGTTAAAACTGGTTCGGTAAGTACCATACTGCGGGAATGTTAAAACCCGGTGAGCACTTTCACCGTGTTGCTGCAGGTAAAAGCACTGTAAACTGTGACTAGGTAGTGGGATGCGATTCCCTGACTCTGCAAGGACGTTACGACCCAGGGACAAGAGGCAAGGCACCGGCGGCGCACGAACACCGAGCAGGAAGTGAGGCACAAACACGATGAAGAGAGAGGTCATCCAGCACCGCGGTCATGCAGGGTGCGAAGCCAGCGGCCGTGGGGACAGGCTCACGGTCCATGCAGACGAGCTCAGGGTGCTTGGATGAGCGGGATCGTTTATTCTGGAATCGACAGGCACGGAAACTGAACTTGGGGTCGAGGAACGCTTGCCGAAACTAGGACGGGCGTGAAAGAGCGGCAAAGAAAGGCAATGAGAAGGAGAGTGCGAGAGACAGAGGGAGAGAGAGGGCGTTGCCTGATTTTGGCTGCACCTTACACAGGGTTCGAGTTTAAACACTGTGAAGTCTACTTCCTGTCCCACCGCTCTCCAGCGCTCATCGGCTCCACACGGACCTTGCAAAACCCATCAATGCAGGACCCCAGAGGCCCCCATCGGAGGCCCGATGTTTCGCTCCGCTTCCACAAGTACTCAGTGAAGGAGCGGGTCGGGGTGTGACTCTTCCTGCAGCCAAGGAGAGGACCTGTGTGTGGAGACGTGCTCCGATGGAGCCACCGCGAGAGACGGCAGCACCTGGCAGAGGTGGGATTCGCCACCGTGCCGTAGCGCGTGGCTGTACGTACCTGAAGTCTACGGGGACATCGGGAAACTGGCCTGTGGGACATGGCGGTCGTGGCGGACACCTGTTGTACTGTTAGAAAGCAGTGTCTTGCACCAGAGTACAGTGTGTGAGATGCAGTGGGTGTGGTAAAGGAAAGGCTCCAGCGCAAACCATTACAGCAGCGTGTTCCTTTCCCCTAAAATTGTGTGGGATGGCGGCTTACGTCTGGGGTGTAAGGGTGCGAGGCTGGGGGTTGGGGGTTCAAGGAGCAAAAGAGGGTGCAGTGCATGGGAGGACAGGGATCGTGGCTTATGCCGGAACTGGGAGGGAATGCGGGTCCAGTAGTGTCGGGAACTCGTGACTGGTCCGGGCCAATCGGGGGCCAAGTGGCACACCAGCGGCCTCTCGTACAACCTGAAATTGTTTACTTACTATCCCAGGGATTTTGGGGGTCTCTGGCGGGTTGTGGGTAAAGCTGCCGCTGTGACTAGTGGAGACTGTGTGCGGCTTCTTGTTACTGAGACCCATGGCGTCCATGGACTGGCTTCTGCTGCGAATCACCCGCTATAGAGAGAGACGCAGAGACACACTGAGCTGGCAGTGCCTGGGTCAGACAGAAGAGTGGTGTGAGACAGGTAGAGGGAAAGCGAGAGCGAGAGAGAGAGAGAGAGAGAGAGCAAGAGATAGAGAGAGAGAGAGCCCGACTCTAGAACCCAGACTAAAGGCAAGGGTGGGTAGAGATTTGTTCCATCATAGAGAAGAGATCTGGAAGGCAGTACGGGAGATGTGGAAGAGAGGAAGGGTGGCGCATGTCCTAAGACAACCGTGGAGGTCGAGAGGGGGGAGGAGTCTAAACAGAAAAGAGCAAGCAGAGGGAAACATGCAAACAAATTAACAAGAGCACCTCGGAGGGGTCGCCCCCTGCAGCCCGTGGGTAGGAACTGCACAATCTAGGCTGCGCTCCAGGTTCCCGGTGGACATCAAGAGGGCATTTGGCACAGGGACTACAGACACAAATCAGGGGACTTCTCGGGTCAGTCCTACTTCTCATATGGTACTACCACTGCTGGGAACGGCCAAGCACGTGGACCAAAGGTCAAAGGTCAGATCTTAGAGCGGCTGAGTTGCAGGCGTGTTATATGGAGTAACTAGCGCTAGTGTTCTTTACTGCTCCAGTCTGAAAAAGGGCTGTAAAATCCTCCTTCCCGTACCTTGTTATGGATGCGGACGTCTACTCGACGGGTAGCCAAACAACTCCCTGGACAGTGAAACAGCTGCAAGATGATGATCCAGAGCATCGCTGCTCCCCGTTGGATCCGTTCACTTTGGCAGCTGTACAACCTTGCAGAGAATTTTTCTCAGCACTCACTTAAGTCCCACTAGCTCGAGGCCGTTTTCAACATTGAAACAGTTTACTGGGGCAAATGACGTGGACATTAAAACAATGTCTAGGAGATGAAGTAAAGCCATTAGCGCATTTTATCTCATCTGGCAACTTGGAGCACAGCCTCGATTTCAGGAAGGAACTCCCGCGATCGGTTTTTTCCCCCACCTCCTCTACTCACTGCTCTCCAAGCAGCGCTTTCAACTAAGTGAACGCTGAATGCACCTGAGCTGAACTGTCTCGGGGACATTAATGTTTCAAAACGTTGCGTGGGTGCTCAGAAGAACATCTGGTCCCCCTCCAGCTGTGCTGGGTTACCTTGAAGGACTCAAAGAAGCCTCCGCCTCCTCCGCTGCCGTTCTCCAGCTTGTCGTCCTCGCCTCCCAGGCCCATCATGGCCTGGCTGTTCACGTGGAGCTCCTCGTACAGGGTCTCCAGCAGGGCGGTCCGCGTTCGTTCCTGACACCACGAACACACACACAGTGAGCCGCCATACAGGTCGATGCAAACACTTGCTGCACCAGAGCTCTTCGGCTCATCTCCCCCCGAAGGAGCAGCTCAAGCAGGGTTTCCAGCTTTTTGTGTCACTAAGAGCTCAGAAAGACACGGGAAAGGATTCATTTAAGACAGAAAGTTAAATCCGGAGGTTTGGTGTCTGACAGAAACCCGTCTGAAATGAACCCTCCAGGGCTGAACAGATGAGCTGCTCTGCCCTAAGGACTGGCCTGTGTGTGTGTGTGTGCGCGCGCGCATGTATACATTCCTCATCCCAACGTAGACTGCAAAAGATCTCCCTATTTTAGCTTTTTCAGCAGCCATCCAGCCAGCCACACACACACACACACACACACACACACACACACACACGCATAGCAATCATTCGGGAGAAGAGCTGCAGCCCTCTGCATCTCTCACCTCGAGTTTTGCAAACTTCTCAGCTTTGTAACAGGCGTACTCAGCGTTGATGAGCTTAGTGAGGAGGAACTCGTGGAACTCCTGGCCCTGCAGCGGTAAGAAGAGGTAAAGGGAGGTACAAAAGAGCAGCATGGAGACGGTCAGATCACAGTGACTGCAAGGAGGGATTCTTTCAGCAGCAATGAAATTGGAGATGTTCGAAACCCTGCTGCCTTTCCTCACCTTTCTGAAGACGGCAGGGTCTGGCAGCGCTGGTCCGAAGAAGGGCACATCGTCCCGTGCCGTCACAGACACCTGGGGTTTGGTGCGGGTGGGGTGCGGGGTGGGGTGGGGGTGAAGGTGCATTATCACCTCTGTGAACATGAAGTGCCTCACACAGGAGCTCATGGGACTTCAGTCTCCCACACAGCAGTGGCACTATTGGTCCACCGCTCTACGTCGACATCCTCAGAGACACAAGAGTGTCCAACACTACACCTTGAGGACGATGCAGAGGGCAACAGGATCTTGGACTCCATTGCAGGGATCACTGCTCCCCAACATGGTTCCACAAAACGTTCTACCTCACCTTACCTCACTCCATGGACTGCTCAGGTAAATTTGCTCACGTGAGAGGAACCGCAAAGAACCGCTTCACCGTGGCTCTTGGCGGCAGTTGGGTTTGAAGCGACAATGGGGAGGGGGTTACCTTGTAGAGGACGTTGTCCGAGCAGGCGTTCTCCACCTGCACCACCACGTAGGCATGCAGGAAATTGGAAGCGATCATGTCTGGCACGAAGGGAGTGCTTTCCTCCTGGAACACGATGGCCACTATGTCGTTCCCGATGTGTCTCTTCCGCTGGAGCTGTGTGGCAGAAAGCGTTGTTGAAACCCGGGACCATCCCGCTCGGGTAGAGCCGACCCAAGGATGTCTCCGAGGGCTCGTCGGCACACCGAGGTCCCTTTGGAAGAAGCTTCGTGACACAGTGACCAAGGGGGCAGGATCCTACGGACTGGGTCACTCCTGCCTGGCTCGGCCCACGACGCCCCAGGGAACAGCAGCCGCAGCCAGATTGCGAACGGGAACATGTGCCAAGCGCTGATGGAAATGGGCGCAGCTCATTTCTCCGATAAATAAGTGCAGCGCTTGTTGACACTGTGTTTCCATTTATGAGTGCAAATATTTATTTTCAGGGCTTTGCTCCTAATTTGACTCTGGCTTTTTGTTGCCTGTTCCAGTTAAGAGCTTCACGGTTCTGTAATTAACCAGCTGTTTCAGGTTCCAAAAACAATCAGGTGTTTTGTTAACTCTTTACCTCACACATGCTGGCATCTGTGCCAAAAGTGCGGGGAGGGGGAGAGCAGTAAACAGATATTGCAATGGCAGCGGTGCCAAAGGACCACCTTTTGCTGCCCCCAGCACACAACGGGGACTGCGGTTACCCCATTTCAATCTCGTTAACCCTGCGTGCGATGCTATATATGTCCAATCTTCATGGAGGCGTTTTCCTCAGCAAGCCTCAATGCACCTCGGTGAATCCCTGCCCACATCCGGGGAATAAGAATCAAGCCACAACGGTGCTGAAGACCATTCCCCAAGAGAAGAGCTTCATCCGAGACCATCTGCACTGCTGAGCTGAATTTTTCAGGTCTCTTATCCATCTGATTCAGGTTTCGATTATGAAAAAAAACGTGAATTATTGCAACTATAAATCAGCGGCACTGCTGCCATTAATGGTGCGCTCCCACAATTTACACAGTGCAACGCTTCAGAGGAATGACAGTTTCCAGAATGTGCTGCAGCCTCTTGAATTTTAAAGTGTCATTTTGTTCAAAGGCCTCTGGGAATGAGAGGAGCAGGTAGATCCACCTCAGTAATTTGGTCCACCCATGAAACAGCTTGCTGTCATTCCCACTCCACTAATTTATAGCACTCGCTGCATCTTCAGCGCGTCACATATTTTTATTCTGCTGCCGTATCTTTGTCTATACAACACAGCATCTCATTACACCAGGGTTATTTTCATAGCTCTCAGAGCCCCCGACCTCACATAAACTCAACCCAATTTCAAATGAGATAAAAATAATGATCGGAATAATAACTATTTCCAGTTCCAGGTCCTCGTGTTGTGCCTCGCGCTCCAGGACATATGTCTCTGAGCTCAAACACGAGCTTATGAGCAGACATGAGTCGTGAGATCAGTCAGACACGATGCAACTCCTTAGGCTGATCTCCTCCCCCATGCTGCACTCCGGTAACTGGACAGATGTTGACTCCACATATGTAGTGTATGTACAGTATGTACTTATACAGAAATTATCCTATACAGGCGTCCCTTGGTATATGAACGTAATTCGTTCTCGAAATCCGTTCGTATACCGAGCGTTCGTATATCAAAAGCTAATTTCCCATTAAAGGTGGTCCCTGTTCTACGATGGGGTTACATTCCGCGAAACCCATCATAAGTCGAAAATATCGTAAGTTGAAAATGCATGTAACACACACCTCTGCGTGAAGGACTGGGAGATGCGGATCGCTACTGCTGTACAGCATCGTGAGAGAGAATCGCACCGCATTCACTTGCCTGGGAAATATCAAAATTCAGAATTCAAAGTACGGTTTCTACTGAATGTCTAGTGCCAGCTCACCATCGTAAAGTAGAAAAAATCGTAAGTCAAACCATCGTAAATCGGGGACCACCTGTATTTCTTATGGGAAAAATAATAACGCATTCATGTACTCATACGCCCCACCTAAAATTCCACACAAAATTTAACACAAGTGAGAAACAGACCGAATAAAACAGGCACTGTCAGCTCTTTAAGTACAAGTCTTAGTCCTCAGGGAGAGGAGAGTAAAAACGTCCCTGCTGTTCCTATTTGCTTAATTGAAAATAAAAATGTCCTCATGTTTCCTATTGCCTAGAAATGACAAGTTATGGAAATGTTCAAAGAAAGGACATTAAGAAATATTAAATATAACAATTATCAAAATTATTATTATGTATTGTTTAAATACATTGAAAACAACACAATATATAGTACTACTACTACTAAATAATAATAATAATAATAATAATAATAAGACAGTACTAGAAATGACGTCGTCTTATGTTGAGTGCAAATTTAGATTCTGGCCGAGGCTCGTACCGGTTTGTAACTTCAGTTTTCTTTGGGCATATTTTTGAAGATTCGTATAGTGCAGATTTGTATATCAATGGATTCCTGTATTTGTATAATCTTTGCATATATTGTGCATGACATCAAATTAAAGCAGCAGGTTCGGAAGGGATTAGAGCCGTTGCCTTGCACTCAGTGGACTCAGGTTTTAGTACCCTTGAGTAATGTACTTATCATAAATTATAATGTTATGATGTACTGTATAATTATATATTTTCCATGTGCATTTTTTCCTGTACTGAAAATAGAGTATTACCAAAAATAATTTAAATTTTATCTCATATTGGAAAACTAGATTTTTATATTATTATTTTACTTAAGCAGACAGGATTGTTTGCAGTGGGCTGGTGTGTGTGTGTGTGTCTTTGGCTGCCTTTTACTGTGTTTGTTTGTGCAGTATGAATGAAAGCAGCACTACCTGCTGGGAGTCTCCCTCTGTGTAGGGCAGCTTGGTGGACACATGGAACATGATCTCTTTGTTGTGGAAATTGTGGTAGACTGACTCAGTGCCCGTCTGCCCGTGGGTCACATCTAGCCCACCTCGGAACCTGGGAAACAGAACCAAACAGCAGCAGCATCACTCGCCACGTCAGCATCCGCAAGAACACCATCAAATTAGAAAATGTGCTTTTCCTCTTCCATGGGATGATCAGCATCATAATTCTCAGTTATTTGAAATTATTTAAAAAAAGAACAACCAAGCAGCCTCTCATTGTGAGTTGAACTCTGACTTTCAGTATTTCTTTTCACGTGTCGATAGGACCAAGACCAGGACCACAAGCGCAAGAGACCATGAGACTGGTTCTTACCCTTTGAAGTCATGAAGCTCAATCTTCTGGCCCAGGAACTCCAGAAACTCCACAAAAGCTGGGCTCTCCTCACTGTTCCCAAACAGCTCTTCTTCTGAGGTCTACAGAAAGTGACAAAATCGTTAAAGCGGGTCTGCCATGAAGTAAAGCCACCAGCCCTTCATTACAAGGTGTTCTGCTCATTCCTAAACATCTCAAAGCCCCTACAAAAGATTTTCAACCAGTCTGGGGGTTTATAAAGCTTTTATGCTGCAAAAAAAAACACCGACACGATTCACGTGGCCCACTATTAGCACACCGAGCTCCGCAAAGGTTTACAGATGAATTGTGGGGAATAGATGGCAGAGCATCACCACTGTTTCCACCCGTAATGGGGCCAACAGAAAAGACCCATTGAGCTACAACAAGCACAAAAGCCAACACATGAGGCTCGATTAACTCGCTCAGTGAAAAGAGACAAAACCCTGTTGGAAATGGGTGCCAGCGAAGAGCTTTTTGTGAAGGTACAACAGAGGGATTGTGAGGCCTGTAATTACTATGAAAAAAACCCATTAATGGAACAGCTTGGTAAACATGGTCTATTTTTCGCGCAGCAAGGGGGCAAGGGGTGAGGGGGCACTTGTAAGGTAGGGGGTGCCCTCACAGAGACGATGGCGATCTCCTATTGTGTTTGAAAACCAGTCTCCCGTCTGTCGCCGGGCTGAGCGTTACAGGATGATAACAGTCCTTGATAGATGCCATTAAAGTCTGGAGGTCCTACATATTTGTAAGTCTCTGGAGGACTTGTGGGCCACATCTTTCCATCTTTCGGGATGAGCCCACCACCACCACCACAAGTTTCTTGATCCAGAAACGGTCCCACAACTTAAAAGTATTCAAAAATGAATTTTTGCGCAGTGTACATTGTTACCCTCACAGTACTGCCACATTTGCCCACCTCTTCTCCCCCCAGAAACTGGTCCGCAGGCATTACATTCACATTCATTTGTTTAGCAGACACTTTTTCCCGAAGCGACGTACATCTCAGAGAACAGTACAAACAGTTCATCACACCAACAGAAGGAGAGATTTGGATGCAGACACATGATTCTACAGTACAGTCCATTTGTCACATACCACGGTATTAATCAGTGCACGTTTCCCAAGTAGCTGTACATAGGATTTTACATTATTGAACAAATTGTTATTAAAACACATTAAACATAACACGTACATGTTTATCGAGAACTATGAAATCAGGGGAGTGTGTGTCCGGCGTCACACACTTCGAAGGTAAATGACATCAAATTGTGAAATAAAGGCTAAAATTCCTTCACCAGCATCATTTCCTCCTTCTTAGTAGTGGCAGCCCTGGGAGGAGGAGTATGGACACTTGCTAAACATCTACCAGTAATCGAAGGATTGTATCTCAAGGCTTCTTGTTACTTACACATTTTCCTTTTGACGCAACGGATTTTTAAAACTGTTAAACAGCTGGATGTTTCATTAAAACATCTTGTGTGTTGTTGTCCTGAACGGTACAGCACTAGATCTTTTTTAAATCTTTTTTTTAGATCTTTATTTTTAATGGATATCGTGGATACTGTTCCCATTCCTGAGTGCAGTTCCTTAACTGTCTCGCTGGTTCCTGCCTCGTCATGAAGAACAACTTGGGGCTTACTGTGAGCTGACAGCATAGGAATGTCACAGTGTTTCTGGTGTTTCTGTGGACATAGTGTCTTTTAAGTTATTGACAGATCAGGAAGTCTTGTGAATTACTATTCTTGTTTGTGTTACATTTTACATTTACATTACATTTATTCATTTAGCAGACACTTTCTCCAAAGCGACGTACATCTCAGCGAAATACAATTTGTGCATTACATTAGGAGAAAGAGACAGAGTTGCAGGCATGTGATTCTTAAGTAAACCTAGTTTGTTTCTTTCCACTTTATGCATCGATGTTCACTGCATGAGTAGGTGCATAAAACTCAGAATAAACGATTCCTGATCACCTTCCTTTTTTTTATAGTAAGGTACACAAACAAAAATTTACATATAATACAAGAGTAGCTATGTAAAGGGTTATCTGGGGATGATCATGAAGTTACGGTGCATGAACATTTACACCATACATGAGCTGGAGAGATCTTGGGCGAAGTGGGTCTGGAAAAGATGAGTTTTCAGACCCTTCTTGAATGTAGATAGAGTTTCAGCATATCAAAACCCCTAGGCTTCCACGGCTGGTGTCAGCTGACTGGGGATTTAACTCTTCTGGATTAGACCACGTCGTGTAGGACACTGGCTCCAACGTTTCGCTTCCCCGGTTGGAAGCATCGTCAGGGAGCTGCCACATCTCATAAAGGTTGGATGTGAACTGGAGTGTTCGACAAGGGTGGGTGTATTTATGGCGGGATCCGGGTCGGAGGTCACCTGGACACCTCTCGTTTCGAGTCTTCGCGCCAGACCAACAACAACCCAAGTGCCTCTCATGGAAGCTCAGTTCAACGAGCTCACCTGTAACACGAAAGATACAGTGCAAGTGGAAAACACAGCAGGTGCACCACCTAACAGGACCACCCGCTATGACCTCCGACCCCGATCCTGCCATAAATACACCCACCCTCGTCGAACACTCCAGTTCACATCTAGCCTTTACGAGATGTGGCAGCTCCCTGACAATGCTTCCAACCGGGGAAGCGAAACGTTGGAGCCAGTGTCCTACACGATGCGGTCTAATCCAGAAGAGTTAAAACCCCAGTCAGAGTTTCAGAAGTTCTGAGTGAGAAGGGAAGGTCATTCCACCACAACGGAGTCAGAACTGAGAACCTCCGTGCTTTACCATTCGTGCGTGGGACCACCAAGTAAGCAGAAGTAGACGAGCGAAGCGGTTTGGTTGGGGTGTCGCGGTTGATCAAGTCTTGTAAATAGCTAGAAGCAGTTCTATTGATGCATTTGTAGGCAATACCCAGGGTGTTAGCTGCTACATTGCTAGCAACAATGTGTGTGTCAGACTGGATAAATACAGAGAGCTTCACGTGACTTGGAATGACTGAGTAAGGGTAGTGAAGTGTGGATTCACCTGCCCAAACTTCTGGTAGATAACACCGAACTTGAAGTTGTTGCTGATGACGTGTTCGTCAAAGGTGACAATGAGCCTTGAGGCCTGAGTGGACAAAACAGAACTTGTTAGCAAAATACACACCAAAACTGCAGCAGGAGTTTATGAGTTGACCCAGCCATTAGGCTGCATAACCACCCAAGAGCATCCATACAGCCTCTTTTCTCCGAGATACGGGCTCCATTCAAAAGGATCCCAGAAATCACACATGGGTCCCTCACTGTCCATGTGTAGCTCTGACAACTATATTCTTGAGCCATTTCATTGAATGATATGCACTTTAAACTCTGGCTATCATATATTTTTGTGCATGTTCTTATCTAAACTGTGCTATACTACCACTCGATGACCTCAGTAACAAACTAGGCAAGTCAGTTCAATTGTCTCTAACTAATAAACGAGTTATGAAGACGCAAGAAAATCAGATATTTTAATGTATATAAACTCTACTGATGAGAAACACAAATGCTTACAAAATCACTTTGGTAGAGTGACACCAGTAAGAGTTGAGACAGACCAGTGAAAACACCCCAAGTTGGGACCACTGCCAAGGTCCTAATCGAGTGTGACTGTGCGAGTTCTATATCGGGCTTGGTGATATCTTCCAGTTGGCACTGTTTCACTGCATGGCCAGTCCCTCAACTGCACCACTGGGTCTTGTCTCACGTGAGTGGGAAACTGTTCAGGGATTACCTTTGGGTAGAGCACGGGGTAAAACCGGTCCACGTTCACCTCTTCGCAGACAAGCTGGTAAACAAAACAGACAAAACACCCTTTATATTCATTTAGCTGATGCTTTTTTCCAAAGCAACTTACAATTACTTTCCCATTTTTACAGCTAGGTAACTTTTACTAGACCAATTTAAGGTACCCTGCAAGTACCTTGCTCAACGGCACTACAGCTGAAGGTAGGATATGAATCAAGGAACTGCTGGACCTCAAGGCAGCAACTCAAACCACTACACTACCGGCTGTCCCAGACTTTACCCTCTACAGCGTTTTTCTACTATCTTCTGTTTTCTAGCAATGAGACTGTAGCCATATTTATAATCACTTGTCCTGTAGTTAGGTAGAGAGCACAGTCATTGTCTGTTACCACAAATTACAGGGTTAGGGTTAAATGGACGGAAAGGATTACACAGTAACTTGCAGCACAGGCTGCAGCACCTTTAGGCTCCGCTCCATCCATTGTGGGGCCGTACTTGGAGTTTACCTTGGCCATCTGGACGACGTTGGGAAACTCAGTCAGACAGGATATGGGGATGACATCATGATAGGTTTTCATCTTAGTCCTATAAACAAAACAAATTTGCACCACCATAAACTTTTTGTTAAGTTTTAATTACCCCAATTTTGTCAGTTTTCTTAAAAACTGAGGAACCTTCTACTGGAAATTCCCAAATATTGATTTTAGCTTGGGGCTAGTAGATGACAATTAATATGCAGTAACAAAAAAGATCTAGTTTTATCTCCAGGACAGAAAACATGTTTTCAGTCAGGTCTTATGAAAACAGCAATATTTACACGCTGTCATCTCCCTGGACAACAATATGGACCCAGAACAGGAAATCTCATCGTTGACCAGTGATTAATCTGATCAACTAAATATCATCCATACCAGAAATTATTTAAATAAGCATATTATTCAACTACACAATGTATTAACTTTCATTTAAAAGTAATATTGAGAGTGAGGTTAAAGAAGTCTTTGCAGACTAGGAAATTAAAAAAAAAACCTACAGATTGTTGTGGAGCAGCCTTTCAAAGTGAGGGAGATACCACACTGTTTCACAGAGATGCTTTTACTGCCCATATCCCACGCAGTAATACATAGCATATCTCACACAATAATACAGCCCATATCCAACAGATTATTACAGGCCATAAGAACGATGTGACAAAGTCCCCCATTACTGAGAAACATACTCTACACCTCAGCATTCCGGCAGCCACTCAGCAGCGGATACAAAGAGGCAGCGACATGGGAGTGCTGCTAACTGATCTGGGAATAGGGCCAGCCTTATGCCAGTCCCATCACAGACAAAGCAAGAGGGATGTGCGGAACAGAAGTGACCTGTTGTTCAAAACCTGCTCCGCTTTCTCTCAATGAAGGCATCGTGAGACGGAGATGTTGTTTACTGACAGCTTTTGGCTTACTTTCTAAGAATTCTTTAAGCTCTCTCCCCATGCTTCTAGCCCTCTGCTAGTTAAAAACCCGAATAAAAATGCTTGAAAAGCCATTTCCTTGTAGGTCATCGTGGGTCAACCGTTTAAACATCTGAAGCCAACTAAATGAATACTACCGTCCTCAAATGTACATTCCATTTCAAGGAGAGGAACAAAACAGCAAACAAAAGCAGTAAGGATGGGAGGTGACAGAAGCAATACAAAAAATGACTAGTGTGACAAATTAAAAGTGGGGATGAAACCGCAGAGCTGTTCAACATGAAGTGGAACCAGCTGAGGTGGTTCAGGCATTTATTTAGATTGTCCCTAGGTGCCTCCCAGGGGAGGTGCACCCCAGTGGAAGAAGGCTCCGGAGCAGACCTAGGAGATTCTGGAGACACTTTCTCTCATCTGGCAGGGACTACCTGGGGATTCCTCAGGAGAAGTGGGAGACTGTTGCTGTTTGAAGGGAAGAATGATCTGCCCTGCTTGACCTATTTCCATAGTGAGCCACATCAGGATAAGTGGGCTTGAAAATGAATGGATGGATGGAACAGTGAAATTAATGTAAAAGACAAAATGAGAAATGAAAAAGAGAAGCAGCTGGTGGGGGGGCACTACCTGAGCAGCAGGCGGAGGTGCTCCTGGTCCCCAATCACATCATACTTTACGGAGAAGACCAGATGCCCCAAGGCGCTGTCCATGGAGTAGTAGTTGAAGTGCTCCTGTTGCAAAACCACCAGCATGTGTTGGAGTAACCTTCAGGGTTTAATCTTGTGATTATTATGTGGTGTAACAGGTTTGGCCTGACCAGTTTTTACACCTACACCTTCACACACCATAACTTAAACATCTAAGTCAGCAGCGAAGAGGACGTGTGACACTCCTGCCTCAGGAAAGACCGTAGCAGATCACAACAGGCTCAATAAGGTGTGACAACAGGGACATTATTCGTCTGTTTCGTAAACATATTAATCAAAAGCAAACCGTTTTACACAGTGGGGCTTTTGTAGGAGAAATTTTACATAAGAACTTAACTGAGGGGTACAGGAAATGGACCTCGGACTCATTTTTTATCTTCTCAATTTCAAACACCTACACAACCTTCCATTTTTGGTCAATAATACCTTGATTTCTTCAGTCACCTTGGAGTCCTTTAAAACTTGAACAGATTCTTAGTATCGTTCATCTTCATTCATCAATCTATTGGCCATTTTCTTTTCTCTCTATGTTGTCTTCAACAGGGAGCTTGCATACTCGTTGAGCCCTCACCTTGCCCAGGAAATGCCTCCTGTAGATCTTGGCAGTGGTGTTACTCTCCAGCTTGACTCGGGAGGCTGGCGACAGCAGCTGTTCAGGGTCCGGCTCGCTGCCTAGCTCATGGTTGGTCCCCTCAATCCAGTACCCACCAAACTGTGGCAACAGGATCAGTGGGTAGGGCCTTTTACGGGCCAACACCTAGGTTAATGTAACAATGTCGTAAGTTGTCAGTGGAGGTTGGATTGAACTGAAGATATAACAACCACCCTTCCGCTGCGGAGCAGACATATCCCATTGTAAGTAAGGCTTCACCTCTACAGCATCTTACCTCATGGACACTGGGGTAGGGGATGTAGTCTTCCTCAGTCTACGGGGACAAAAACAAAAACCTGTCATCCCGCCATGAAAACTATCACTGCACTTCACAATGATATCCCCATGGTATACATCACAATTTTGATTGCAATTACAAAACTTTTTTTTTGCAAAATGAGGCCTGCAAAACTGCTTTCTCATAACGGACTGAGGGTATTGGTCTCATTTGTGTTCAACATTGCCCATCACAAACGTAACCATAACAAATAACACTGCTTTTGAAGTAATACCAACCAGCATCAACAACCGCTTGTCTCGAGGGGGGTCGCAGCGAGCCGGAGCCTAAACTGGCCACACACAGGGTGTAAGGCTGAAGGGGGAGGGGACACACCCAGGACGGGACACCAGTCCATCGCAAGGCACCCCAAGCAAGGGTCAAACCCCAGAGGTGCCACACAACGGGCACTGGCCAAACCCACTGCGGCACCACACCCCCCTTTTGACAATAATATATCCTCATTCCAGGGAGATAAGAAGATAGCATTCCAACACAGCCCATCTGAGCATATGATTGCAAACCTCCTTTCTACCCCTTTGGTAATGAGCTGTTGGGTGAACTTACTTTGAGGGGAGGTGGGAAGCTGGACCTCTGCTCCTCCATCCTGGTACTCTGTAGGAAAGAAACAAAGGTTAGTAAGGGGTTGCATCAACCAGACTGACAGGCTTGTGCCTTGGATCCAGTGTGAAAAATCCAACTAATACAACACTGCGCTCTAACACAGCTTCTACAGCAAACTGGATCCACACTCCTGTAAGCAAAATTTCAGCTGACTTTCCATTTCTGCGAAATAAACTGAAACATGACTGCCATTGATTCTCAAGGTTTTCACAACCTCGTGAACAGCAGCACATTTTTAGCATACTTCAGTAATGTGATCTCCAATTTCACTATGCTTCAGCATGCATTATTTTTCAGTCATTTAAGCATAGCAGCGATGTGGTCTGCAACAATACGGTAAAAAGCCACAGTACTTTTAATAGTTACGTGCAGTTTAAATACTTCTTTGACCAAAATTGTCTAATATTACGACTCGCAGATTGCATATGAGCATTTCTGCAAAAGCAAAGTACAAATTCTCAATATTTTTCTCTTGGTATGTCATTTCAGGTACATGGCAGCATTACAATGCTTATCCAACAAATTCCTGCTAAAAAGTTCACCGTGATCTGAAGCTGGAAAAAAAGAGATGGATTGTGTTCTGCTTCTGTACTAACCTTGTTTTCATTTCATTACCCAAGCAAATTTTTTTTAAAGAAATCTTTGAATGTATGGAGTATCACTGGATAAGAAAGAACAAATCTTTGATTAAGTGACTACATGCGCAATTCCATGAACAGTAAGTGGCTTGTTGTTACCCCACCGTGAAAGTACTGGAGAACACCAGGGATAAAGTGTGAAAGAGCGGGAGAGGAATGTGAGAAATGAAGAAAGCCAAAGAAGACGTATGCAAAGGGGTCACTTTTGAAAGGCCAGCTGTAAACCAGAGACTAGAAGGTCTGCAAGCGCAGAGTGCAGATACTACAGAGAGCAGCACAATAAGAGGCCTGATGGCCATATGTGATACTATCTCTCCCGATAGAAGTGATAGGCCATCGCACAGAAAGACGAACTGGGACTCTGAAGGACTGGAATTCTCAGAGATATTCATATCTCGGGTACCAGGCATCCTTTCAACAGATAAAGACATTCTCTTCTATAAGCAGATTCCAAAAACAGGTAAGAATCAAAACATGTTTCTTCTACTGCACAGTCAAGTACTTTAACCTTTTAAGAGTTTTTCTTTAGAACAAGAATCTACCTGTAGTTTTATTTATTTTTAAATTTAATTTCACATTCAGAAGACACAGGGCTTGACTAAATTGCAATAGCATTTATTGGTTCTATTGCTGATTTAAGAGCAGCCTAGTTGGATATCTGTAGGGTCGTAGTAACACACCTTTTGAATATTGAAACCAAATTTAAGAACTAGGAAACTATGCAAAAAAAATGTGTGCTTTGATATGTAAATGTGCACCTCTTTGTGCTACCATAAGTAAGTGATGACAATCGCTGGTCTGGGGGTAGAATGTCCGTATCGTTCAACCACACCTCACACCAGAAAAACAAGTAGTGCTTTTAAATGAGACAGACAGGTATTGAACTGGAGCATTTTGAGGGCAAAGATTGGCATGAAGTCCAGAAATGAGAGCTGCAAACCTTGCAGCTGATAGACTCTGCGACTTGGTCCACCTCCTTTGAGTTGTGTCAGATGACACGAGCAAAGACAGCACGAGATTAAGCACAAGAGCTCTCAGCCGAGGCACAGAAACAACATTTTCCTTCGGAAAACAAGAAGCAAAAAAGGTCAAAGCAAAGCAGACTACAATGAGGAGCATCTTACCTGCATCCTTGCAATAATTTCCAACAAATCTGGGGTCTGGAAAAAGAGTAATGGTGCAGAGGTCGTTTTACTGCCTTGGTGTGAAACATGGGAATAGATGTAAGGGAGAACACAACTCTGTTTGCCGAGGGCACCATGTAGAAACAGCACCGTGTGAAACCCATAAACCACAAATCATTACTTTGCTCTGCTACTCATGTGTGCCAGAAGATGAGGATCTACCACTCTGTTGATTCTAGTCGTCCACCCAGTAGGACACGACATCATTCCAGAAGTCAGCAGGGTGACAGTCTCACAGAACAGTAACATATGTCAGTGTAGAGAAAAAACCCTTTATTTCCAGTATGGGAAATGATTATCTAGTAGAGGGGGCGTGGTGGTGAAGTGGGTTGGACTGCGTCTTGCTCTCTGGTGGGTCTGGGGTTCGAGTCCAGCTTGGGGTGCCTTGTGACAGACTGGCGTCCCGTCCTGGGTGTGTCCCCTCCCCCTCCAGCCTTAAGCCCTGTGTTGCCAGGTTAGGCTCCGGCTCCCCGCAACCCCGTATGGGACAAGCGGTTCAGACAATGTGTGTGTGTGTGGGTTATCTAGTATACTAGCATACAATCTATGGAATATTGTAGTGTTATTTGCATTTACTGTATATCACGTAGACAAAGCTATTCTTTACACTGATGCTTTAAGTCATGACTTCAGGGTTCCCTTTCAGCCACGATAGTATCTTCTTTATACATCCATTCATTATATATAAATAAATCCGGGCAGTCCCCGGATTACTAACAAGTTCCATTCTTAAGACTGTCTTTAAATCAAATTTTTATGCAGGCTGGAACACTTCGGTACGGTGGGTGTCTAACGTAAGTTAGTCAAATGTTTGTCTTAGTATATCGTGTACCTTTCTATGCCTAAAAAAAACAAAGAAATACTTCCGGATACACTAAATGATCTTTAATACAACAATAGAGCAATAATAATAATAATAACACTGTTTATAATATAGAAGGACTTAGAAAGAGATAACAATAAATGTTACTACAATATTTATAATATAGAAAGAAAACAAAAAAAAAAAAATTTGCCAAATACAGTAACGCACATGAAACTGTTAACAGCGACGTAGGCTGACTGAAAAGAAGGAAGTCCTTGTCCTACCTCAGGCTCAGGTGTACCGCCCATGAGTCGACAAACCAGTGTAGACGCGTAATGTTTTGATATGTGTCACAAAGTAGCACCCGTTTGGTATTATGAATCCTTGTATGTAACTGAAATTTTTTAATATAGTAGGCTTTGCGGGGGGTGGTTCATAATTACGGGTTCTACAAGTCGGACGTTTGTAACCCTGTGACTCCCTGTATACATATATATGTATATATATGTCTGTATAATGGGACACTTATTTTCCAATTGTGTAATGGCCAATTTTCCATAAGAAACAATCTAATACAAATAAACAAAATGCATCTCTACCAATATAACTCTCATACTGTACGGTCTGACAAATGGCAGCATGGTGGCACAGCAGGTAGCATTCTCATCTCCTGGGCGTGGTTATGAATCTGACATTGAATCTAGCTCAATCTGTTTGGAGTTTACATGCTCTCCTACTGTTTATGTGGGTTTTTTTCCAGGTGCTATTGTTTACTTTTACAGGCCAAAGATATAGTGCGGCATGCACAGCTGCATACCAAGTCCACCTCCTGGGTTACCTGAAGCACTGCCAGAGTACTTAAGAGTGCAACTAAAGGACTCTGGTGTTGCCGGTTGTGGAGGAAAATCCTATTTTACCCTTGGTTATGTTGGGGAGGCTCCATTCTAAGTTCACCCTGCACTGCCTCACGTCGGGTCATTCCTGGAGCACTCTAGTGTGCTCTACATGTTTCGGAATAATTGGTGATCTGAACTGCCCTTAGTGTGTGTGCGAGTAAATGAGTGTGTGCTGTTGCCCTGCGATGGACTGGCGTCCTCTCCAGGGTGTACTCTGCCTCACTCCCCATGTTTCCCGTCACTGTTTCTAATAGATGGACACTCGGTTAAAGAATGACCATCTAAATAGAGACTATAATATGCTAATACATTCAAGTGAATATGGAAATCACAGAATTAACAGAAGAATTCATTTGGACTCATTCACATTCAGTAATAACGACTGAAATGAGCTGGAAGACTCATAACAAAACAAAAAGTATAATTTGCTGTAAGTTAAATGACTGAAACCAGAGCAAATCTTAATCACTAACTACTTATATCTCTTTTTATTGCTTCCTTCATTATCATTTCTCTGCTCAAGATCCTGGGAAACTGCAGCCATTTATCATGGCAATATCAGTAATTATTCTGCCCATTATACATACACAAATGTGTTGTAAGATGAGATAAGCTCACACTCCTGTAATTTATTGAAGGTAAGTGCTGGTCACATGTCATTTGTCAAATAATGCATCTCTTGGTGGAACCCATCACATAGTCATTTATGACATCATGAAGTAAAACACACACACACACACACACACACACACACACACACAAATATGCTGACAATTGTAATGCTGTGGGTAAGTGCTGTTTTCCCCCTTTGTTCCTTACTTATATTGCCTTTGTGTGTTAATTAAATCATACAAGTTGTTTGGTTTCAGTGAATGCGGAGATCGCAAAAAATTACAAGTTCTGGCATCTCACTGTACGGTTGGAGCTGAAATGTTAATTAATCAGGTTTTGTCTGAATGACAGAAATGAGCCAAATCAAGACAAAGGAATATATTTGATTTTTCTCCTCATCACCAACACAACAAACATTTCCTGCAGGATGTGTAACTAATAGCTATTAGAAGACTGGATGTGACATCTAGAGAGGTACTAAGAGGTACTGGTTTAATCAGGTCTATTAATTACGCTCGGATAGAATATAAACGTCCCCACACGTGGGAGTGTTAGGCACAGAACTGGGAAACTTTCTTCTGGCACATGGTTATACATCAGAAAATGTCTTAATAGGAATTATTAGGCTCCAAAAATTAAAACGGGTGTAGAAATCAAAGGAAAAATATAATGTACAAATCTCACACACACACGCACACACACAATGGACTACGGTGTGCAAAGGGCTTCAAAGAAAAGCAAACAAATCCTGCTGACGCCTTGAAGCCAAACAGCGCGATACGGCCAGACAAACAGCGTGGGATGCAGGCACGTGATTGGCCGCGTCGGCACTTGCCGCAAAGGCACGCGACATTTCTGTTCTTCAGCTGAAACTGCTTTCCTGCGTTCAGGAGCCGAGAATCTGTCCCGTCTGAGCAATAGCACATCTAGATACCTGTGACTGGGGTAAATGCATATGTAACGGGGTGGCACAGCAAGTAGTGCTGCTGTTTCACAGCGCCTGGGTGGTGTGAGGGGACGTGGGTTTGATCCCTGCTTGGTTTATGTGGAGTCTGCATGTTCTCTGTGTGACTTTCCTCTGGGTGCTCTGGTTTCCTCCCCCAGTATAAAAACACTGTTCAGGTTCCCCCATAGTGTGTGACTGACAGAGAGAGTGTGTTCCACTGATGTATGGATGAGTGACCCAGTGTAAGGAGTGTATCTAGCAGTGTAAATGACCGTGGTGAATAAGGTGTGAGGGCTGAAAACACTACATAGAGTTCACTGGAAGTTGAGCAAATGTAATAGTGTACGTGTAACCTCCCTGGAATGTAGTGAAAGTATGTGAACCCAACAGAGATGGTTATTTTTCCTGTGTAACATATAAAATAAAAATCTATAACTTTAATTTTACAATGCAAAACATCAGAGAATTGCACCGAGTTGCTCAAACAAGCCTGAAACTCCCTAAAAAAAAAAATGTTGGAACCAACAGACAGGCGCAATAACATTCTCACACTCAACCCCAACAACACAGGTAACGCAGAGGACTTACATCGCTGTGTTGCCTCCTCATCTTCTTTGCAATCACGGAAGGCCCCAGAAAGGTATGATGATTCTTTGCCATTTTAATAGCACTGACGAGCCCCAGTCGTCCAGCGGTACACGACACAAACCCCAGTGGAGACGGCTCACGGACGCGCTGATCTGCTGTCCACGGCCGTGGCCGTCACTCGCCCCGCCACGCCAGGCAGGACTCCGGCACCTCTGCCGCTGATATCATTGTACACACACCTGTGCAGATGTGGGTGTGGGCGTGCGTGTGTGTGTGTGTGTGTGTGCGCGCGCACCAGCTCATGTCAGTGTATCCCTGAGCCTCCCCTTCACCATATTTCCGTCCCACCTGCTAAAACACACTGGCAGTGGACTTTTTTTTCCAGACCCTGAGCAGTTGTCCCCTCTCAACGTCCGGTACAACATCCCCTTGATATCCTTCCTTACATACTGTACACTTCACACCGCAGTTTCACTCTCCATCTCCTTATCAGTGTTTACTCTGTCTCTCACTCTCACACACACACACACACACACACACACACACACACACACACACACACACACACACACAAACACGCGCATGCGCGCGCACGCACACACAGTTCCCTGCTCTCCCGGTTTCTGGAGGAACTCCAGAGGTGGAACGCCGTCAGTTCACCTGTGCTGACTGGCTTCCCGTGGCTGGGCATGTCTGCGCAGAGTCTGCCCTCAGTGGGAGGAGTGTTGCGGACAGTTCTCGTACCTTGCACGCGCACCTGTGACGGCCACATGTCATATATACACAGTAATTATAATTTCCCCATGCCATAAACACAGATTCACCGGATCTTCAGCATCCCATATTCACACACTCACTTGTCTTTCCACATAAGACCCTCCAGATGTTCCACATATTATACAAGCTTTTGGCCTCAGGTCAAGATTTTTAACCATTTCACCACCGACTGCAGCCCCTTGATGAACTTTAACTAAAAATTAATTACACATCAATATTTTTGCTGTGAATCTGCAAGCTGGATGATGCTGACACCATGCCACACTTAATGGAACAGCATAAGGATCCTATTACTGTGGTTTCCTGGGCAGGGCAGAGACCAGGGTCAAGTGACATGTAACCTGAGCCTTTGAGGGGACAATACACATCCGAACTGCATGAGTTAAAAAACACACAGAAGCTCTGAAGGAGTAAGGCACGAGAAAAACTGGAGATGACGCCGATTGCAGACACTATGGCGAAAGCCTCAGCTGCTGCAGATGAACAACAAGAAGAATGGACTGGACCAGCCCTCTGCTTCTTATCAAAATGCACACAGGTCAAAAGCAAGTGAAACAAAGAAATACATACCGGGCCACGTTGAGCTCAATTATTAGATCCTTCACATGGGGCTATGTGCTGAACAAAGAGCTTTGATGTGCAACCAGGCATGGGATTGGGACCAATCCCCACCAGGAGAAGACAGGGAAGATGAGTCACTGGCTGTAAAGGCACTACGCTCACACACTTGCACTGAGATCGGCAGAGGAGAGCTGTGTGTCTACCTGCTGGAAGAGAGGACTCGTCCTTACAGGAGATGTGGCTGGGAAAGGGGCACGGCTCTGCAAGGCCATGCCCAACGACATTACACACCTACACACGCCTATAATTACCACAAATCTCTTTTCTCATTACAACGGTCTCCACGCAGAGCTCAACATGCATGCAAATTTTGGGTGAAACTCATGAAGCTATTTGTCAACAACAGAAGCTGCAGAGATGCTGGATCTTCAGTGCCCAAGCAATGTAGCAGACATGCAAACAAATATCACCCTCCAAAAAGGGAGAATGTATTCAAAATGAAGAATTCACATATTCGCCATATGTGACGATGCTCAGTAAGTGTCACAGAGTTTGACAGCGCTGTGAGCCAAACAAATGTAGTGCTCACCTCCCATGCAGAGCTATCCCAGAGACACCCCCATTCAGGTTATGCGAATTTGACTTTTCAAGGACTTTCAGTTCATACCCCTACTTCACATTTACAAGGACTAAATTTGGATTTTGTGGGCCTCGCGACAGCCGATCAGTGTGATCATTTATACATTTAGCAGGCACTTTCTCCAAAGCGGCGCCCAATGATCATCACACAGCATTGAGCGGAATAATTTATTTCAGCAGAGTTATGTTAGATACTCTACTCTAAACTCCATACAATCACTGACACATTTATGCAGCAGAGCGATATAACACACACGCACATTCAGATACATGCACACACACATTCACAAAGACAATAGTATTATACAGTAATAAATAAAGGAAACTGCCTGCTATGTTGTATTATAATATGTAATATTAACTACTGAAGTGACTGTGCCCATTTAATTGGCATTTGGTGATATTCTAATATAAACAGATGTCAGTTTTGGGGCTCAGCGTCGCATAAAAATTCTACCATTGAAACAATGGGAATTACATCCACGACATGAGAATTCAGGAACAAGTTAGATTTAAACTCCTGTGGGCATTAAACATGACAGCACAGCAGTGGACAAGATGGCAAAAGAAAAGGATTAATAGAAAATTCTGGACCGCTGTTGAAATTTCAAACTGCAAATTATTTCCCGTTTGCTTTGACAGCACATTAAAGTCATAATCTTACTGGAGAACTACATCATCTTATCATGGAATTAATACTTCTCATGAATCAATTTAGTCTGTTAATGCTTACAAATCTGCTGGGAGGCAATTGAAATTTATAATTTTTAATAAGGCTGAGTACTGCATTCCTGCAATAATACTGCTGTCTCAAGTGTCAAGGCCAAGAGCACCGGTATGTCACAAGGTTGGCCTGTTGGTGCGAATGCGGTAACACAACTGCAAATTTTTATGACAGAGCTCCTCCCAGGGACGGTGTAGTTTGTGTTTCAGCCTCAGGGTTTCAGCATGGTTACCTAAAAATGACCCAAACCTTAGCAGCCCATTCACAGAGCAGCTGAACAAAAGACAAACACAGACACACGAGTACGGAGATTGTAGGGTCTTTCTCAAGTTCACCCTTCTTTCAGGATGCTGTATTTTAACTTCCATTTAGGAACCCTTTGAACAAGTCAAAAGCAGCTGAGATGAAGGAGCAGCAAATGAAAACTCTTGCCAAAGCTCCTGGGTGGGGTGGGGGGGGCAATTTGGGTGGGAAGCTGTAAGTAGAGGTGGAGCCCTTTTTGTATTTAATTGTCAAACCAGAAAGTCCAAAGATTTATCCAATCATCCAGCCTTCAGTTATGATGTACGCATGAGCCAGACAAGCTCCAGATTTGTTTTAGGCATAGAATCCCAATGATGCAAGTTCAAAACTGAGCTGTGGGTCAGTTGACTATACTACCTTGTTCTAGGACATACCGGCTGATGGGCTCTGAGATGAAAAGTTTCTCAAACAAAGACAAAAATATCTTAAAGCAAGGGTGATTTCTACTTCAAAGTTAATTTTCCAAATGTATTAAACATGAAGAAATGTTTAGGATTAAATCAGCCAGGACAGGTGTCTCCTTCCTCTGACATGGGGATTAAAGTCCCCGTGGCGTTCTGAGAAAAGATTAGACGGATGTGAGGCAGCAGAACAGTTTGACGCTGTCAAGTTTTTGGGAGGCTTTGCTCTAGGGGTGATTACACGACGACTGATCTCTGCGATGAGTGATTAGTCACGGCCCCACCACCCCTTTGCACACCAGGACGTACCGTATCAGTTTACTCAGACGCTTACCTTCCACTTGCCTAGATCCTTGTCAAGATGGCTGGGTTAAGATGCACAACATCAGAGGGTGTTTATGTCCAGGGTCAGCTGAAGAGGTACTGATGTCATCATTTGAAAAAGTCTGCTGGTCAACGCTGGCCTCTAATGACCATTTTAACTTGTGGATCCTCACTGGCATCAAAAACTTATTCTGAAACTAGTGAAACACACAGTCTGCAGTTGCTGTTGGCAAATCACCCAAGGCAAACTTTGGCTTGCAAATCACTTCCAGTAACTGGTGAAGGGCAATCGATCACTGGAAAAGCAAAACAGTGAGTACAGACGTTGCTTATTGGGTAAAAGCAGCCCATATGTTTAGGAATGACAGCTAGAATAATTTGAAAGGCACAGTGGTGTAAAGGGTAGTAATGCTGCCTTGCAGACCTTGGGCTGTGGGTTCAAATCTACCTCAAAAGGCATTGAATTTGAATGTTCATCCTATGTCTGCGTGGGTTTCTTCCCACAGTCCAAAGAAATGTGTGAGTGAACTGGTGTGTGTGCCTGTCCTATGTTGGACTGACATTCTGTGCAGACTTCACTCTTCCCTGTACCCACTATCTCAGGGGTACATTCCAGAAAACTGTGACCTTGCATTGGATATTCCCATACTTATAATGATTTTTATCATTTATAACGAATGAATGGATCGGCTAATTCCGTGTCATTAGTGGAGTAAAGTAGATAGTAATGGTCAGTAAATCATAGTAAGATTGTTTTCTTATAAATGAAATATGAACTGTATCGCAACATATGTTCAGCCATAATCCCCAGAACCATTTTTTTTCCATGCAAAATAGCCCAAGGGACTTGAAAAATGTGGTGGTAAGAGGACAGGCTAAAACCTAGGGGGATTGTTAAGCACAGAAGAGATGGGGGTCATACTTACATGAGGACCTTCATTAAGTCAAACTCTTCACCCCCTGTGTGAAGTCAGACAGCCAGTAAACAGACCACTTTTCCTATTAAACTCAACGATGGTCAAACTCAATGATGGTCAACCTCACCAATGCATGAAAAAATGCAGTATATCCTAAGCTTCAAAGGAATTTTCAGATATCTGAATATGGTCAACAAGTATTTAAAGTTAACCTGTGAAATTTTTTGGATAGGGCTACCACATAGCCTGTCCAATAGTTATGCACCTATTCTTGGTACTGTTAGCAGAGAGGCAGAATCCCAATCCCATCAAAGACACACGATCCAAGACTTGCGTCACATGTGCTAATAGTTCTTTAAATCCGTGAGTCACGGATTGGAGCTATTTATAAAGCCACTCTCGATTGAGCTAAGAAGCTCTAAGCAAACTTTCAGCATAAATTTCCTGGCACGCGAAGCGTTAAAACTGTGCAAAAACAGCACAAATCCACTTGCCAGTTATTTTGCCTGCTGTGGGTGCGAGGCAGAAGCCTCAAGCGATGCATATTTTTTGAGACAGCATTTCTGAAAAGCCTAAAAGCCCCATGAACAGGTAGTGTTTATTTATTCATTCATTCATCATGCTAAAATAAGGTAATAAGTCTTATGAGGAAGATTTAGGGAGGAGCCTCATGCGCTAACAAGGCTCCTCAAGGGATAAACAGTCATGATGTTTTTCTTTGTTTAATATGACAGAGTCACTTCAGTTCAACCCTGTCTGCCACTTTCGCTTCGCTCTCAGACTCAACAAACAAAAACAGCTCAACCGATTCCTGTAGGAAATACAGATCATCTGCCATAAATTCAGAATCCGTAGCACTAGGAAGCATCATGTGTTTTAAACCCCACCAAGCACGCATAAGTGGTTAAGGATATCACCCAACGCAGAAAACAAGAAAATAAAACCCGAGACTGCTTATGCCCTGTTCCTGGGTGTCATGCATGACTAACTTCAAGTAATAGTCTCAAATGTCCCTCCTGCACTCGCTAACCTCAAATGATCATATTAAATGAATGTGTGCGGAGGGCATTCTGAGAAGAGGCACATTTCTTCCAGGAAGTGTAATTGCCCGGTGCAATTATTTCGTAAGGTGCTCAGAGCACATTCGCTACAGATGGATCCGTTTCAGGAGAGACACAGGGTTCCTAGGCGCTCTGGGAAGGGCCCACAACACTAGTCGGCGATGCTTAAGCCTGTCATCCCATAATGTGTTCTTGCGCTCCTGGCCCAGACCAAATGAGCTGGACATGACAGACAGGTGGTGAGGGCCAATCCTGCGGGCTTTTCAAAGTGACACCTCTCCACTCTTGCAATGATAGGACAAGGGGGACAAACAGCAGCAGGTGGAGCGGACAGACGAACAGGAAGATTGAGTCAGTTGACATGGCTAAGATCCAGGAGGCACGGGGGTGTGGTCGGCTCCTCCCTACCTTGAGGAACAGCGGGTCAGAGTGCAAAGGCGTGAGGGAGGGCTGGAACACCTGGGGCTCTACTGTGTCAGAGATACGAGGAATCCTTCCATCCTGTTTCCTGTCACAGTAAACAAATGAAACATCAGTTCACAATTATTTTAATCACAAAGAAAGTCAAACAACATACGAGCATGGGCCGCTTGACGGGTTTGACGTTTGACTCCAGCTGTGAAAAGACTTAGAACTTCGAGAATTTTAGAAGACTTTTAAAATTTCGACAATCACGGTGCTTTTCACAGCTGTGCTTAAGTAATAATAAGATTCTTAAGAAGTAGCACCTGAAAAATCCTGCCGATTTCTTGGTGGACATGTCATCCTCCCTTACTGTCACTCTCCAGCTGCATATAAACTTATGAATAACTCGGAGAGAAGCCAGCATGTTCAATGAAGCCACTGATGGATTATGCGTGGTTTCATTTAATTTACATACGGGTCGTTCAAGAATGCCACAAAACGAAATAACTCCATCCATCGACAGCTGCTTGTCCCGAGCAGGGTTGCAGCGAGCCAGAGCCTAACCCGGCAACACAGGGTGCAGGGCTGAGGGGGGAGGGGACACACCAAGGGCGGGACGCCAGTCCACCACAAGGCACCCCAAGCAGGGCTCAAACCCCAGACCCACCACAAAACAGGCACCGGCTGAGCTTGCCGCACCCCCCCCATTGAAATAACTCAAAGTCAAAGACATTAGGCATATTTCAAATATTTTACATTTTGACGAAAAAATAAAAGGTTTTTAAACATAGTTAATTCTTTTTTTTCTTCATTTTTAAAACAAAAAACTAATGAAGGCATCGTAATTCACATTTTGTTTTTCAATTTCGAATCAAAAAACGAATGAACGCAACGTACACAAACTCATACGGGCCTCACCATCACTATCTCTTTATCCACCTGGATGTTCCTTCATGGATTGAAACACAATCTTTTCCATGATTCTGTCACTGAAACACTGCATACAATGTTGACATGGTGGACTGCTCTCGGATACTCTCTCAGGCCCTGAGCAAACAGAACATGCCACCCAATCTCAAATAAACCTGTTTTTCCAGTACTCCATGGTTGTTAACTCACACAGTAGATGCTCTTCTCCAAAGCAAGCCACCATATTAGGTTTGTGTACTTCACTACTTACAGATATTTACCCATTTTATAAAGCTGGGTGTTCTTACAATACGCGTTCAAAACCAAGTAATGTCATCAAGGGTGCAATTCAAACCTGAGTCGTGGGATTTCAAGGTGATAGCTCTAACCCCAATGCTACCCACTGCTCCAAACATGCATGGAGAGCTGATGTGGCCAGGGCGACCAGAGCTTCATCTTGTGTTGTAGGTTTTACCATCCATGTAGACTTAGGGTTGGGTATCACACCCTACAGAAGTGTCAGGATCCTTTGCTTTTCATTGTCATACAGCAGTCATTTAATGTTTTGATCAAAAAAAAATAAATAAATCACTTGCTTTCTATAAATTGAGCCACTTTCCAGTCAGCAGCTAATTTTGTACATGCTGCAGTGAGGTGATGATGTTGCCCCATGCAGTCCTCCTACGGCATGATTATGAGGGTTGTTAAAATGCATCACTGGTTTCGGTACAAATCCTTGCTAACTCCCTCTCCTTATAAATGCCCATTAGCCAATATAACCAAGGCAAATTAATGTTAAGGGTGGTTATGTGAGTGTTAATTAAATTCAGATGCTTCATATCTCCTTGTAATTTTGCTCAAATTTTCTAGGTCAGAAGTTCTTAACCTTTTCTGGGTCATAGACCCCTTTAAGAATCCGATGAAAACTAAGGACCCCTTCTCGGAAAAATGTTCATAAGTAAGTTCTGAGAAAATATTGCAGTAGCTTTAATGTATTGACAATTGATGACCTTCACAGAGAACGTCTTACGTAGTAAGAGAATAGCAATATTTTGGTAGACAGTGTCATTTTTCAAAACAAGTCTGCACTTAATGAACACCCGGCAGCCAACGGACCCCAGCGTAAGAACCCCTGTTGTAGATGTCAAGTCCTGGGGGAGGTGTGAAAAAATGCTGCGTAAAAATTAATTGAACTGAAGTGAATGTGCCTTCAGGATGCTTGTTCTCCGAAAAGTCATCTTAAATGGCAGTTTGGAAAGAATGGATTCAGCACATCTGTACAAAGTCCTCAAGAAGCTAGCAAGGAGTCCCTTGCGGGTCTGAACACCACATTCTGTCTCCAACCCTCTCGACAGTCGCGAGACATAGCTTACGGCTTTTATCGGAGCCAAGTTTCCTTTCTTACGCGTGATGCGCTGTCGGCCACAAGAAATGGGGCCATGGACCTCTCAGGAGACCCCAATTAACCTGAGATGATTCAAAACACTTTGACATTTCGATAAATGACACCTTCGTTCCATGTGCCGCAAGAAAAACATGGAGCAGAAAATAAATCAAAAGAATTACGGAAAATTGCTACCTGGACCCATCGATAGACGGCGTGAGTGACAACTTTAGCTGAGTGATGACACGATAAAGGAAAAACAGCCAACGTTGACATAAAGCACTGTCATTCACACAGCTTGAGCCCACACATGGTGAAAAAGAAAAAAAAAAAAGACTGAAAGTGCATTGAAGCCAAATACGAACGAGGGCACTTTCTGAGGCTGGACGACGAAGCTTAGCTCATTTCTGGTCCACCTCATTCTGGAGGACCAAGCTGCTCATGGAAACAAAATATGAAGGCGGTCTCGCCTCCAGCAACGTAGACTGCCCCGATGATCTCTGATGCTTGGAGGAAGTTCAAGAACATTTTTTGTAAGATGCATTCAAAACTCAGAAACATTTTGAAACCACCCCACAACCTTAGTGCAACACTCCTGATTTTTAAGAGTCTTGTTTTTGTTCTAGTTGGCATGATGCGACCCGTGAAGGACCTGTGATGTGTCACGAGCCCAGTGAAGCGTGAACTGGAGACTGAAGACTTCATTTTGAACGCCTTACAAGGCAAGCAGCTCCAGTTCCCTAACCTAAATACATTCAAGGAAAGCTTTCTTTTTCTCCAAGGTTCTCAATATGTGTTCATGAAAGCGCACGTCGCCTTCAAATACTTTCTCCGGGGTTTTGTTTCCTGACCTCCATTACGCTGAAAACGTGACTCATTGTGGTGTGCTACTTGTACAGTGCAACACATTTTGCACTGCCTTTCCCCCAGTTTTTACCACCTTTTCAGTCACTGTTCTGCATGAGATGTTTCAGAATGATTTTATGGTGCCTCCAGTTTGCAGGATTTCACCCCACTCGTCTTATACCACTCATAAAGACTGTGTGCCAAAACAAATTTAATTAGAATATGGGAACAGTCAGATTTACAATGTAGTATCAAATGAAGCCTAAAATGATCTGATCACCCACATCGCCTGTAATATCTGGTAAATATACCGTAAAACATCATTGCTGGATGCATCAGAGATCAACTTCATGTAAAATACTCTGGAATTTAAATGTTTTATATTTCCAGACTCAGATTTATTTTGCCTTATAATGAAGTGCATAATTTTCTAACTTTCTAATAACTGTTCATTTTAGTTGTGGTGGTAGTTATAAAGACCAAACTGCACTATGGTTCCCTGATCGGTATTTTGCCAAAGGATCCTCTTCATTCTGTTAACCTGAGCTTCAATTTTTCCAGGATGCTTAGCACACACTTACCACAGGTTCACCACAAGCTTGTGAGCTCCCTTCTCCTGGCTGAGAACTTCTAGCCACACATTTACATTAATTTATTTAGTTGATGTTTTTCTCCAAAGCAACTTACAATGTTAAGCTTCTTACAATTACTTACCCATTTATACGGCTGGGTAGTTTTACCAGAGCAATGTAGGGTAAGTACCTTGTTCAAGGGTACTACAGATTCCACTTCGTTACCAGCTACCCACACACAACTAATTTGAGCGGTGGGATCATGGATCATCCTCCCCTCTGCCACCACCAGTACACCATGTGGGCTATTGGCTTCCAACTCGCTACGCTACACTGGAGCCCCCCCGTAGAGACTGGCCAACTATGTAACAGCATGTGTGTAACAGCAGGAGGGGATTTGAGGTTCACACACACACACACACACACACACACACACACACACACACACACACACACACACACACACACACAGACACACAGACACACAGTCGGTCTCTCAGCCCTGTAGGCATTACTGCACATTTGAAAGAGACACACTGAGTCTTCCACACAGCCGCCACGCTGATGCTGTACTTGCCCACGCTGCCCCACAGGTAACCACCCCCCGATCTGCCCCCCCCCCGCCGTCAAACGCAACAAGCTGTGGAGCAGTGAGAAGAACGTTACTTACTCACCATGGTTTCATGCCAAGGCAGAGAAAACAAGCTGGATGAAGAGATCGCAGGAGATCAAAGATGATTAGGTGCAGGACAGGTGACTTGTGGTGTCACACAGGACTCCTCCTGGTCCCAGTACAGGGGAGGTTCCCTTTCACCCCTCTCTTCTTGGCACAAAGGTCTCGGTTTTGGTACTCCCGCAATCTCTCACACTCCGTTTCACTTTATTCTGCCTCTTGTGCTGCAGACAAGGCTGTAGAACCCCCTACCCCCACCTGCTGAGTGAGCTTATCCTCCCTTTCCTCTCTCTCGCCTTCCAGGCTGCAAGCTCGGTCTGTCCATCTCTCTCTCTCTCTCTCTCTACCTCATTCTCGTTCGCCCTCCCTCCTTGTCCTCCTCAAACAAAATTAAAAAAGACTAGTAATAAGGACACAACCCACGAGCCCAAAGGGTGGCCCATGCTGTGTCTGTCACGTCTTCATCCTCATTAAGGAGCAGCAGATTTTACTACGTTTCAAACAACTGAATCGTTTGCTGTGATTACGCCATTTCCCGCATAAGGGGATGCCAGTAAAAGCACACCAAATTTCACACTAACATAACTCTCTTACATCCAGCCGAAAGGCTGACAACATATTCCACATACATCTACTGCCCAAATCCTTCTCGTTCGCCACGGACTTCGGGTTCGATTGTACATTACGTAAGTTACGTATTTTCTGTTCGCATGCTGGGTTAGCAGCTAACTTACATAATTTGTACAATATGAGTCATGTTCGTATAAATAGTCGCAATAGGCTGCCATCGATGTTGGCAGGTTTTGGAATTTCACATCTCATCGAAAGCCACACTGAAAGGGCAGGTAGTCCTTAGTTTTGAAGCACACCCCTGCCCCACACACACAACCTCACTGCCTTACTAAAACCACAACTGGCAAATGAGTGAGGTCGTACCATGCTGCAACTGAGACTCTACTATCGCCCCTACCCCACCCAGTTTCACCTGGACAGGGATCGCACAGCACAAAATGAAGAGAGCAGAGCGCATGGAGCCATTGTTCTCATTATGCTCTCAGACAGACCTAAAGTGTCCCCTTGACGCACTAATCGCTACGGTTTTCCCACCAACACACACTTTCAAGTGTCCTTCTGAACTCTTCACGCTCACTAAACCCCTGTGGCCTTCCTACATTATGAATTATAAGGCCACGCTACAGTTCAGATCGCTACCTGGAAAATGAGAGGACAGAGATCGACAGAACCCTACGGCTTTTTGCCAAGAAAGGCTACATCCTCAAAGCCCGTGGTGAAGCGAAGAAACAATAGAAAGCAGGCAAGGAGCACCTGGTGGAGGAGATAGGAGAATACGCCATTAAGAATCTTAACTCAGCCCCATTAGTGTTTGCTGTTTTTGTTGCACTGACAGTCTACGCCCAAGAAAAAAGGAAATGCCAAATGCCACCAAGGGAAAGCGCTACCATTTATGAAAGGCCTTAATTCGAGATTTCATTAATTTGTCAGAAATTAAATCAAGCTGTTAGAAACTGAGAGGAAATTAAACACTCTACAATACCAAGGGCAAAGCAGGCTGTTTTGCAAAAGAGAATTCCTAAGTAATTGGCTTTCTAATTCTTACATATGTTATTGCGGTTTTGACTGCAAAGCGACGTCGGTACCATGAAGACCATCTCGGCGATACTTCTGGAAAGGGCAGCAGTGCTGGGACGTTGCGTAGAGCGGGTCAGGCTTCCGTTGACAATAAGGCCACGCTGAGCCGTGGCTGGTGAACGTGACACAAGCTGTTGGTGAGGGAGGTCCACGGCGGTCGCCGCTAGCCTTCGTAGCCGAACCACAGCAAGCGTTAAGCTTTTGAGAGGGACCTACCGTGAGTGACGCATTCTGCTCAGGAAGTTGGAGAAGCTGCGTCTCTTGGACCCAGATGCCATCCTGGTCTTCTCAAAGTGATCCATGTTCACGTTCCATAGGCAGAGTAGGACTGAAGGAGGTGACCCAGGGTGGTGGCCAGAGAGCAAAGGGGTAGGAGGGGGCAGCACACCTTCTGGATAGCTGAGGATCCCTGGCCTACGTAAGGCATAGCACAGCGCTGGATGGTGGAATGGTCCCTCTTCACGCCCCACACAGAAACAGGAAACCTGAACCGGCTCCTGCAGGTCGGTCTCCCAGCCTGCCCCCGGGGCTCTACTCGTAATGGCTTCATGGAGAGCTGTAGCATGGCGCACTCCAGAAGACCGCTTTCACTTCGTTTAGAAGGTTAGAGCTCAATCGCAGAAGAAAGATTCGATTTTGTGCCATCAGGTCTGCGCACGCCTGTGGTTAAGGGGCAAGACATCGGCATCCCAACTCTTCCAATTTAACTGTGCGACTCTGGTAATGTTCCCAGGAATTGCTGTCCAAGGCAGATTCAGCTGAATGTGATGAGTTGAATGAAAAGGGTCTTTCACTTTTCCTCGTCGTTTCCGTACTCCCTCTGCACTCCACTCTCCATTTTTCAGTCAATTTAATAAAAAAAAAAAAAAAATTAAAAAATTTAATAAGCCATAGAAAGAATTAACTCGCCAATGCAATAGAGTAAAGTGACAGTCATAGTCATTTTTCACGCATTTTTCAGTTTTAAAAAAAAATCCTACCGAGAGAAAAAAATGGTTTCTTCAGGATTTGCTTTTTTAAATTAAATATTCAGGAAACTGGAAGAAAATGTATTTCTCCCCCATGCTTCTCCCATGTCACTGAGCCCACATGTTTCCGGGTTTTTCTGTCCAACAGTCAGAGACTGAAGGATGCTGTTAATGAGAGAAAACACACTATTCTGTGTGTGTGTGTGTGTGTGTGTGTGTGTGTAGACTTGTCACACACACATTGTATGAAACCACTTGTCCCAAGCAGGGTCACGGCAAACCAGAGCCTAACCCAACAACACAGGGCATAAGGCTGGAGGGGGAGGGGAGACACCCAGCACCCCAAGTGGGACTTGAATCCCAGACCCACCGGAGAGCCGGACCTGGTCAAACCCGCTGCGCCACCACGCCCCCCTGGACAAGTCTAATAATTTTTTGAATAAAACCACACAGTATCTGCAAATGCTTTTATTTTGTTTTTGTGTCTCCCTGTCTTCCTCCCTACCTGTGAGCCCCCACAAAAGACACAAACACACTCCAGGAAAGTGCTCGGACCTGTGAAGCGAGATTACGCGTTCCTCCTCTTCCCAGCATCCCACTGGAACATGGTAATACCCCACCCTCTCACCAAGTGTCCAAAGTGAAACTCTCATCTGCATACCAACAGCCCCCAACCCTAGAAGCAACTCCACTCCCACTTTACTCATCTTAAAACCCCCTTCCCTTCCCTTCCCTCACCCCCACCCCCACGCTCTCAGCTCCTGCCTCACAGCTTTTAGGCCTCTCGCTGATCGAAGCCCTCGCTGACCCGTCTCCCGCAGCGAGACCACGGGCAGGGAGAATGACTCGGCTCAGCAAGGCAGATCGGCAAGCCCTGGAGGACCACTTGCGCCCCTTCCCTGTGTGGAGGGCGCCTTACACAGCCAACGACGGCACAGGAAATGTGTGTCAGCGTTGCGCACATTAACAACTAGAGCAATGGTTCCATCTTTACTGCCAAGATGTTTCCCTGCCATGCATCGCCCATTGGCAACATGTGCTTTAATAATTTTCCTTGTAAGGGAACAGTAAAAATGAGAGCAAAGCTCTACACATTGAAGGGTTTCCTCAGGTAGGCAGTCAGCACCGACAGCCCATGACTGTTATTCAGATGTGTACAACTGGGCTATGGGTGTGCAATGTGCCTTCAACCATGTCTTGGTATGTCATACCCCGTTTCCTCGCGGAGCCACATGGCAGTCCAAGTCCTGCTCTCCTCCCCTTCTTCCAGAACAGACGTGGGATTTCAGAGGCGGTGTCTCCACATCTTTTATTCCGGTGCTGGGCCCCCAGGGTCCAACCGGGCCCTTGTCTCAGTATAAAGGACTCGATGCTGATTTTGTGATCATGGAAAACAACAGAGCGCCTCCGAAGTGCACAGACAGCATGATCTATGGCAGCAGGTCGGTCATGAGAGTGTCTGGGTCCTTCAGCACATCGCAGAACAGAAATCAGCACAAAAGAGACTGAGGTGCAGCCCACCTTGGAGTTACTGCAAATGTTACAGAAACATATGCATTTTAAATGTAAAAATTAAAATATTAGTAATAGCAATATAATAATTATTATGCTGCCCAAAAATGTGGTAATGAAAATTTTACTGCTCTGCGACTGTGCCTCTCCTCTCCGACAGCACCGTGTTGCTGCCCACTGTACCTTATTTACTTAGGAATGTCGATCTGCCTGAATCTCATTCACAAGCAAAGCAGAAATAAGTCCGGGACACTCCTTCACTTTCCAAAGGTCACGGAGGTAAGAGCCAAAGTAAATACATCCAGCTGGCGAATAAAAGACAAACGGATCATGAGATGAAATTGGTCAGCAACTCATCCATAAGATTGCGCGCTTCATTACGCCCCCAGTGAATCTTAGCAAACTGATTAATTGTTCGAGGGCTAAATGATGAAACGCTCAAATAATTAAGTGATTGGATAGAAAATCACCAGCACAGCAACACAGCACAAAAATATAGCCACTGCAAAATGCAAACCCTCTGCAAAAAGGAAGCTGGTTCGAAAAGGCTCAAAATAATGGCCAAAATTGCCTGAAGGGGGCAGTGTCTACAGCGTGGGCTTCACACTCAGGAGATAATGTGGCAGGTCCACTGTCTCCCAACAGGATGATCCTGCTTTGGCCGCAATGCACCACTGCATTATTTACCAAGTAACTTCATAAGGGGGAAATGAAAAAATTACACACTGTCATTCGGCTGAGCGATCGTTGTAGGGACCGCCAAGAACATCTGGATCATTAGGATGAGCTGAACCTCTACTCTACCTGTAATGTCCTCTGAACCACACCCTAGGTAGTTCTCATAAGACAGGACCCCCCAAAATCCACTGCACTTGCACAAATAAGCCAAAGTCTAACAACGTGGGCAGCTGCCTTATAGTTACTTACAATTATTTACTCATTTATACAACTACCAGCTGTCCCATTACGACATTATTCGTAAAGACAGTACTGGGACAGCTGGTAGTGTAGTGATTACAGTCGCTACCTTCGGACCCAAAGACTGCGTGTTTGAATCCCACCTCCAGCTGTACTATCCGTGAGTAAGGCACGTTCCCTAAACTGCTCCGGTAGAATTTCCCAGCTGTGTAAATGGGTAAATAATTGTAAGTCGCTTTCGAGAAAAGCAATATCTAAATGAATAAATGCAATTGCAAACAGTGGAAGTGCAACTGAAGAGTTCAAGAATATTTTTTAATTTTCTCTACTCACATACAAAAATGCACAGGGATGCGTTAAAGAAGCTGGTTTATTCCAAATCAAAGAGCAGGGAACAACAAGTTAGAGTATGGTACAGCTGAGACTACGAAGAAGGTACAAGCCAGTGGTAAAGTCATTAGCCACACTTCCACGGACACACAGAGGGAAGCTGCTCATCTATCAGGCTGCTTAATGCCTATCTGCTGACCAACAGGAGGAGGCTGTGAAGTGCTCTGTGCCCCTAACGTCCTTCAAAGTGCTACTCAAAACGGACAGGGGGTCTGATCTCATGCACCCATTTTCAAAGCCATAGTGTACCATAGTACCATAGTGTTTACCGCTTCCCTCTTTTTTCCAGTCCTAATAATACGCTTGGATGCTCCCTTAAACAGAAACCACAGGCTTAAATGCCTACCACTGATAACCAGGCAACTCGTACAGCCATGTGGGTTTCCAAGGAAAAATTGGAGTCACAGTCTACTGATGATCAGGTCTGTAGTGATGCTTAGTGATGAGCTCCTGTCCAGGTAGGAAGCTGTTTTCATTTCCTGACACTAAGTACTCCCCGAGGACACTTTCCTTGAGGCTGATTAGCTTTTCCTCCAGCATCCCGAAGCCTTCCATCTCGATACGCTTTAGCATACATTAACACTCAAATGCGAAAGGGGGGGGGGGAGGGGGAAGGACTCATCAGTTCACCAGAGTTAGCTCTCCATCCCAGTGCGAATCTATCTTTTTCCAGGCACACACGAGCTCGATTCATCAAGCACAATTATGATTGTCCGGATTGATTATCGGACTGCTGCGTGCCAAACTCCCGTATCAGCTGGACCAATTTCTATTCGACAAAAAACAGTTTGAACAAGAACGATAAAGGCCATTTCCCACATAATGCAGGAAGATCAATGACAACATTCCCCTGCAAGATCACAGTCACCTTGTATCGAATAAATCTTTCAGGCTCACATCTCACAAGGTTCATGACTGGGGTATTAAAGGTGTCAGACATAAATGTTTCACTTATTTTATACCCATTTTAATGTGGCTTTTAACTGAGGTTGTTCTCAATGTATGGCTTGAGTGCGACTGAGCAAACGGTAATTTAACATATATAACATGGGGGTAATTTAACTTCTGGAGAACGTCTGCCTCAATCTCGGCTTCAAGGTGCACAGGCACTTGAAGAGAATTACTTCTGCTTGTTCTTGATTGTTTCTGAGACCAAGGCCACGGATCTGCAGAGCATAGTAAAGGAGGGCGATCATTCAAAATGTAGAGGATGTCAGCTTAAATCCCGACCTCTCTATCGAAGATGTGCCTCGGTTTTCCGAGTGCATGAGCACCAAGGGGGCCCCTTAGCTGATGGAGTGGGACAGCCTTTCCTCTACTCCAGATCCCATCTGCCCCTACCAACAGCAGCACCCACCTCAGGGTACAACAATCACCCAAACACACACACACGTACTGTATTCATACACACATTCACACATCATAAGAGCACATGTGGACACTCCTGGCCAGCTGAGGGACAATCACACCCTTATTTGGCAAAAGTGTGTCTTCCTTAACACAAGCTATTGTGTTTCCCCTTGAAACAAGGTCAGCATTAATTTGCTGTTAACGTGCCTGTTAATATTAAATGTCAGGACAGCCTCTATTGCTTAATCCAGCATTACCCCAGCAGATGTATTGGGCCCATTTACAGAAGCCCAAAGTCCACGGAGGCCGCTGTCATTCGGCCGACAAAATGATGGAGCGGTTTGGTAGCTTAAGGACCAAACACTTACCCAACAGTGCTTCCCTGGGCCTCATGTATATGCAAAATAGGACTCTGAGGACATTCCCAGCCAGACCACAGTTTAGATTGTAACAAATGATCTTCCAGCCACACTTCGAGCTTGATTTAATCTCTCAATGCCAGCCAGAGTGCAGTATCGCTCACTGCCGGGGCGGAAAATGATGGCTGTGAACTCCAATTTTCAAGCAATAAGGTTCACTTTACAAGAGCACATTGATATGCAATGACATTGCTTTCTTTAGGGCTTTCCCATTTGGTACAGAATGTTCCAGGTGTATTTCGGGTACGAGCTCAATCGCAGAGGACATTGTGCATTTGCATCTGTCAGCTCTATCGTTGGGCTTCTCGTGACACCTAGCATTTAGGGCAGGAATAGAGCGATGATGCGGTGCGACAGCACTTACGGCGATGCTTCAACAGCAATAGCTTCATCGAAACAGTAATCGCTCATGTCTACAGTGCAAGTTATCGCTGCCTGTCCTCGCACACCGAGGAAGACGTGTCTGAGTCTGACTGGCTCACTGGGCTGGAGCTCCACCAAGCCTCTGGCTTAGTGTTGCCTGGCGTGCAATAGGTGTGTGCGTTGGAGCGCTAGTCCAACATCGGCTGTCATTCCCACCCTGATATACGTTCCCATCCTTTGCTGTTCAACGCGGTTATGTTTGCTCTTAGTTCTGTATCATGGAAAATCACATCCAGATGTGAAACACGCATGGCTGACTGCTGCTTTTTCAACACCTACTCAGCTCATACAGTTTGCTCCACATCTGGACAAATAGTCCCATCTGAAAAGAAGCTGTGAGCCTCTTACTGTTCCAGAGCAATGTTCTGTCAAACATCGCTTGGCAGGTATTTGTTAGGTGATGCGACTGCCGAAGACGTGACAACCTTCACAAGCTAATTTGATAAGCAACATACTGGCCTTTCTACCCCAGCATTTTAAAGCTGTTTGACTACATTCCACTGATTGTGCAACTTGGATATCATCTGGTAAATTATGAGCAAAACTACCAATGACACGGCATCTCGACCACATCCAGTCAGTCAATGGCAGCGAGGCAGTGAAGTCTGGAGCAGTCAACAGCGCTGAAAGGGATGTAGGTTCCAGAAACCTGGGATTTTTCTAGGTAGGCAAAGGAAACTTAAAGGGCAAGGAATCTGCAGAGGGAAGGTCTACACACAAGGTGGTTGGAGCATCTTAAAAGATGTCTCAGCAACAGACTTTGTGTACAGCTGGTAGCATAGTAGTCAGAGCTGCTGTCTTTAGACCCAAAGGTTGCAGGTTTGAATCTCACCACCACTTGTAGTAACCTTGAGCAAGGTATTTACCCTAAATAGCTCCAGTAACATTACCCAGCTGTACAAATGAGTAAATAAATGTAAATATCTTAAGACTGTATGTTGATCTGGAGAAAATCTCCAGCTAAATGAATACATGTAAATGTACTGAGTGACTGACTTGCTTTCCCACCAGTACAGTAAAAGGTTCCCTGCATGCTCTTTGAAGTCTGGATGTGCTGAAAAAGCAGCAGTTTAAGACTTCAAAAAGAAAAAAATAAAAATTGTACTTCACTGTGGGTAAACCAAAGTACAATGACAGTGACTTACAACACAATAACTACTTCACTCAGTTGTCATGATAGATGATGCAATGCAGTCTGATGAAAAGACTGTAATAATATTTAAATAACATTCAAGAAGGACTCAGCCAGATAATTCAGTGGTTCCTTGTATCTTTGGTTTGGACTGTCGGAAACTGGCCTGCAGAACCAGCATGAACCTAGGTGCTCTTGAGGTACCACATGCACAGCAAGAGCACTTAAATGAAACGACCCCTCGGACCTGGCAAGTTTGTGCAAGATCCCCATCACCGCTGCTGTGACAACATTAGAGCACCAGAGTAGGATCACAGCTGATGGTCCCTGAACCCTGTGTGAAGTCCAGTCCGCAGGTTCACTTGATGAGACTCCAGGATGGACAAGTGCGTTAGCTCTTTAAAGAGAGTCTACACCTTTGGGAAGTTAGAATACCTCAAGCGGTGTATTCCAAACAACTCTTTGAGGGTAAAGAAGGAATTCACAAAGAGATGAAGCCATTTAAAAGTCATGGAATGCAGACAGAGAGAGAGAGAGAGAGAGAGAGAGAGAGAGAGATATGATGGAGCGGTTAACCTTGAATCTTCCCAGGACAGATCCGAGTCCCAAAGCCTTGAGTGTGTCTCTAAGAGGAGCACCCACAAGTTGCCTTGTTTTCGGTCCATGTGTTGCTCCCGTTAACAGATTTTCTGCATGTCTTGCCATTGCACGCTTAAAAAAGTACAGTCAGTTAAACATTTACGCTAATCTGTACATAAAGTCTCTAAGTGTCATTTACAATAACCCTACTGTTATTAGATATTTAAGTGAAGCACTGCTTTAGGGGCTACCGGGATATGGAGCATCCTTTTCTCAATCCATCAGAATTTGTTGCGATTATGGAAAGGACAGGCTGGGAATTGTGTCTCACTAACACAGGTCTAATCTGTGATCCCATGTGTCATGTCTTGAGCACGCTTTGAGCCCTCTGCTCCTTTGCCACTGGCTACCTTGGGGAATCCTCTCAAAGGCAGTGTGGAGTTGCGATAAAGGCCTATTATGTGTTATCAGCGGTGTCTTTCAGTTGACCACTGTTCCCCAAAAGTAAGAAATGCACTGGGAGGGTGCAGACACATGCTAGGGCATCACACAGGTTCAACAAGAGATCTTGTCACTGTCTGAAAAACATGTCCTCTATAAAACTACAGTGAAACCCACACATTGTCTAAACCGCTTGTCCCATTTGGGGTCGCGGGGAGCCGGAGCCTAACCCGGCAGCACAGGGCGTAAGGCTGGAGGGGGAGGAGACACACCCAGGACGGGACACCAGTCCCTCGCAAGGCACCCCAAGCGTGACTCAAACCCCAGACCCACCGGAGAGCAGGACCTGGTCCAACCCACTGCACCACCACGCCCCCTAAAGCAAAACCCATGGCACTGATGTCTTTACTTGTATGCAAGTGAAATAAGACAAAGCCCACTGCATCCTCTACGCCGGTAAACATAAGTAAGAAAACTGCTGTACAACAGGGTTCTGGATCTGAAAGAAGCTTTTCACACCCAAAAATATGTTTATAGAAGGTGAAAAGCAGCAGCGAAGACCACCAGCATATCCCCAGCTTTGTCAAGATCAGTACAGGGGTCTCAGATTCTGCACATGGAGTTCTTTGTGTAGACTTGTTATTAATTTTGCTTTATTCTCCCTTTATAACTGGTCCTTGGTAATCATACACAATGCTTGCACTCACACCTTTCTCCGAAATAAGGCAGACGGCAGCCTAACTCACTGAGACAGGCTATGGGAAAAAGTCCGTCTCCCTGTGCTACAAAATATATTTACTGCTAGAGCTCCGGTCAGGTG